>NW_008705561.1:3416408-3418558 GCF_000186865.1 Aureococcus anophagefferens
TCGCGCCGCACGCGCCACGCGTGGTCGCCCGCGCCCGCCGCGGCGCCGCCGCGCCGCCGCGGCTTCGGCCAGGCCGCGGCGCCGGGCACGACGCCCGTCGCGGCGCAGGCGCAGCGCACGACCGCGTCCGCGCCGAGCCACGCGCCCTGGAACGCGACGGCGCCGCCGTTGACGCGGCTCCGCGCGCCGAGCGCGACGGCGCCCACGGAGACGCGGCGGGCGTCGAGGCAGACGGCGCGGACGTGGGCGCCGTCGTCGACGCGGCACCCGGCGCCGAGCGTGACGACGTCCCAGCCCGTGACCGTCGCGCCGCGGCCGAGCTCGACGCCGGGCCCGACCTGCGCGGGACTCGAAGCTTCGACCCGACGTCCGCGCGCGCGTCATCGAACGCATCGCGCAAAACCCCTCGGCCGCGCTTCGAGAACGCGACGAGAGCCGTCGATTCGTCCAAACATCGGCCGAATCGATGTGACCGAGCTCGAGAGGTTCGACGTTCGGCGGGGACGTCCCGAAGCGGCGGCCGAGCTCGACGCCGGGCCCGACCGTCGCGCCGAGCGCGCGCAGGAGCAGGGCCTTGACGCACTGGGGGTAGAGCCGGTCGCCGGCCGCGGCGACGCCCGGGAGGAGGCGCGCGGCCGCGCGGTGCGCGCTGTCGAAGCGCGCGACGCGGCGGCCCTGCTTCGCGCGGGAAAAGAGTGATTCAACGTCGCTTCAACGTGAGTGTTCCGCGCGCGCGCGTTCCGGAAAAAGCATCCAGGCGTCGAGAGCGCTCCGAGAGATGATCGCTCGTCCAAAAAATAGCCGAAACGAGTAGAAACCGGCCGAGATAGGAGCCTTTGAAGTTGGGAATTTCGCGACGCGGCGGGCCGCGGGCGACCGCCAGAGCGGGAACTCGCCCGACGCGAGCTTCCCGACGAGGAGCCACTTGGACGCGACGAGGACCAGCGTCGAGGCGAGGAGGACCAGCAGGCCGTGGGCCAGGCCCGCGTAGGCGACCTCGACGAGGAACGCGAACCAGCCCCGGAGCCGCGCGCCGGGCCCGCCGGCCGCCGCGGCCGCGAGCGCGGCCGCGCGGCCGCCGCAGCGCGGCGCGACGTAGGCGCGGGCCGGGCCCGGGAGGCCCAGGCCGTCGAAGAGCAGGTCCGCGGCGAGGCCCGACCCGCCGAAGAGCGCCGCGTCGGCCGCGTGCGCGGCGCAGAGCACCGACAGGCGCGCCGTCGCCCCGCGGAGGAGCGCGCGCTCGAGGGCCACGGACGGGGCGACGCAGCACAGCGCGAGCAGCGCGCCCAGGGCGCCGCACTCGACCGTGAAGGCGACGCGCTCGCCGAGCGCCGCCTCCTCGGGCTCCGCGGCGCCGCCGTCCGACGGCCGCCGCCGCGCCGCGTCCGACGACGCGCGCCGCGGCCGCGGGGCCGCGGGCGGCGCCGCGCCCCCGGCGGGCGCCGGCGCCGGCGCCGGCGCCGCGGCCTCGGCGACGAGCGCCGCGACGTCGCCGACGGTGGCCGCCGCGAGCACGTCGACGGCCGCGAGCCGCGCGGACGTCGCCGCCGCGCAGTCGCGGACCACGGCCATGACCTCGAGCGAGTCCAGGGCCAGGTCGGCGATGCGCGTCGCCGGCCGCACGGCGGTCACGGCGCCGCAGTGCCGCGCGAAGACGCCGCGGACGAGCGCCGCGACGTCCGCGGGCCCGCGCGGCGCCGCCGCGGCCGCGGCCGCGGCCGCCGCGGGCGCCGCGGCCGCCGCGCCGACGAGCCCGGCGACGAGGCCCGCCGTCGCCGGCGACCGCGCCGCCGCGCGCGCGAGCAGGGCCAGGTCGAAGGCGACGACGGCGACGACGGCCGGCGGCCGGGCCGCGGCGGGGTCGTAGGACGCGCGGCTCGGCGCGCACGCGTCGAGGCACGCGACGGCGTCGTCGAGGGCCATCTGCGCGTAGGGCGCGCGCTCGCTCGCGGCGCCCCCGGCCTTGGCCACGGCCGCCATGCCGTGGCCGCCGACGGGGCCCCACTGCACGGAGACGACGCGCCGGTCCTCGCCGCGCGACACGTCCGCGGACCGGCGCGCCGCGACGGCGTCGAGCGCGCCGTTCGCGGCGCCGTAGTCCGTCTGGCCCGCGTTGCCGAGCAGCGCCGGACGCGGAGAAGTAGACCTCA
>NW_008705561.1:3418959-3421553 GCF_000186865.1 Aureococcus anophagefferens
CTCCGCGACGCGAGCACGAGAAACGCCGCGCCGCGGCCGCACGCGTACGCGGCCGTCGCGAGGCCCAGCGCCTGCGCGGAACTCGACTATGCACCCCGACGTCAATGGTGCGCGCCATCGAAGGGGTCGACACGGGCTCTTCGGCTGTGCTTCGAGAACTCGACGAGAGCGATCGATTCGTCCCAAAATCAGCCGCATCGACGTCGATGTGATCGAGAGAGAGAGGTTTGAAGTTGTCGCCGGACGGGGCGGTTGCTTTCCACACGGCCCAGCGCGCCCGTGCCGCCCGTGACGAGGACGCGCGCGCCGCGGAGGAGCCGGCCCGCGCCCGCGGCGTCCGGCGTGGGCCCCGCGACGAGCCGCGGCGCGAAGACGGCGCCGCCGGCGCCGAGGACGACGTCCGCGGCCTCGGCCGACGCGAGCTCCGACGCGAGCTCGCCGGCGACGGCGGCCGCGGCGCCGCCCGGCGCCGCGACGACGCGCAGCGCCGCCGCGTCGCCCCGGAGCTCGCCCTCGCGCCGCGCGGACCGCAGGAGCCCCGCGGCGGCGCCGCCCGCCGCCGCGGCCCGCAGGGTCGCGGGCGCCGCGTCCAAAACGACGACGAGCGCCCTCGCCGCGCGGCAGCGCTGCGCGGCGCCCTGGGTCGCGACCGCGGCCGCGAGGACGTCGTCGCCGTCGACGACGACGGCGACGAGGTCCGCCGGCGCCGCGCCCGCCGCCTCCCCGAGCCCCGCGGCCGCGAGCGCCGCGCGGAGCGCCTGGGCAGGACAAGAGAGATTCAACGTCGCTTCAAAGTGAGTGTTCCGCGCGCGCGCGTTCCGAGAAAAGCATTCACGCTTCGAGACCGTTCCAAGAGATGATCGCTCGTTCAAAAATCAGCCAAAACGAGTGGAAAACGGCCGAGAGAGGAGCCTTTGAAGTTGGGCATTTCGCTCTCTTGTCCTGCCCCGCGGAGCGCGTCCGCGCGGCGCCCGCGCCCGACGACGGCGGCCGTGGCGAAGCCGCCGCGGCGCGGCGCGCGGGCCCGCGGCTCGAGCGCGACGGCCCAGGTCGGCGACGGCGGCGCCGCGCGGGCCGGCGCGGCGAAGGCCCCGAACCACGCGGCGCCCGGGGACGCGAACGCCGTCGGCGGCAGCGCCGGCGCCGGGAACGCCGTCGGCGGCAGCGCCGGCGCCGGCGCCGCCGCCGCGGCGACGTCCGCGCCGCGCGCGAAGGCCGCGCCGACCGCGTCGGCGACCGCGCGGACCTCGGCCCCGCGCTTCTTGTAGCCGCGGAGCGTCGGGACGCACCTTTGGCCGAGCGCGGCGACGTGCGGCGCGAGGTGCGCGGCGGGGCCGACCTCGACGAAGAGCGGCGGCGCGCCGCCGGCCGCCGCGGCCGCGGCCTCGACCGCGGGCCGGAACCGCACCGGCGACCGCGCCTGGTCCCACCAGTAGTCCGGCGTCAGGTCGCGCGCGCGCACCGCGGCGCCCGTGAGCGTCGAGAAGGCCGCCGCGGCGACCGCGCCGGGGGCCCCGCGCGCGGCCGCGCGCCGGAGCCCGGCCTCCGCGGGCGCCACGCAGCCGCTGTGGAAGCCCGTGCGGACCCGGAGCCTCGTCGCGGGGCCCAGGCCCTCGCCGAGGGCCGCGAGGACGCGGTCGAGGTCCGCGGCCGGGCCGGAGAGCGTGCAGCCCCGCGGCGAGTTGTCCGCGGCGACGACGACGCCGCCGGCGTCGGCGCCGAGCCGCTCCAGCGCCGCCGCGGCGTCGGCCGCGTCGCAGCGCAGGGCCGCCATGCCCCCGCCGCCCGCCGGCAGCGCCGCCATGGCCGCGCCGCGGCCGACGACGAGCCGCGCGGCGCTCGGCAGGTCCAGGAGCCCCGCGACGGCGAAGGCCGCGACCTCCCCGAGCGAGTGGCCGAGCACGGCGTCCGGCGCGGTCCGGCCCAGGGCCGCGAGCATGGCCCGGGCGAGGGCGTACTCGACGCAGAAGAGGGCCGGCTGGCCCAGCGCCGCGTCGCCGAGGAGCGCGGCGGCGCGCCGGTCGTCGCCGCCGGGCGGCGGGCCCAGCGCGGCGGCCTCGAGGTCCGCGCGGTCCGCGCCGGCCGCCGCCACGGCGCCCGCCGCGGCGTCGAAGGCCGCGCGGAAGGTCGCGTCGCCGTCGCGGAGCGCGCGGCCCATGCCCGCGTACGCCGCGCCCTGCCCCGTGAACGCGAAGACGAGGAACGGCCGCCCCCGGGGCGCGGGCGCCGCGTCGTCGTCGATGCGCGCCGCGCAGGCGCGCAGCGCCGCCGCCGCGCCGCCGCCGTCGACGACGGCGGCCGCGCGGAAGCGCCGCGACCGCGCGGCCGCGGGCCCGCCCGCGGCGACGCGCGCCGCGCACGCGGCCGCGAGGGCCCCGCCGCCGACGCCGCCGCGCTCGGCGAAGGCCGCGAGCCGCAGGCACGTCGCCCGGAGGGACGCGGGCGAGTGCGCCGCGAGGGGCGCGACGGCGAGGCCACCGCCCGGCGCCGCCGCCGCGGCCGGCGGCGGCCGGGCGACCGCGGCGAGCGCGACGTGGCCCAGGGCGCCGCCGAAGCCGAAGGACGACACGCCGAGGGCGTGCGGCGCCCGAGGG
>NW_008705561.1:3421777-3426118 GCF_000186865.1 Aureococcus anophagefferens
GCTCTTCACGAGGCCCGCGAGGCCGCTGCAGCCCTCGAGGTGGCCGATGGACGCCTTGATCGACGCGCAGCGCAGGACGGCGCCGCCCCCCAGGCCCGCGGCGCCGAGCGCGCCGAGCTCGATGGGGTCGCCGAGCCGCGTGCCCGTGCCGTGGGCCTCGAGCGCCGCGACGTCGCCCTTCGCGGCCTCGCCGCCGGCGTCGGCGTAGGCCCGCGCGAGCACCGCGCCCTGGGCCGCCGGGTTCGGCGCCGTGAGGCCGTTGGACCGCCCGTCCTGGCCGACGCCGACGCCGGCGACGGCGGCGGCGCCCGGCGCGCGGCCCGCGGCCTCGAGCAGCACGACGCCGACGCCCTCGCCGCGCACGTAGCCGTCGGCGGCGTCGTCCCCGAAGCGGCAGCGGAACGTCGGGCTCAGCATGCCCGCGGCCGCGAACGCGGCCGACCAGTGGGGCATGAGCTGGAGGTTCGCGCCGCCGACGAGCGCGGCCGCGCACTCGCGCCGCTCCACGGAGTTGCGCGCCACGGCGACGCAGGTCAGCGAGCTGCTGCAGGCCGTGTTCAGGGCCAGCGACGGGCCCCGCAGGTCCAGCAGGTAGGACACGCGGTTCGCGCCGACGCAGCCGTGCCAGCCCGTGCCGCAGTACGCGTCCGGCGAGGCCTCGGCCGCGTCGACGGCGCGCTGGTGCAGGAAGGCGTAGTCCGACGTCTCCCAGGCCGCGAAGACGCCGACGTCCGCGCCGGAGCCCCCCGGCGGCGCGGGCGCGCACGGCCGGCCGCCGACCTCGAGCGCCTCGGCCGCGCACTCGAGGAAGAGGCGCTGCTGCGGGTCCATGGCGCTCGCCTCGGCGGCGGAGACGCCGAAGGCGACGCGGTCGAAGTGCGCGACGGTCGCCGCGGCGAGGTAGGCGCTCGGCCGCCCGTTGTGGGGGCGGTCCGAAGGCGTGCCGTCCGAGACCGCGTCCCTCTCCGCGAGCAGGTTCGCCCAGAGCTCCTCCGGCAGGTTCGCGCCGCCGGGGAAGCGGCACGCGGCGGCGGCGACCGCGAGGCCGCCGGCCGCCGGGGGCGGCGCCGGCGCCGGCGCGCGCGGGACCGCGGCCGCGGCCGCGGCCGGCGCCGCCGAGAGCGCGAGCTCGGCGACGACGTGCGCGCAGACGCCGCCGATGCTCACGTGCTCGAAGACGATCGTCGGCGAAAAGTCCTCGTCGAGCTCTTCGTTGAGGAAGTTGACCATCTCCACGGTGTGCATCGACGACAGGCCGATCGCCGTCACGGGCTCGTCGCGGTCGAGGGACGACGCGTCGACGCCCATCATGTCGGCGACGTGCGCCGCGACGCGCGACGCGAGCATCGCCGCGCGGTCCGCCAGCGCGGCCGCCGCGAGCTCCCCGAGGAGGCCCGCGGCGGGCGCGGCGGCCGCGGCGGGCGCCGCGCCCTCCGGCACGAGGCCACCGGCGAGCGGGTGCGGGCCCGCGGCGGCGCGGCGCTTCGCGTACTGGGCCCAGTCCGCGGGGAGCACGGCCGCGTGGCACCGCGTCCGGCCCGCGACCTGCGAGAGCGCCGCGAGCGCCTGGAAGCCGCCGTCGAGGGGCACGAAGCGCATGCCCGTCGACTTGATGTGGGCCTCGAAGCCCGACCCGAAACGGTGTGCCATGCCCGCGTCGGCCCAGGTGCCCCAGGAAACGGCGAGCGCCGGGAGGCCCCCGCGCGCGCGCGCGGCGGCTAGACCGTCCTGGAACGCGTTCGCGGCGCCGTAGTGCGTGAGCTCGCGCGAGCCCAGGAGGCCGTAGATGGACGAGAAGAGCACGAAGGTGTCGACGGGCGTCTTCAGGGACGCGGCGTGGAGGTGCAGCGAGCCGTCGACCTTGGGCTTGAGCACGTCCGCGAAGCGGTCCCAGGTCAGCGCCGGCGCGGCGCCGTCGTCGACGACGCCCGCGAGGTGCCAGACCCGGAGCTTCGTCGCCGGTGTCGGCTTGAGGGCCGCGCCGCGCGCGAGGAGCGCCTCGGCGCCGGACGCGAGCGACACGTCGGCCTGCTCGACGACGACGGTCGCGCCCGTGTCGCTCGCGAGCTTCGCGAGCTTTGCGGCGAGCTCCGGGCTCGGCGCGCGGCGCGACGCGAGGACGAGCGTCGCGGCCTTGCCGGCGGCGGCGGCGAGCTTCCCGGCCCACTCGACGCCGAGGCCCCCCGTGCCGCCGGAGACGACGTGCACGCCCGCGGCGACGTCCGCGTCGACGACGGGCCCGCCCTCGAGGAGTCGCGGCACGGGCAGGGGCGCGAGCCGGGGCGCCTTGCGCCGCCGTTTCCGCCAGGCGGACTCGGCGCGCGACGCCGGCGGCGCGGTGCCGAGCTCCTGGAGGAGGAACGCGGCGTCGCGCTCGCGGCTCGGCTCGCAGGGGCAGAGGTCGACGACGCGGAATCGGAGTTTGGGCGTCTCGGCGGCCGCGGACCGGACCATGCCCCAGACGGCGCAGGACGCGAGCGCGGCGTCGGGCGCCGTCGCCTCGACGCCGTCGAGGGACGCGTCGTCCGCGGCGCCGCGCGTCGCGACGACGACGCGCGGCGCGTCGTCGCACTCGTCGAGGGCTTGGAGGAGCGCGAGGAGCGTCTTGAGCGCGGCCTTGGTGGCGCCGGCGACGTCGCCGCCGAGCGCGGCGCCGGCGCCGAGCGCCGTGAGCGCGACGACGCCCGCGACGGTCTCGCCGCTCTCCTCGAGCGCGCACGCGACGCGCGCCTTCTCCTGCTCGAGCGTCGCGCCCGCCGGGGCGGGCGGCAGGATGGCCGCGCTCGCGCCGGTCATCTTCGCGGCGAGTTCCTGGGCGACGCCCGTGCCGTCGTCGAGGAGGACCCAGAAGCCCTCGACGGCCGCCGCGGCCTCCGCGGCGAGGGGCGCGTCGACCCAGGTCACGCCGTAGACGTGGTCCGCGATGCCCGACGGGGGCTGGGCCGCCTGCTTGCGGCTCGCGCGCGCGGCCTTGCGCTCCTCGGCGAGCTTCGCGTCGCGCTTCTTGAGTGCGGCCTTGGCGACCTTGCCCGAGCCCGTCATGGGCAGCTCCGCCCGGGTCACGAACTCGATGGACGACGGCACCTTGAAGTCCGCGAGCTTGGCCGCGGCGTGGCGCCGGAGCGCCGCCGCCGTGAGGGAATCGTCCTGCTTGACGACGACGGCCTTGACGCGCTCGCCCATGGCGTCGTCGGGCATGCCGTAGACCGTCGCGAGCTTGACCGCCGGGTGGTCGTTAAGCACGCGCTCGACCTCGACGCAGTAGACGTTCTCCGAGCCGACGAGAATCATGTCCTTGGCGCGGTCCGTGATCGTGAGGTAGCTCATCTCGTTGACCTTGGCGAGGTCGCCCGTGCGGAACCAGCCGTCCGGCGTGATGGCCTCGGCCGTCGCCTTGGCGTTGTTGTTGTAGCCGGAGAAGAGCGTCGGCCCGCGGATCCAGACCTCGCCGACGCCGTCGGAGCCCGGCGCGACGTCGACGGCGTCCGCGTCGGCCTCGAGGGGCTTCTCCACGGTCGGCACGTTGGACCCGTCGCGCGCGCCGACGACGCGGACCTCGAGGAGGCCGAAGGGGCGGCCGGACGTCGTGATGAGGTCGAGGGTCTTCGCCGGGCCGACGCGGTCGCGCGTCGCCTCGTCGACGAGGGACATGGAGATCTTCCCGCAGCACTCCGTCATGCCGTAGGACAGGAAGAACTCGCAGTCGAAGGTCGCGAGCGCGCTCAGGACCGTCGCGGCCGAGAGCGGCGCGCCGCCGCAGGAGAGCATCTCGAGCGACGACGCGTCCGCCTTTCCGACGGCCGGGTCCGCGAGGAGCAGCGTGACCATGGTCGAGGCCACGTTGCTCACGGTGACGCGGCGGTCGCGGAGCGCGTCGAAGACAGGCGCGGCGGCGAACGCCGGCACCGTGACGTGCGTGCCGGCGACCCAGGTGATGGCGAAGATCGCGTAGGCGTCGACGAGGTGGAACATGGGCGCGCAGTGGAGCCAGACGTCGCCGCGCGTGACGCGGTGCTCGACCATGCAGCCCAGCGCGTGGAGCAGCACGGTCTCGCGGCTGAGGACGACGCCCTTGGGGCGGCCCGACGTGCCCGACGTGTAGTACATCTCCGCGCCGGCGGAGCCCGGGAGCGCTTTGGCGTCCTCGGGCCGCTCGACGACGGGGCCGTCGGCGACGATGGTCTCGTAGAGGAAGGTCGGCACGTCCAGGTCCGCGGCGGCCTTGTGCAGCACGTCAGTCCAGACGACGGCGCGGATTTTTTCGTAGCGTTTCAGAGCCTCTCGGACGAGGCCCGCGTAGCTCGCGTCCGCGACGAGGACCTCGCAGTCCGCGCCCTCGAG
>NW_008705561.1:3426583-3436335 GCF_000186865.1 Aureococcus anophagefferens
TGCCGAGCCTGGGCGAGCGCTCGCGCCTCGCGCATGGCCATGGGCTGCCTACTTGGGGGGCTGCATATTGCTCTGCCAAAGATGTGCGTTGTTGAATTCTTTAGTGAAGCTGATCTAGAGAGAAATACCCTAAACTAGGGTACTAAGGAACGTTGAGATCAACGTTACGGGGTAGTGCAGTGTCATCTCCATAGTGTGACGTCGCGATAGTGAGGGAACAGGGTAATGTAAATTACGGGGATGATGGGGGATCACGAAGCTACTCAATTCAGGTAGATCCCTTTTTCAAGTTCACTACACTGACTACGAGGAATTCCCTTTTCAGGTTCAGCCCCGCAACTCTCCTTACGCATAAACCGTGGAGAATTAAAGTACAAGGGAGGAGAGGAGGAGCCTAACTAGGGATACTCTCAGGATCGGGATCCTCTAACTAGGAAAACTCTCTACACCCCCAGAATTGAAATCAGCAGCGCCTGTTGGACCTGATGGGTCCTGAGCCATGACACCCCCCTGCTTACCAAGCACGGGACGGGAGCGAAGACGAAGGGCGCGTACAGATGAGCGCGGGCAGCGACTTTCACGGAGATGGATGCGCTAGGGCAACCATAACCTAGAGAGAAATACAGCACTTCGCCAGCGCGGAGCCTGCGCGGCCGCGTCGCGAGAAGTAGACATGGCCTCTGGCTCTTAGACTCCTAGGGCCCCGGCGCCTGTAGCGTTGCTACGCGACCTCCTGGGTCGTCGCCTTCATAATTGCCAGTGGGGGTGGGAATAGCCGGTGTTGCCGCTCGCGTCGAGGAGCTCCTGTTCGCGTGCGAGGAGCTCCTGTTCGTCGACGGGGAACGGCTCGGGCTCGGTTTGGCGGGGCTTCTTCTTGGAGGGCTTCTTCTTGGAGCCGCACTCCGCCTCGGAGTCGTCCTTCTCGACGTCCGAATCGTCGGGGTCGTGGACGCGCTTCTTCGCCTTCTCCCGCTTCTTCTCCTCGGCCTGCGGTTCTGGGCCTTGGCGGGCTTCTTCGACGGGCCTCGGGCTTCTTCGCCAGGGTGGTAGTACACGAGGCCCTCGGCGAAGTCGTCCGGGCCCTTGACCTCGGCCGCGTCGGCACGCGTCAGCTAGCGGCCCGTGCCGGCTGGCACGGGCCGTTGGGGGATTTGTGTTGGAGTTCCCCTTCCTCTGTCGCTCTCTAGCCGTACTGGCGGCTTAAAATTCGCCCCGTAGGAGGTAACTTACCGTCAATTTGCAGAAAGTATCCTAAAAAAAAGGTCCGCCGATTTCTGACCGCCGAATTTCAAAAGTCCTCCGAGAAATTTCAAAAGTAGGTTGTGCCTAGCAACCTACTTTTGCCTCGATTTCGTCTCTGTCCGTACGCGTCTGGGTGTAAGACGCGGGCTACCAGGGAGGCACTCCGGGCGATGCATGCGCGGGCCGCGGCCCAGGAGGCGTCCGCGCGCGACCCGCCGGCCACGCCCGGCGCGTCCCGGACCTCGCCGCAGAGGAGGAGCTGGAGATGCGCATTGGGCTCGAGGAAGAACGCGTCGAGGAGCGCGCGCGCGGGCCCAACCTGGACCTCCACGACGGACGCCGGCGGGCGGTGCTCGTTGTAGCGCACCTCGAGGACGTCCCGGAGCGCCCGCTCCGAGGCGAAGCCGTCGAGGCCGCCGGGCGCATCGAACAGGGGCAGCCCGAGGAACGTGACGAGGTCGGCGAAGCGCGCAGCCGCGTCCGCGGCGAAGTCCTCGAGCGCGAGCACGTGGAGGTTCGCGCGCGGCACGCGCGCGAGCCAGTGGACGAGCGTCATCGCGTAGAGACTCTTGCCGACGTGGGAGCATATGCCGCTCCTGCAGCTTCCGCGTTGCTCCTGGACGAGCTCGAGCGTGCACGCGCCCACGGCCAGGCTCCGATTCCGCGCGGCCCACTCCGTCGGATTGGCGTAGGGCTTCCGGACGTAGACGTCGTGGGCCCTCGCGAAGAAGGCGCGGGGCGCGAGCCCGGTCCGTTCCGCGACGCACCGCTCGAGCCCCGCGGCCTCGGACGTGCCGTTCGCGAGCGTCTCGAGGAAGTGGATCGACGCGTGGCCGCGGGCGCCGCCGTCGTCGTGGTACAAGTAGCTGCTGATCGTGCGCCGCGCGGGCTCCCGGAGCATGACGATGACCTTCGTCGCGTCCTCGCACGCGCGGCCGCGTGCGGCGACGACGGCGCAGACAGCCGCGGGCATGCCCGGCACGAAGCTGTAGTGGGGCGTGTACTCGATGACGACGCCGTCCTTCTCGACGCGCGCCCGGTCCGCGGCGTCGAGGCCCTCGACGTGGCGCTCCGCGCGCGCGGCCCGGTCCGCTGCGAGCGTCGCCGCGTCGCCGCCGGACGTGAAGTGTCGCGCCGAGGCGGAGAGGCGCGCGCCGCTCAGGGCGCCGGGGAGCGTGCTCTTGTCCATGAGGTGGGCCTCGGCGCCGACCTTGCCGTCGTAGACGCCGACCTCGGCGACGAGCGGGTGCGCCAGGAGGTACTGGATCATCGACGACGTGCCGCACTTGCTCACGCCGATGAAATAGACCGCGGGCTTCTCGAAGGGCGCGACGCCGCGCGCCCGCGCGGCGGCGACGGCAGCCGCGGGCGTCTCGGAGCGGCCCAGGCGGCGCCGCGCGGCGCCGGCCGCCACCGGGGACCAGCGCGCGAAGCCACGCGTCGTGACGCGCCAGCTCGATAGGCCACGGACGTCGAAGCTCGCGAGGTCCATGCCCCCAGGCTCCTTGGACTCGTCCATCCAGATGCGGTAGTGGAACATGGCCGCCTCGACGACGCCCGCGTCGGCCGCGGACGCCGCCTCGACCTCGGCCCGCTCGCCGCGGCCGTCGCTGACGACGGCGCGGATGCGGCCCGCGTCGAGCGTGCTGTTGACGCAGGCCGCGCCCTGCCGGGACGATTGGGTGATCCAGCCCATGCGCAGCTTGCACGGCCGCACGATCTCCACGGGCTCCGCCACCACCGGCGCGGTCCTCGCAGGCCGCCGGTACGCAGCGAGGCGCTGCTCGCAGCCCGTCGTCGCGTTCGGACGCGCCTGGGCGCCGGTGCAGCGCAGGAGCCGGCCCCGGTGCCAGTAGACGGGCGTCTCGACGTGGTCTGTGAACATGGCGACGACGACTTTCACGTCGAGCTTCACACCGAGGCTCGAGAAGGGAATCGAGGCCAGCGCGAGGGGGTTCTCGAGGACGCGCCTCGACCCGTCGACCGTCGCCGAATCGCCGAAGGCGTCGTTCCACCGCTTGCGGAAGAGGCCCTTCTCGTAGTCCTGGAGCTCGACGAAGATCGCGCACGAGAAGCACGCCTCCGCGGAGATGATCTCCGACGGGCCGCCGCGGGGCACGCGCGTGGGACAGACGCCGAGGAAGTGGCGGTGATTGTTGCCGAAGGGCGCCTCGACCCGCCGGTACTTTTCGGGGCCGAGGGGCGCGGCGGCGGCGGTTCCCCCCGGGGCCGCCGCCGCGGAACCGTTCGCGCGCTCGGCCGCGTCCAGCAACAACTCGATGCGCCGCGGGAGGTCCACGGAGAGGTGGCGGCACCGGACCCAGCGGAGCAGCGCCGGCGGCGGCTCGTGCACCGCGGGCCACCGCGGGTCGCCGTCCCGCCGCCGGAGCCGGAACAGCGAGAACTGGCCCCGCGCGAAGACCCGCACGGCGTCGGCGTCGAAGCCCCAGGTGACGATGTCGTACTCGGACGGGTTGCTCCGCGTGAGCCACGGGTCGAGGTCCCCGAGGACGATGTCGAAGTCCGTGTAGGTCGCGTGCGTGTAGCCTCGTCGGACGAGATCGTGCCAGAGCGCCCAGAGCCACACGGGCTTGAGCTCGACGAGGTACGCCGGCGCGAGTGCCAGCACCTTGGACACGTTCCGGCGCAGCGCGGCGGCGGCCGGCGACGCGGCGTCGAGGTCCAGGCCCGACGCGAGCCCGCTCGCGACGGCGTCCGCGACGCCGCCCCGCCCCAGCGCGACGACGTTGACGCCCGTGCCGGACGCGCAGACCGGCGGCGCGATGGCCGCGTCGTCCACGTAGATGAGCAGGTCCACGACGTACCCGCTCACGCGGTAGCGGCGGCCGCCCGACAGCGACGCGCACATCTGGCCCACGATGCCCGGCATGGGCGCGTCCGCAAACTCGGCCTTGTTTGCCCACATGCCGACGAGGGCCACCTTCACCGCCGACGTCGCCGTGATGTGTGATGTGTCGTCACCTTTCGCAGCAGGCGCGCACGCGACCGCGGCCAGCGACGCCACCGCGCGCCACAGCATCGTGATGTGCCGTCTGAGGCAACCCCAATTGGACGACCGCGTAGGTCTGCGTCGTGCCACCTCGACGCCCTGGAGCGTGGAGGCGACGTCCCCCGGCGAAGAGAGGGTTTTTCTGCGAAATTCGAAGATTCCGTTCACTCGCCCTTTCGTAGTACAGGCGTATATAAACCTAGCCTAATACGGCCGCGGTACCCGGAGGATTCAGAGTCCCCGGCGATGCTCCGATGGTCCCAGAACCTGCTGATTTTGCGCACACGCCGAGGCCGAGACAGGATGCGGCCCCCGACAAAAGAACGGCGCAGTTTGGCGCCGAGCGTGTCGAGTACCAGAGCCTCTCCTAGAGGCTCTCAATATCATATGATCCTAACTTGAACTAGGATAGTAGGTAGCGGGAGCCCCTAGAGCCACTGGGTGGCACTGATGCTCGGCGCGATCGGTGCCGTTGGACGTGCTTCTTTTGGCGGGGGGCGCACCTTGTCCCCGCCTCGGCGTGTGCACAAAATCAGCAGGTTTACGTCGAACCGCGCCGCGTCGCTCGCGGGCCGCACGTCCCCCGAGGCCGCGGCCTGCATCACCGCCGCGCTCGAAGGCGCGCCCGACTACCCCTGGATGCTCGACCTGTCGCGCGCGGAGAAGTAATGCGCGCGGTGGTCGTGCCCGGGCGACGCGGCGCGGGGACCAAGGACAAAAACAAATTCTGAAAACGAATAACCCAGGGTGATACTTCCCTTCAAGCAAGCGTTTCGTTGAACATTTATTTACGACTCCCAACCCGAACCGGCGGCCCCACACCCTGAAAGTGTCTCAAATGATACGATTAGCGCGCTATTTCACTGCGCGCGCCTGGCGGGGGCAATAATTCAACGATTTTGCCAGCATTCAGTTCGGCGGTCGACCCGCGCGCGCGTGGTTGACGGAGGACCTCTATGGCACACTACGGCCCCCCGGCCAGGAATAATAAATAAATACTTCTATGGGCGCGCCCAGCCCTATGGTTGTTTTTGTCCTTGGCGGGGACCGAGGTTCCCCAACGACGCGATTGAAGGAAAGTTGCAGTGATGAGCCTGAGGCACGTATAATTATGCCCGGGGGGCGATGTGTGACGCTGCCCTTGCTGGTCGCGCTGGCGACATTGCCAGCGCGTACCAGCTGCAACGGCGGCTGCAGCGACGCCACGCACACGCGTCTCGACGTCACGCTCGTGACGCAATGCAGCGTCGACCGGCTCTGGGTCGTCAAGAAGCTCTGCGAGCGCTGGCACGGCCCGCTGTCGCTGGCCGTCGGATCCGCCCCCGACGGCGAGCCCGTCGAGAGGCTCCGGGGCCGCGCGCGCGACTACATGGCCCTCTGCACGGAGCGGCACGTCGCCGTCGTCGTCGCGCCCCTGCGGCCGTACCCGGTGAACGCGCTGCGGAACCGCGCGTGGGCCATGGCGACGACGTCTCACGTGCTCCTGCTGGACGTCGACTTCTGGCCGAGCGTCGGCGCGCGGCGGCGCATCGTCGGCGCGCTGCGGGCGCTCCCGGAGTCGGGGGAGCGCCGCGCGCTCGTGCTGCCCGCGCTCGAGCTCACGCTGCAGCGTTCGGAGACGAAGAACCCGGCCAAGGTCCTCGAGCAGGCCGAGTTCGAGCGGCAGATCCCGTCGTCGAAGCTCGGGCTCCTGCGGTGCGTGGCCAACGGCGCCGAGGGCGGCGCGCCGCTGCGCTGGAAGCCGACGCGCGCGAGCCACTGGGAGGACCCGATCTCGGACCCGCAGCACCGGCGGCGGCGCCTCGCGACGCAGCGCATCGGCGGCGGCGCGAGGCACCCCGGGGCGCACCGGACGATCGTCAAGCGCGTGCCCTTCCGGCCGACGATGAAGCCGACGACGCCCGCGCCGGCGATCTCGCCGGAGACGCTCCGGAAGCGCGCGTTCCTCCACGCGCTGCCGGCGCTCCTCGAGAACACGGCGCACGAGGCGGAGCCGAGCAACCTGCGCTGCTCCGGGTTCCACCACCACGGCACGACGCGCTTCATGGACTGGCTCGTCGACGCCGACGACGCGCCGCCGCGGCGGCTCGACTGCTTCCTCGGGAACCACTTTGAGCCCTTCGTCGTCGTGCGGCGCTGCGACGAGGCGACGCCGCGCAACGGCAGCGCGCGCGTCCCGCGCTTCGACGAGCGCTTCACGGGCTACGGCAAGAACAAGATCGAGTGGATCTCGAGCCTCCGGGGCGCGGACTACGCGTTCTACACCGTTGGGGCGGCTTTTGCCGTCCATGTGCCCCACCTCCAGTCCGCGGCGAAGAAGGAGTGGGACCGCAGCTTCAAGAAGAAGAACGCGACGCACCGCGCCGCGGGGACGCTCGGGCACAAGGGCTACGTCGACGACCTCTTCAAGGAGCACCTCCGGGGGCTGGGCCTCTACGACAAGGCCGACGTGGGCCACTGGTTCCGCGCGTCCGGCGGCGCCCTCGAGTACACGCGGAGCTCGCTCCGCGCCGACGGCGCGCCGACGCTCCGCGAGGACGACGTCGCGACGCCGCTCTGCGCCGCGTCGAAGGCGACCGTCGACTTCCTCGAGGACCTCGACATGCGCCGCTTCGCCGAGGTCGCCAAGGCGTGCGTGCTGGACGCCGCGACCTGCGCCGCGGGCGGCTTCGCGCGGGAGACGCGGGACGCGTGGCGCGCCATCGCGGACGCGACGCGCGCGCCCTTCCTCGACCGCATGACCGGCGCGCTCGCGGCCGACGCGGACGCCGAGGCGGCCGCCGCGGCGGCGGCGGCCGCCTCCTTAAGCTAATGGAGGGGAAACAAGGCCGATGTTGCACTGCAACGCCAAGTGCAGTGTCGTCGAATCTGTCGCATCTCCAGGCATCTCGAATACTGCGCTTCCGGCGGTCTCGTCGTCGCCTGCCGTGCGCCAACTCCCAACCCCGCTCCATCGCATCCAGGTCGCCCGACCAGGTCGCGCCGTCGCACGGGAGCTCCCGAACCCCCCCCCCCCCGCGGGCCCCGAGCCGGCGCCCTGTTCGGCGCTTAGGTCTCGGGCGGTGGTCATCCCGCGAGCGCCTTGGCCTTCCCGAGGTCGACGCCGCCCGCGTCGAGGTCGTCGACGACCTCGTCGGCGATGGTGAAGTCCTCGCGGTCCGCGTAGGACGACTTGGTGATGATGCACTTCATGCCCGCGGCCTTGGCGGCCGCGAGGCCGATGGACGAGTCCTCGATGACGACGCACCGCGCGGGCTCGAGGCCCATCGTCGTCGCCGCGAGCAGGTAGACGTCGGGCGCGGGCTTCTTGTTCGCGACGACGTCGCCGGCGAAGATCTGCAGCGCGTCGTAGCGCTCCCGGCCCATGAGCACGCGGACGAGGTTCCTCACGGCCTGCTCGGACGACGTCGAGCACACGCCCACGGGGACGCCGTCCGCGAGGGCCTCGTCGATGAGGCGGAGCACGCCCGCGCGCAGCGGGATGGACCCGGCCTCGATGAGCTCGTTGAAGATCGCCGTCTTGCGCAGGTGGAGCTCCTTGACGAGCGCCCGTCGGTCGTCGCCGCCCGCGTAGCCCGCGGGCCAGCCGGCCGCGTCCCAGTGGGCCGTCATGCGCTCCTTGCCGCCGCCCGTCTCCAGGAGCTGGCCGTACTTGTCCACGGACCAGTCGTCCGCGAACCCCTTCTCCTTGAAGGCGGCGTTGAAGGCCACGCGGTGGCCGTCGGGCTCCGTGTCCGCCAACACGCCGTCGCAGTCGAAGAGGAGCGCCGAGATGGCCATGGTCGCCAAGGGCCGCGCGGCGGCGCGGCGCGTCGCCGGCGCCAGCGTCGCGCGCGGCACGAGCGCCGCGGCGACGGAGAGGACCGCGAGAGATCGCGCCGGCCCAGCCATTGTAAGGTCTCAGAGTGATGCCGACGATGCCCGCCGCTCGGCGCTCGGCCGGTTGGGTGTACGCTGCGGGCAGCCCGCGCGCGCCGCTCCCGCGCTGCGATCGGCGCCTCGGGCTCGGCCGGTCGGGCGTAGGCCGGTGGCGGCCCGGTGGCGCCGCTCCCGCTCGAAGCCGGGCCGGTAGCGGTGCGCCATGGGCGCGGCCGAGTCCGTGCCCAACCCGGACCACCGGACGCTGCGCATGATGGAGTTCATGCAGATCGGCGTCAAGGAGCTCGGCGTCTTCTGGAAGCACTTCCGGAAGGGCGACAAGGAGATGCTCGGCGTCATCCAGCTCGACGACTTCTACGCGCTCTTCCACGAGAAGCGCAGTATCTTCGGCGACGGCCTCTTCGACCTCGCGGACGTCCACCACGCGGAGGAGCTGGATTTTGGCGAGTACCTCGTCGCGGTCATCACGTACTGCCTCTTCGAGCCGCAGGAGATCCTGCGGTTCTGCTTCTACATCTTCGACCGGGACAAGAACGGCTACATCATGCGCGAGGAGCTCGAGCTCATGCTCCGCGTGCTCTACCACATCGTGCCGCCCGACGAGTTCACGGGCAACACGCGGAACGCGCTCGACCTCCTCGAGTTCCACGACGACGAGAAGGTCGACTGGCGCGAGTTCAACCGCTTCCACGTGCTCTTCCCCGCGCTCTTCTACCCGGCGTTCCGCATGCAGGACACGATGATCAAGATGACGATGGGCCAGCGGTGGTGGGACAAGAAGAAGCGGAAACTCTACGACGAGAAGGTCCGGCGGGACATGATCGAGCAGCTCGCGCTGCGCAAGGAGCACACGCGGCTCCTCAAGCTCCGGGAGAAGCGCGTGCGGAAGAACATGGGCCTGCTCCGCTACGTGTGCTGCCCGGCGCAGCGCGCGGCGTTCCGGAAGCTCTTCCCCGTCGACGACGCGGAGGCGGAGCGGAGCCTGTCCGAGGCGGAGCTCCAGGCGCAGAAGGCGAAGCAGCGCGAGGTCGAGCGCCGGCTCCGGGAGCTCGATGCGAAGAACCCGGAGACGCCCGCGTACAAGGACTACCAGAAGCGCAAGACGCGCATCGAGTACGCCCAGCTCCACTCGGACCCCGTCCGGCCGCGGCGCCTCCCGCACGAGCGCGCGGACCGGGCCAAGGCGCGGCGGGCGGACAAGGTCGCCGCCGCGCGCGCGGACTAACGGCGGGCCCACCTGGTTCAGCGCTACTTCAAAGTAGGACTTCAACTGTATTGCTCAACGGTTGGTTGAGCGCAACGTCGTCCGCGGACTCATGGCGCATATTACCTTGTTCAACGTTACTTCAAAGTCGGACTTCATGAATTGCCCAACGGTTGGTTGAGCCCAAGTCGTCCGCCCCGACGCCGGCTGCGGCATTGGTTAACCAGGGCGCCCTCGCCCCGGGACACTCGACTGAGCGAGAGCCCGCGGCGTCCCGCGGGGTCTCTCGCCTCCTCTTAGTCACCATAAGTCGCCGCGAGAAACGCGAGCGGGCCGCCACGGGCGACGACGACGCCATGCGCACCCACGCCGCGACGACGAGCGGCGGCCCTCGGAAGCGCGCCTGACCCGAGCGAG
>NW_008705561.1:3436385-3437900 GCF_000186865.1 Aureococcus anophagefferens
CCTCTCGGCCGTTTTCACTCGTTTCGGCTGATTTTTGGACGAGCGATCATCTCTCGGAATGGTCTCGAAGCGTGGATGCTTTTTCTGGAACGCGGGCGCGCGGAACACTCACGTTGAAGAGAACTTGAATCACCCTTGTGCTGCCCAGGCGAAGTCGCGGCCAAGGTCGCGTCGCTCGACGGCGCCGCGTTCTGGCGCGTCGAGTGGCGCGCGGGGCCCCGCGCGGGCCTCGCGGAGCTCGTCGACGACGCGACGCTCGCGGCCTGCGGCGCCTTCGCGACGCTCGACCGGGCCCGCGCGGAGGTCGACCGGCGCTGCGGCGCCGCGGACGACGGCGCGCGGCCGCGGTCGCCCGCGGCCTGGAGCGCCGGCGACCGCGAGGTCCTCGAGCGCCGCGTCCGCGAGACGGACAAGGACTTCTCCGCCGTCGCCGCGGAGCTCGGCCGGCCCGTGGGCGACGTCCTCGCCTACTACTACGCCGTCCTCGCGCCGGACCCGAGCTACGCGGCCCTCCTCCACAGCGCGCCGGCCGCCCCCGAGACGCCCGTGTAAGGCGCGCGCGCCCCTAGTCAGTCGCCGAAGGTGATCTTCGTGCCCGCGAAGGTCGACGACCGCTCCTTCGCGAGCTTCGCGCGCGCGGCGGCCCAGGAGCCGTGCGCCGCGGCCGCGTCCGGCCGCTCGCGCGCGGGCGCCGCGCGGCGCGCGGCGGGCTCCGGCGCGCGGCGCGGCGCCGCGGGCGCGGGCGGCGCGGGGCCGTTGGCGAGCGCCTCGCCGGCCCGGGGCCGCTTGAGGCCCCGCCGCGCCATCGTCTTCGCGGCCGCGGCGTCGCCGCCCGCCGCGCGCGACCGGAGCTCGCGCCGCTGGCGCTGGCCGACGCGGTTCTTCCGCCGCGGCGCGAGCTCCTCGAGGGGCACGGCGACGTCGGGTTCGGCGTCGCGGGTTTCCGCGGCCGCGCCGCCGTCGAGCGACTCGACGAAGACCGCGCCCGGCGGCGCGCGCGCGGCGCCGCCGCGCGGCCGCGACCGCTTCGCCGCCGCGGCCTCGGCCCGGGCCTCGGCCTCGGCCTCGCGGCGCAGGGCCGGGTCGCGCGCCAGGAGCGCGCGCCGCCGCTCGGCCGTCGCGCGCGCGTCGACCGCGCGCGACGCCTCGGCGACGGGTTTGTGCGCGGCGACGCGCGACGCGCAGGCGTCGGCCGCGACGCGCGCGGCGAGCGCGGCGCCCGGCGCGCCGACGTGCGCGACGCCGCAGCGGCGCAGGACGACGGCGACGACGTCCTCGACGTCCACGGCCTTCATCGCCGCCACGGCGGCCGCGGCGCGCGCGTCGCCCGCGCCGGCGGCCTTGAGCTTGCGGATGGCCCGCGTCACGAGCTGGCCCTTGCTCGTCTTCGCGGCCTTGCGCAGGAGCTTCGTCGACCCGTGCACGAGCCGCTCCGCGGGAGACCGGCGCTCGTCCTTCCGCAGCTTGCCCATCTTGCTCGCCTAACATCAACGTTATGGCATGTTTTAGATGTGA
>NW_008705561.1:3437950-3448702 GCF_000186865.1 Aureococcus anophagefferens
CCAGATCTGGACGCTATTTGGGACCCTCCGATTACCCTCCGTCGGGAGTTAGGAATCTGACTCGACGGGTCTCGCTAGTTAAACGCTCGTTTCGCTAGTTAAACGCGCCGCCGCGACGCCGACTGCAGCATGCCGACAAGGGCAGCGAGGAGCCAAGTTGCCGGCAAGGACGCCCGAGCCGCAGGCCCCGGGCGCCTATTTCTAAAAGGTCGCACCTTTCAGGTCGCGTCTGACGTCAGCACAGGACTGGCGAGGTCCCAGGGCGCCCAACTCTAAGAGGTCGCACCTTTCAGGTCGCGAGGTGACGTCAGATCGCGAAACCGCGTCGGCCGGCCGATCTGCCGGGCGCACCTACTTCTAAAAGGTCGCACCTTTCAGGTCGCGTCTGACGTCAGCAGCCACTCGATAGCGAGGGCCCGGCACGCCTAAAACTAGAAGGTCCCACCTTTCAGGTCGCGATCTGACGTCAGAAAGTCGTCGAACCCGACCGGTGACCTAGTTCTAAAAGGTCGCAACTTTCAGGTCGCACCTAAAAGGTCGACTCGGTCTCGCTAGTTAAACCTGGCGAGACGAACGATTGCCAACCCGTGCGCACGGCGGTCCGTCGACACGAACGAGATTCGCAGGTCGGAGCGCGGCGGCAGGCGCGCAGAAATGGACGAAGGCAGCCCGATGGGAGCGGCGGTGTGCACCAAAATCGACTTCAAGTTTAACTTCAATAAAATACTGGGCAGCGTAGATCTGGGCAGCGCTAACATCCGTCGGGTGGTTCTCTAACCACCTAACCCCCCCACCCCCCCCCCTAACCCAAAGCTGGCGGAGCGTTAACATGCGTCGGGTGGGAGTAGTAACATACTGCTGACTGCCGGAGGCCAAACCGAAGCGCTTTATGAAGTCAAGTTGAAGTTAATTTTCGGCACAGCTTCGTCCATCGGGCTGCCGATCGTCCAGCGGCTGTATGTCCTGCCGCCGCGCTCGGACCTGCGAATCTCGTTCGCGTCGACGGGCCGCCGTGCTGGCGAGCTGGCAATCGTTCGTCTCGCCAGGTCTAACTAGCGAGACCGAGTCGACCTTTTAGGTGCGACCTAAAAGGTGCGACCTTTTAGAACTAGGTCACCGGTCGGGTTCGACGATTTTCTGACGTCAGATCGCGACCTTTCAGGTCACCTGTCAGGTGCCTACCTAGACGTCGGCGGCGTCCAGCTAGAGGCTCTCGGGACCTTTCAGGTCCTGTCTGGTGTCAGGCGAGACGCCCCCTCGGACCTACCAGGTCGCGCCGCGTCTCCTGAAAGGTCGCGTCACGACCTAAAAGAACGGCGACTCGAAAGGTCGGTTTCGTCAGATCGGCAGCGACCTGAAAGGTCGGCGACTAAAAAGGTTTCGCCAGGCAGGCCCGGGGACGGCTCCTTGAGGGCACGTTGCCCCGCTGCAAGAAGCCCGTGCGGCCTTCAAGATGCCGCATTACGGCCGGCCCCACCTACCAGAACAAACGCGTTTAACTAGCGAGACCCGGCGAGTCAGATTCCTAAATGTCCGTCGGAGGCCTGGTAGGGAGCGCCGAGCTTCCGTTGCACAGGAAAAAAGAGGTCTATACTACAGCGCGCCGTCGCCGGGCGCGTCCACCGCGTGGCGCCGGGCGACGTCGAGGACGTCGAGCGCGTCCGCGTGGCGCCCCGCGGCCTCGAGGACGTCGAGGGCCGCGTCGAAGTCGCCGAGGGTGAGCGCCTCCCCGGCGTCGAGGGCGTCGACGAGGGCGTCGAGCGCGGCGTCCGCGCCGCCGCCGGCGGCCGCGAGCGCGGCGCCGAAGGTCCCCGGCGGCCGCCGCGGCGCGCGGCGCCGGAGCGCCGCGAGGAGCGCCGCCGCGTCGTCGCCGTCGGCGTCGACGGACCGCGCCGCGAGCGCGATGGCCGCGTCGACCTCGCCCGCGCGGCAGAGCGCGGCCGCGACGGCGACGGTGCCCGCGGCCGTCCGCGCGGCGGCGAGCCGCTCGTGCGCGTCGAGGGCCGCCGCGTGGCCGCCCGGCGCCGCCGCGGCGGCGGCGAGGAGCGCGTCGGCGGCGGCGGCGTCGCCCGCCGCGGCGGCGACCGCGCCGCCGCGGTCGCCCGCGGCCCAGAGCGCGAGCGCGGCGCGCCTGTCGCCGCGCGGCGACCCGTGGCCCGAGTCCGCGAGCGCGCGGTGCATGGCCGCCGCGGCGCCCGGGGCGAGGTCCCGGCGGCCCAGGGCCCGCGCGCCCGCGCGCGCGACGCGCGCGTCCCGCGCGCCGAGGCACGCGGCCGCGCGCCGGAGCGCGGCCGCGTCGCCGTCCTCGAGGGCCCGGAGGCAGTGGCGCGCCGCGGCGGCGTGCGCCGCGGCGCCGGCCTTGGCGCGCGCGACGCCCGCGCGCCGCGGCGGCGCCGCGGCGGCGGCGATGACGACGGCGCCGGACCGGGCGACGCGCGCGTCGCGGCCGAGCGCGCGCGCCTCGTCCGCGAAGGCGCGCGCGTCGCGCGCGGCGCCGCCGCGGGGCACGGCGAAGCCCGCGCCCGTGCGCGCGGCCTCGACGAGCGCCTCGTAGGCCGCGCGCCACGCGGCGCGCGAGCCGTCAAAGGCCGCGAGCGCGCGCGCCGCGGCGCGAGGACGTCGTCGCCGCCGCGCCGCCGCGCCGCCGCGGCCTCGAGGCTCTCCAGCGCCTCGTCCCAGCGGCCGAGGCGCTGGAGCGCGCCCGCCGCCGCGACGCCGACGGCGCCGTCGTCGCGCGGCGCGAGGCACGCGGCCGCCTCTCCGCGGGCCGCCGCGGCCGCGCGCGCGGCGTCGAAGCGCCGCCCCACGGCGACGACGGCCTCCCAGTCCTCGCGCGCCGCCGCGCCCGCCGCCGCCCGGGCGTACATCTGGCCGTCCGCCGCGAGGCCGAGCGCGTCGAAGCCGTCGAGGACCGGGAGCTCGTCCCGAAGGCCCGGGCGGAACATGGCGGACCGCAGGAGCCGCCGCAGCTGCGCCTCGCCCCGCGGCGACTCGGGCGCCTTGAGGGCCGCGGCGCGCAGGGCCGCGCCGACGTCGCCGGAGCGGACGCAGCAGAGCACGGCCGCCCGGTGTCCGCGGTCCGAGATGGCCCCGCGCGCGGCCGCCGCGAGGCCCGCGGCGCCGGCGGCGTCGCCGGCCCGCGCGCAGGCGACGACGCCGCGCTCGAAGAGGAAGCGCTCGAGGGCCGCGTCGGCGAAGCCGCCCGCGCGCCACCGCCCGAGCGCGGCCGCCGCGCGCGGGCCGTCGCCGCCGCGCGCGTAGGCCGAGAGCGCGTCGGCGAAGAGGCGGCCCGCGTCGCCGCCGGCCGCGAGGCCGTCGTGGAGCGCCGCCTCGGCGTCGCGGCAGGGGTCCGCGCGCCGCCGGAGGTCGCGCTCCGGCCGCCGCGGCGGGAGCGGGGCCGGGCGCGGAAACGGCGCGAGGACGGCCGACGCCGGCGCGAAGAAGACGTCGTCGCGCAGGCGCGCGGCGCTGCTGCTCACGCGCACCGGCGCGCGCCAGGTGCGGGCCGTCGGCGCGGCGAGGCGGCGCCACCACATCGGTGAGTCGAGGCGAGGTTCTTCCACACCTGATGTGGCGCATTTCTAGAAATGGAGCCTCAAGCCGTACGGGCCTCACACACAGGGGCAACGCGTTGGTAGGGGGGGTCAATGAACCCCGGCGCTCTCCGGGCTCCGCTCCGCCTCCGCTGGCGCCTGGTTTTGGGAGGCGCCGCTGGAGCGACTTCCGGGATTTCGGGGGACGTGAAAATTAGGGAAGCTGCGTGGGGCGTCGCCCCACGGCGAATGCGCCGGTTTATGACTCCCCCGAAACTCGCCCCGGTCGAATTGGGTCACAGTGCCCTGCACTTGACGGACCAGGGAGAGCGTTTTGCGAGAGCTGGGCTGCCCCGTGTCGCCGCCCGTCGGCCCGGCTGTGCGCCTGCGGACGTTTGGATTCGATTCCCCGCGCCTTGCGCCGGCCCGAGTGGCCGCAGCAACCGCAGCGCTGCTCGTCGGCGCCTAAAGCTCGCTCTGCAAGAGAGAGACTTTACTGGGTCCTGATCCAAACCAGGTCACTCAGCGTGCTGCTATTCGCCGCGTCGACGTCTCGACAGCTTCGCGCGGTCTCAGAAGGTCCACGGAGGAAGGGCAAGGGCGCCAAGGACTACTACACGTGGCTCGAGGCGAAGTACTCCAAGGCCTTCTACGTCGGCGAGTCCCGCGCCTCCGGCGGGCGCCAGGACCTCGAGTTCGAGGCGTCGGTCGCCGTCTACGTGAACCGCCCCCACTACGCCAAGTTCCTGGATGTCATCCTCCCGGACCCGCAGCACAGGACCATCCTCGAAACGCCCGCGCGTCCCCGACGCGCGTTCCGCGGAAAAAAACGAGCTCTTCTAGTACCATAACTTCGCTCAATCCGGACGGATCCGGACGAACCGAAAGTCGTTTTCGAGTTCCTACGCGGGCTCCTCGGGATAGGCGCAGCCTCGGAGCTCGGCTCGACGACGGCAAAATCCCGGGTTTTCAGTGTCGCCCCCTACCGTTGGGTCGTTGTTGAACGAGTCGCTGAAGTGTTACACCGTCGTCGCGCCGTCCGCGGGCTCCGCGACGGCGAGGGGCGCCGCGTCGCCCGGCTCCGCGACGGCGAGGGGCGCCGCGTCGCCCGGCTCGGCGGCGGCGAGGGGCGCCGCGTCGCCCGCGTCGCCCGCGCCGTCGACGAGGGCCTTCCCCGCGCCGGGGTCGCCGCCGAGCGGCGGCGCGGCGCCGAAGAGCCGGACCTCGAAGGCGCGCGCGGGCATGAACGTGTCCGGCGGGAGCGGCACGGCGACGCGCACGGCCAGGGGCGCGGCGACGAAGGCCAGCGTCGCGGCGGCCGCCGCGAGCCACGGAGCGCGCCAACCGAGCGCCGTCTGGCACCAGACGAAGAGCACGGGACCCGCGGCCTGCGCGGACACACATCTTCCACCCGACGTCAATGTGCGCGTAGTCGAACGTTTTGACACGCGCTCTTCGTCCGCGCTTCGAGCACTCGACGCGAGCCATCGATCCGTCCCAAAATCAGCCGAAATGACTTCGATTCGACCGAGCTCGAGAGGTTTGAAGTAATTGCTTGACGGGGTGTTCCACCGGTTGATTTCCACGCAGCCCGCGGCCTGCGCGGCGTTGTGGAGGAGGCTCGCGTAGGACAGGGCCGTGCCCTCGGCCCCCGGCGCCCAGGTCCGCGCGACGTTCGTGATGACCATCGTCGCCGTGTTGAACAGGGGCCCGAAGACGACGACGGACGCGAAGAAGAGGCACGAGAAGGCACCGAGCGACGCCTTCCCGAACGCCGCGAGCAAACCGTAGAGCGCGACGCCGGCGGGCCCGAAGACGGCGAGCATGCCGTAGACGCCGAACGTCCGCTCCCACGTCTCGTAGAAGGACAGCGACAGCATGAGCGCGAAGCAGAGGCCGAGGCCGAAGAGGCCGACCTGCCACTCCCGGAGGCCGTAGCGGTACGCGAGCGTCACGTAGAGCACCGTGTTGACGCCGTTGAACGTGAGGCCGACGGCGCAGTAGACGAAGACGGCCGCGCGGTAGTGCGCGTGGCCGAAGACCGTCGCGAGCTTCGCGGCGCGGTCGCCTGGGCGGGGGGATCGACGCCGCGCGACGTCGGCGCGCGCGCGCGACACCTCCGTCGACGGCCGCGCGCCGCCGCCTCGTCGCGCGCGCGACGAGACGACGCGGCTCGTCCGAACGCGAGCCGACGCGGACGCGACGGCGGTTCCGCCGGGCGGCGCGGTGCCGCGGGCGGTCTCCGGCGCGGGCGGTCGCCGGCGTCGTCGTCCGCGGGCGCCTTGGCCTCGGCCGCGGGCGCCGCCGGGCCGCGCCGCACGTAGGCGAGGCGCGCCGCCGCCGCCGCCGCGGCCGCCGCGGCGACGTAGCAGGGGTAGGCCCAGCCCAGCGTGCCGAGGAGGCCGCCGTTGACGGGCCCGAAGATCTGCCCCAGCAGCGCGCCGCCGAGGTACTTGGCCTTGTACTCGGCGACGCGCGGCCCGGGCACGACCTTGGAGATGAGCGTCTCGCCCAGGACCCAGAAGGCGCAGAAGCCCGTGAGCACGCGGACCGCGCAGAGCGACGGCGCGTCCGTGCACGCGGCCGTCAGGGCGAAGAAGACGGCGTCGCCGACCATGAGCCCCAGCGCGACGGCGTTCGGGTCGCGCCGGTCGCCGACCTGGCCCCAGGTGAAGTTGCCGAGGCAGCAGCCCAGGAACTGGGCGCCGCTGATGAGGCCGACCCAGATCTTCGGCGCGCCCACGTCCTTGACGAAGAAGGGGATCAAGGGCAGGATCGTGCAGAGGCCGAAGATGTCGACGAAGTTGCCGATCACCGCCGTGCGCACGCTCCGTTCGGCGTCCGGCGCCAGCGGCGCGCGGACCTCCTCCATGGAAGAGGCCAAACACCTCCGCGGCGGGCAGCTTCGACGCGTGTGTATTCAACATGACAGCTGTTACACGATACGTGCCGCCTTGATTTTTTGCCCCTCCCCCTTCATGCCCGCGTGCCGGCTGGGGGCGGGGGAGAGGGGCGCTTAGACCAGTCGCCGAAGCCGCGCCGCGCGCGTCGCCGGGTCGGAGTCGGTCGCCGGCGCGTCGGCGGCGCGGTCCCAGATTCGGCAGCGGAATCTACCTTGCAGCCAATGTTGCGCCGCGGCCTGAAAACTTAAGACACTTACTAATCGACGGACCAAGTTGCAGTGAAATGTATCGCTCGGCTGAAACGTCGTCTTTTGATGGAGACAATGTGGTTGGTCGGCGGAGCGGGGCTGCGTCTGGGGTCTGGGGCGCCCGAAGGTACTATGCCCGCGCGGCTGCCGGCCGGAATCGGGGCGACGAGAGAGGGGTTCGCTTGGCATAGTACCTTCGAGCACCCAGAACCTCGCCGCGGGGACCGCCTCGCGCGCGCGGAGAGAGAGGGGAAAATGATCTCGGCTTCTGCGTGCTCCCGAGACGAGCGGGCTGAAGATTTGGGATGCTCGACCCCGAATTGCCATTGCGAAGTGTGCTCAGTTTCTCTCCCCCTGGCCTGGAACATGCCAAACCCAGCATCAGAGATCGTGCGACCATCATCGACGACGTCCAACCCTTTTTCGAAAGTAA
Organism: Aureococcus anophagefferens; assembly: GCF_000186865.1. Taxonomy (NCBI): domain Eukaryota; class Pelagophyceae; order Pelagomonadales; family Pelagomonadaceae; genus Aureococcus; species Aureococcus anophagefferens. The sequence goes on from NW_008705561.1 coordinate 3,445,068, forward strand.
ACTTCTAGGTTCAATCAGTTAATGTTGCGTTCCGGCCGACGATTGGTAAGTGTAAGAGGCAAAAAGCAGTGGTGCGCGGCGCCGCCGATCGTCGACGGGGCGGTCTTCGAGCCTCGGTCTCGAAGCGTCGGTGGAGGTGCCCGCGACGGTCGTCGGCGCGCCGTCGCCCGGCGCCCTGCTCCGGTTCCCGTCCCCCGCGCGCCATGGCGTCGAAGGAGGGGTACGCCCTGTCCAAGGAGGGCCTTAGCGACATGCTCAAGGACCAGCAGCGCGGGTTCCTCCAGGCCTACGACGGCTGCGAGGGCCTCTGCAAGGCCCTGGGCAGCGACTCGGCGGCGGGCCTCGGCGGCGACGCGGGCGACCTCGCGTCGCGCCGCGAGACGTACGGCGCGAACTACATCGAGCCGCCGGCGATGAAGACCTACTGGGAGCTCATCCTCGAGGGCTGCGAGGACAACACGGTGCAGGCGCTCATCATCTGCGCGACGGTGTCCCTGATCATGATCGTCGCCGAGAAGCCGAGCCACCGCTTCGTCGCGTCCATCGAGGGCGTCGCCATCTTCCTCACCGTCGCGGTCGTGCTCAACCTCCAGGCGTCCATCGAGTGGACGAAGGCGCGCGAGTTCCGGCGCCAGCAGGAGGAGCTCGAGTCCGACGCGCTCGTCTCCGTCGTCCGCGGGGGCAAGCCCGCGGAGATCGCGCCGCGCGACATCGTCGTCGGCGACGTCGTCCGCGTCGCCGTCGGCGACGTCATCGCGGCCGACGGCATCCTCCTCGAGGGCACGGACGTGAAGATGGACGAGTCCGCCCTCACGGGCGAGCCCGTGCTCGTGGCCAAGGAGGCGGACGCGGCGCGCGACCCCTTTGTGCTCTCGGGCACGTCGGTGATGACGGGCAGCGGCAAGCTGCTCGCCGTCGCCGTGGGCATCAACAGCGTCCAGGGCCGCATCTTCGCCGCCGTCCAGGGCAAGGCCGACGACGGCGGCGGCGCGAAGGAGGCGGCCAAGGCCGACGAGGAGAGCGCCGTCAAGCCCGAGGACGTCGAGGCGACGACGGACGGCGACGACGACGGCGGCAACCTCGAGGAGAAGATGGACGGCCTGGCCATGGACATCGGCAAGGCGGGCCTCTACGTGTCGACGGTGGCCTTCGTCATCATGACCGTCGTCTACGTGTCCATGCCCGCGAAGAACCTCGACGGCAAGAGCGGCGTGAAGATCTTCGGCTCGATCATGCGCTTCTTCCTCGTCGCCGTGACGATCCTCGTCGTCGCCGTGCCCGAGGGCCTGCCCCTCGCCGTCGCGCTCTGCAAGGCCATCACCATCGGCAAGATGATGGAGGACAACAACCGCGTCAAGCACATGAACGCGTGCGAGACCATGGGCTCCGCGACGACGATCTGCTCCGACAAGACGGGCACGCTCACGCAGAACAAGATGACGGTCATGCGCATGTACGTCGCCGACGCGCTCGTCGCCCACGACGACGCGTCCGGCGCGGAGGTGTCGGCGCAGCTCGGCGCCGGCTTCGGCGCGCCCTTCCTCGAGCTCGTGCACCAGTGCGCCGTGCTCAACTCCGGCGCGACGTCCAAGGCGTCGCTCGACGCGGCGACGAAGCAGTGGAAGTACCAGGGCAACGCGACGGAGTGCGCGCTCCTCAAGCTCTGCGCGCAGATGGGCGTCGACGCGGACGCGATGCGCGCGGACCCGCGGTTCAGGGACCCGACGGGCGCGTGCAAGCTCGACTGGGGCGTCAAGCAGTTCCCCTTCAGCTCCCAGCGGAAGAAGATGTCCTGGGTCGTGCCGAAGCCCGGCGGCGGCTTCCGCCTCTTCACCAAGGGCGCGCCGACCCACGTCCTCGACTACGCCGCGGACGCGCTCTCCAAGGACGGCGCGAGCAAGCTCGCGCTCGACGCCGCGGGCTGCGACGCGACCGTCGAGTCCTTCCAGAAGGCGGCCATGCGCACGCTCGCGCTCGCGTACCGCGACTTCGACGGCGTGCCCGAGGGCGGCTGGGACGCGCTCGCGCCCGGCCAGGACGACGCGAGCGACATGAAGATCTACGCCGCGGAGTGCGACGTCACGCTCGTCGCCATCGTCGGCATCGAGGACCCGCTGCGCCCGACGGTGACGCGCGCGATCCGCCAGTGCAACACCGCGGGCGTCGACGTCCGCATGTGCACGGGCGACGCGCTCGCGACGGCCGTCGCCATCTCCGCGCAGTGCGGCATCCTCCGGCCCCAGGACCTCGAGCCCCTGCCCGGCGGCGGCTCCGGGCCGAAGAAGAACTTCGCCATGACGGGCGCGGAGTTCGACGAGCGCGTCCACGTGCTCGACGCGGCCGCGCCCAAGGTCGTGCGCCGCGCGTTCGACGTCGACAGCGGCGCCGTCGGCGAGCGGCTCACGCACCCCTTCAAGAAGGACGCCAAGGGCGACAAGATCATCGACATGGCCGCCTTCGACGCGATCTGGCCCAAGCTGCGCGTGCTCGCGCGGTGCCAGCCCGAGGACAAGCTCGCGCTCGTGACGGGCATGCGGCGGTCGCGCGTCTTCGAGCAGGCCGCCTACGTCGCCGCGCTGGAGCGCGACTTCGACATCACGGTCTTCCCGGACCAGCAGGTCGTCGCGGTCACGGGCGACGGCACGAACGACGCGCCCGCGCTCTCCGCGGCGAACGTGGGCTTCGCCATGGGCATCGTCGGCACCGACATCGCGAAGCAGGCCTGCGACATCATCCTCCTCGACGACAACTTCGCGTCGACGGTCGCGGCCGTCAAGTGGGGCCGCAACGTCTTCGACTCCATCTCCAAGTTCTGCCAGTTCCAGCTGACCGTGAACATCGCCGCGATCTTCGTCGCGTGCATCGGCGCGCTCGTCTACGGCATGTCGCCGCTCGGCGCCGTGCAGATGCTCTGGGTCAACGTGATCATGGACTCGCTCGCGTCCGTCGCGCTCGCGTCCGAGCCGCCGACGGAGGCGCTCCTCGAGCGCGCGCCCTACGGCAAGAAGCGGCCGATGATCACGCGCGTCATGTGGCACAACATGCTCGGCCAGGCGGCCTACCAGCTCGTCGTCGTCTGCTTCCTCCTCTTCAGCGAGCCCATCATGGTCGGCTGGTTCGGCGTCGGCGAGAACGCGTCGCACCCGAACCACCACAACGGCGACGGCCGCGACACCATGTTCGTGAAGAACGTCTTCGGGCTGTCCAAGGACCAGCTCAAGCACCAGAACGAGGCCGTGGAGGAGGGCACGCGCCACTTCACCGTCGTCTTCAACACGTTCGTGCTCATGCAGCTCTTCAACGAGTTCAACAGCCGCCAGCTCCAGACGGTGGAGGCGCTCCGCGAGTCGTGGGCCGAGTGGAACGTCATGCGCGGCGTGACCAAGAACCCGCTCTTCGTCGGCGTCATGGCGATCACGTTCGTGCTCCAGTACATCCTCGTCCAGTTCACGGGCCTCTTCTTCAAGGTCCGGCCCCTCACGGCGCACCAGTGGGGGCTCTGCGCGGCCATCGCCGTCGGCGCGCTCCCGCTCCAGTTCCTCATCAACCTCGTCCTCGTCCTCGACAGCCCGAAGACCGCGCCGCCCCAGAAGTCGGGCGCGCGGTCCAACGACGACGAGGGCACGGAGATGCTC
>NW_008705561.1:3448752-3465375 GCF_000186865.1 Aureococcus anophagefferens
CCCCCCCCACCCGCGGCCCCGCCCCCCGACCCCGACGACTGCGCGCCCCGCCTAATTTCCCACATCGCGGGCTCCCGATCGGGGCTGCGCCCTCCCCGCGGTCGTCTCCCGCGCCGCCTGGACGCAGTAGGTCGCGGCCTGGTCCAAGAGCATGTCCTCGCAGGTGCGCGCGAGCTGCGCGGGGTCCCAGGCGCGGCCCTCGTCGGCCATGACGTCCCAGAGGAACCGGCCCTCGCTCCGCAGCGCGAGCGCCGTCTGGATCCAGCCGTTCGTCCAGCCGTTGTCCGTCACCCAGGGCCCGTAGCCCCCCGGGTCGGAGTCGCCCGCCCAGTACTCCCAGCGATGATGGCGCCTTGACATCAATTTGGGGGTCGAAAGGTGCATTCCATACGGTTGAATAGGGATCCCTAGTATCTGATGCTCATTGCCATCGGGGGGCGAAAGGGCGCGATGGGGGCAGCAGCACGAAAGTTAGCGACACAGCGGCGGGTGGGGCAGCAGCATGAAAGTTAGCGACACAGCGGCGGGTGGGGCGGCAGCATGAAAGTGAGCGACACAGCGGCGGCGGGCAGGAAAAAGGCCGCGCCGCGCTGCGCCGCCGCGACGCTGCTCCTGCCGTCGCTCCTTTTCGCCGTCCTCCTCGCGATGTACGCCACCGGCACGCCGTTGATCAGCAAGCGGGCGCACGTGGGCATGGACTTGGACTGCGGCGACGCGCCCGGGCCGTTCTCCGAGACGCTGCCGAACGCGCTGTTCATCGGCGACTCCATCGCCAACGGCTACGGCCCGCGGCTCCTGGAGCTGCTCGACGGCGAGGTCGCGCTGCAGCACTGCGGCGGCGTCGACTCGCTCGCGGACGTGAACGGCGGGAACACGCGGAAGGGGCTGCGCTGCCTCGACGCCTGGCTGGGCGCCGGGACCTGGGATCTCGTCCACTTCAACCACGGCCTCTGGGACATGGTGGACCGCGAGCACACGCGGTGGTGGCGCGCGTTCCCCGCGGTGAAGAAGAAGACGTGGCGCGAGCAGATGGCCGTGCCCCTCGACGAGTACCAGCGGAACATCGAAACGTACGTCGACATCCTGAACGCGAGCGCCCGCAGGATCATGTTCGCGACGACGACGCCGGTCCCGCGCTGCGTCCCCGACTGCACGAACAAGCACAAGCGGTCCAACGAGAAGACGCTCCAATACAACGCCGCCGCGCTCGCCGCGCTGCCGGCGGGCGTCCTCGTCGACGACATCTACGCCGCCGCCGTCGGCTACTGCGGCGACCCGTTCCCGTCGAACGGCTGCGCCGCGGTGCCGACGCTCGCGAAGGGCGATATCCACTTCACGGACGCCGGCTCCGCGAACCTCGCCATCAACGTGAGCCGGGCGATACGGCGCGCGCTCGGTATAACGCGATGACAGCGCGATGTAGGACGCCCGAGGGAGGCGGCGCGTTGCGACGGCGAACGCGAGCGCGAAAACGACGGATCCAGCTACTAGTACTCAAGTAGCTACTCGGCGACCGGCGTCGGACTCGATGGAGGCGACGAGGATGTAGCGAAGTATTACATTCTGCGGCTCCCTCCACCTTAAAATAGATAATGATAATTACATAGCGGTCCCCGGGCCCGGTCCCAGTTAATAATTCTAAGTACTTCAACTTCTTCCGTCCGAGACCTATCGGCCGTGTGTGCTCTTGGGCATGCGGCCGGGCCGCCTCTCCGACGCAAAATCCCCAATAACCCGTGGGCCTTCGGCCCCTGCTGGGGGGCAGCCCCCCACCTACTTCGACTTCTTCCGTCCGAGACCTATAGGCCGCGTGTGCTCTTGTGCACGCGGCTTCTCCGACGCTAAATACGCAATAATAATAATAACAATACTAATAATAATAATAAGTCAGATAATTACTAGCCTGATGAGATCTACAGTATCCTAGTAGGGGAAACAAGACGCCTACGGCATCTTGCCCCTGCCGGGGGGGCTTGCCTGCGGCGCGGCGAGAGCGCGCCCTTCGGGCGCGCTCGCGCGAGCTGAGCCACTCATTCCCGTGTCAATGCTTCCCTCTGCACCGCTCGCGCGACGACAGCCATTTAATTTCCGTACGGCGGGGGAACCGGCACGCACAACTCACGCATATATATATGGACGAGCTGAAACTTTTGCGATCGCATTCATCAAGGTCGGCCCCGGGGGCAGCCTCGTCGATTTTTGTCGACGACGATGCTCGACGTCGTCGCCTGGCTCGCCCAGTCCGGGAGCGCATTCGTGCTCAAGGTTGCCTCTTCCATCGACGACGTCGTCTGGTTCGCCGCGTTCCTCCACGGCCAGCTCAGCGTCCGCGAGCGCGTCAAAAACGCCGCGGTCTACGCCGCTGTGTGCCTGGCCCAGACGGTCCTCGCCTGGGTCATCGCCACGTCCGGCGCCGCGGCCGTGGACAGGCTCACGCACGGCGGCCTCCCGGGCTTCTCCACGGAACGGCTCCTCACGCTCGTGGCGGCGCTGGGCCTCTCCGCGTATTCCCTCAAACTGCTCGTCGAGGAGCTGTCCGAGCGCTACGGCGGCGGCGACGGGGACGCCGTCCCGCTGGGGGAGCTCGTCAAGCGCGTCTCGAGCGACGTCGCCGCCAAGGCCGCGGCGGCGCCGCGGCGGCTCCTCGCGCGCGACGACGGCTTCATCGGCGTCTCCGTCGTCGACGACGACGACGGCGACGGCGGCGGCGCGGGCGAGGCCGCCGTCGGGACCGCCGTCGAGACCGTCGTCGACGACGACGACGGCGACGGCGGCGGCGCGGGCGAGGCCGCCGTCGGGACCGCCGTCGAGACCGCCGTCGAGGCCGCCGTCGAGGCCGCCGCCGACGACGGCGCGGCGGCCGGCGCCGGCGTCGAGCTCCGCGCGCTCGAGACCGTGGACCTCGACGACGACGGCGCGCCGGCGGCCGGCGACGTCGAGGCGCCCGGCGGCGGCGCCGACGGCGCGCGGGCGACGACGACGGCGACGCTGCTCGTCGTCGCGTTCTGCGGGTCGCTCGACGACCTCACGCTCTTCGTGCCCATGCTCGCGGGCGGCGCCATCGGCCCGCTCGCGCTCCTCGCCGGCGCGGCCGCCGCGACGGCGCTCATCGTGGCGATCTGCGTCTTCCTCAACTTCTTCAGGGCGATCTCCGACCGCCTCGCGGCCGTGCCCCTCGTGTGCGTCACGTCCGCCTTCGCGACGTTCCTCATCGCCAAGGTGGCGCTCATGCGCTGAGGGCGCGCGCGCTAACTGAGTCGCTCCGCGTCGCTGGCCCACCCCGCCTCCTCGGGCCTCGGCACGGGGCTCGCGCGCAGGGCCAGCACTGGCCGGGGGCTCCCCGGGGAGGCCACCGGGGCGCGCACTCGGGCGCGCCCCCGGAGGCCTAGGCATCTCTAGGCGTCCCCGGGCGCGCGGCCGGCCCGCGAGGCCCCACGCTCGTGGACGAGGTCCGCGGCGCGGGCCACCTTCTACTTCTCGAGCTGCCACAAGCGCAAATTGAGCCGGCCCTTCCGCTCGGCAGCCCTCGCCTCGTCGCGCCGCCGCCGCCTCCCGCGCCGCGATCCGCTCGGCGCCGCCCCGTTCGAACGCATGCGCGCCGCCGCCGCCCTCGTCGCGCTCGTCGCCGCCGCCGCCGCCTTCGCGCCGCCGGCGCGGCACCTTGCCCTCCGCCGCCCCGGCGCCGCCGCCGCCCCGGTCCGCGCGGCCGGGTCGCCGCGGCCCGCGTCCCCCCGGGGCCGCGTGGTCCTGCGCGTCGGCGAGGAGTCGGGCCTCCCGGACCCGGCCATCGCGGTCGCGGTCTTCGCGTTCCTCTTCGCCGCGTTCGCGTACACGCAGTTCGACATGGTCCAGGTCGTCAACCAGGAGGACCTCGACGGCGCCGAGGGGTCGCGCCGCGCGCGCGACGCCCTCGCGAGGAAGCGGGGCTACTTCCGCAAGTGAGGGCCCGCGGAGCCGCGGCCGTTGCGCGCGCGCGCGCCGCGTACCACGGGCGCGGGGTCCGCGTACCCAGGACCGGGTTCGCATCCGCGGGAGCGCCGCGGGCGCCCGCGCGTCGGTGCGGCGCGGGCGGCCGCGCTTGCCCGCGCTGCTCGGCCCCTGATTGAGGTAAACGCTGCCGGAAAGGCTCGGCAACTTGCCGCGGCGAGTGTGGCCGCCACACCTGCTCTGGACGCGGCCGCCGGAGGCCGCCGTCCGCGCCGTCGCGACGCTCAGCCAGGTCGCGGGGAGCACACGGATCCACGCGGCGCGCGAGGCGCTCGACAAGGCGCTCCAGAAAAAATTCTGCCGGCATGGGGCGCGTCGGGCGCTACAAGAAGGTCAAGGCCTGCGACCCCTTCGCGAAGCAGCGGCCCGGGAAGAAGCCGCGGCGGGAGTTCGACCTGCCGCCCGACGAGGACCAGACGGGCCCCCTGAAGACGGGCAAGGCGCTCCGGCGCCAGGAGCGCCGCTGGGCGCGCGAGGCCATGGGCGACTTCGGCGACGACGCGCTCGGCGAGGCGGCGCTCGCGGACGTCTCCTCGGCACCGCCGCCGCCCAGGGTCGCCATCGACCCGCGCCGCGCGAACGAGAGCCAGAAGGCCTTCGAGCGGCGGCTCAAGGACGACTCCGCGAAGCTCCTGAAGGCGCAGGCGGACCGGCACTCGTCGACGAAGGCGAAGAAGCGGGCCTACCTCAAGGACAAGAAGGCGGCGAGGAAGGGCGGCGCGCGCGACGCGGGCGCCGCCGCCGAGCGCGGCGCGCCGCCGCCGCCGGCGTTCGGCGATCGCGCCGACGCGCCGCCGGACCTGAGCGCGGACTTCACGGCCAAGCTCGAGGGCCGGGCGCAGAAGCGCAAGCGCGACGGCCGCGGCGACGGCCCGTCGAAGCGGGCGCTCAAGGCCGCGCGCGACGCGTTCGCCGCGGGCCGGACCGATGGCCTCGAGTCCTGGGAGCGCTAGGCCCCGTGTTTTCGTAAGTACGCCGCGCGACTCTTGTGGCGCCGCGCGCGACGCGCCGGCCGCTCACTTGCGCGGCGGGCCCTTGCCCTTCTTCTTCGCCGGCGCCTTCTTCTCCGGCGCGGGCCGCTTCTTCGGTGCCGCGCCCGGCTTCGGCGGGAGCACCTTGAAGAAGCTGTCCATGCGGCGCTGCGTGCGCTGGCCCTGGGCCGACGTCAGCCGCTTGAGCGCGCCCTCGACGCGCTGCTCGCCGAAGCCCATGCGCTCGACGAGGAACGCGCGGAGGCCCGCCTCGTCCGGCTTGCCCCAGCTCAGCTCCACGTCGCCGCAGGGCGTGACCTCGTGGTTGTTGAAGAGGTTCCGCGCGCCGACGTAGGCCGGCACGAACGGGCCGTCGTCCGCGTCGTCCTCGGCGGCCGGCGCCTCCGCGGCGGGCGCCTCCGCGGCCGGCGCGGCGGGCGCCTCCGCGGCCGGCACCTCGTCCTCGGGCGCCTCGGGCGTCGCCTCGGGCTTCGGGGCCTCGGGCGCCGCGGGCGCCGCGGGCTCGACGGCCGGCGCCGCGGGCGGCGACGGCGGCGCCGCGGGCTGCGAGGTGGCCGAGAAGGCGGGCTGCGAGGTGGCCGCGAAGGCGGGCGCCGCGGGCGCGTCGGCGGGCTGCGAGGTGGCCGAGAAGGCGGGCGCCGCGGGCGCGTCGGCGGGTTGCGACGTCGCCGCGAAGGCGGGCTGCGACGTCGCCGCGAAGGCGGGCTGCGACGTCGCCGCGAAGGCCGGCTGCGACGTCGCCGCGAAGGCGGGCGCCGCGGCGGGCGCGTCGGCGGGCGGCGCGGCGCCGTCGTCGCCCTCGTCCATGGCGTCGCCGCGCGCGCCGTCGTAGGCGCCGTCGTCGTCGACCTTCGTCGGCGACGGCTCCTTGGGCGCGTCGGCCTTCTTCGGCGCGGGCGCGGGCGGCGCCTTGGCGACGCGGTCCGCGGGCGGGACCCACTCGTCGGGCACGTCGCCCCTCTGCTTGGCCTTGAGGCCCTTGGCGAGGATGGCCTCGATGGAGCCGTGCTCCTTGACGAGCTTCAGCGCCGTCTTGGGCCCGACGCCGCGGATCGTCGACGTGTAGTCGCAGCCGCAGAGGATGCAGAAGTCGACGAACTCGGCGTTGGAGAGGCCGAGGCCCTCGAGGACCGCCGCGTGCGTGATCTCGAGGACCTTGTCGTCCTTGGACTTCTTCGTGAACGTCATGTTGCGGAGCTGGCGCGTGGACCCGAAGGTCAGCGCGTCCATGTCCTCCGTGCCGACGGCGTGGGCCTTGCCGCCGCGGACGAGCTCCGCGCACTGCGCCTCGGCCTCGCACGGCGCGTCGACGACGGGCACGCCCATGAGCCGCAGGAGCTGCTTGACGTCGTCGCAGTCCTTCCGCGAGACCTTGGTGAGCAGCGCGCTGTACTTGGAGATGCCCTCGGCGTCGTCGTTCTCCGTGGCCTTCTTGAGCGCGGCCTCGGCCTCCTGGCGCTTCGCCGTGCGCTTCGCGAGCTCGCCGCCCTTCATGTTCGGTGGCTTGCCGTCGAAGACGTAGACGGGGCGGACGCCCGCCTGGAGCAGGCGGATCGTGCGGTTGAACATGCCCTGGATGTGCGACGTCTGCTCGCCCTCGGCGTTCGTGAGCACGCTCGACGGCGCGCCGCCCTCGCCCTGGTGGCGGATCGCGATGAGGAACTGGTAGAGGCTCATGGACGCGTCGATGGCGACGACGCGGCCCGTGTAGCCCTCGATGACGAGCTCCTTGACGGCGCCGGGCGCGTGCTCGTTGATGACGCCCATGAGGCCCTTGATGCCCATATCTGCGACGTTGCCGGGCGTGCTTGCGGCGGCCGAGATGCGAAGAAGCAGCTTCCCAGACGCGATTCAAACCCGATGGGCGCGCGTCACCATCGACACGATATCCATTGGTTTGAGTGCCTGAGAATCGATTAAAGCAACCCGGGGTTAATTTTGACCCCCCGAGCTATGGTCACTTTTTTTTTTCACTTTTTTTTTTTTGCGCCGCGAGCCGCGGAGGGTCCAGGGGGTCCCCGGGGACCCGCCCGGGGCGTGCGCGAGCGCGGGGGGGGGCGAACGCGCGCCGACCGTCGTAATGCGCCGCGCGGTCCCGCGCGGGCGCGACACGCGGCCGTCGCACGCGCGCTAAAGCGAATTCCTCGACAACCCGCCGCGTCGCAGCGCCCTTCCCCACCCCCTGGTGCCCCGGGGGTCCGCCGGGGCGCGTAGGTGCATCGAAAAAAAAAAGTCAAAAAAAAAGTGCCAATAGCTCCCATAGCTCGAGGGGTCAAAATTAACTCCGATCTGCTTTACAGTTTCGTCGGCGAGCAGGAAGGGCAGCCATCGACGCCATGTTCCGACGCGCCGCGGCCACGTGCGTCGTCGTCGCGGCCGTCGCCGCCGCCGCGCGCGGCGCCGCCGCGGCGCCGCTCGGCGAAGGCAGCGAGGTGCTCCTCCCCGGCCCGGACTTCGCCGCGCCCGTCGGCGACGGCGACGGCGTCGCCGTGGCGGCGCGCGGCGCGGCGCCGCGGCGCCTGTCGCTCGGCGCGCTCCTGGCGCCCCTCCACGAGGCGCTCCGCGGCGTCTGGGCCGCGCCCCACGTGCTCCTGCGCGACGGCGCCGGCGCGCGCGACCGCGCGCGCGAGTCGGAGCTCGGTGCGCGGAATCGCACCGTCGGCGACTTCCTCGCCTTCCTCGAGGCCGGCCGCGTGTCCGGCGTGCTCCTCCTCGAGGCGCTGCCGCCGGGCGCCGCGCGCGCCTTCTACGACGACGCGCTCCTCGGCGGCGGCTGGTCGGGCGGCTGCGCGGCGTGCTCGGCGCACGTCTACGTGAGCCCGCCGGGGCTCTCCGCGCTCCGGAACCACACGGACGCGACGCCCGTGCGCGTCTTCCAGCTCACCGGGGCCAAGGACTGGCGCGCCTGCGCCGCGGCGCCGGCGCCGGCGCTCGCCGTGCCGCTCGACTTCGCGGCGAAGCTCGGCACGTGCGCGACGTACGACGCTGTGTGGAAATCAAATCTTCAACCCGACTTCAATGTTCGCGTATGCGACCGTTTCGACGCATGGCTTTCGGCTGTGCTTCGAGGACTCGATGAGAGCAATCGATTCGTCCAAAAATCAGCCGAATCGACTTCGATATGACCGAGCTAGAGAATTCTGAAGTTTGGTGGGGACCCCCCAAACCAGTGGTTGATTTCCACACAGGTACGACGCGGGCGAGATGGCCGACGCGACGTCGGACCGCGCGCTCGGCCTGCTCGACTGCGCCTCCTTCTCCCTCGCCGCGGGCGAATCGGTCTCGGTGCCGCGGCGCACGGTCCACGCCGCGCGCGCGGCCGCCGGCGCGCCGTCCGTGCACGTCACCGTCGGCTTCCGCGACGACGCCGCGGCGCCCGCGTGCGCGGCGCCCGGGGGCGGCGGCGGCGACGACCTGCCCGACGGCCGCCGCCTCGACTGCGTGGACAGCAACGTCGAGAGCTACGCGACGTGCTGCCCCGCCGGCACGCACCGCGCCGGCACGGGCCGCTACGACGCGGGCTACGACTGCGACGAGTCCTGCGACCTCTTCGGCGGCCTCTGCGACACGTCCTGCGACGGCTGCAACGGCTGCAGCGGCTGCCCCGCGGGGTCCTACAGCGGCGCCTGCGCGGTGGCCTGCGCGTCGTGCGCCGCGGGCACCTACCAGCCCTCGGCGTGGCAGGCGGCGTGCCTCGCGTGCCCCTCGGGCTCCTACCAGTCGAGCGCGACGAACTACGCGACGGCGTGCACGACCTGCCCCGCGGGGACCTTCGCGGCGGGCGGCGCCGCGTCGTGCTCGGCCTGCGCCGCGGGCTACTACACGGCCGGGGGCGCCGCGGAGTGCTCGAGCTGCGCCGCGGGGACCTACGCGCCGACGACGGGCTACGGAAGCTGCCTCGCCTGCCCCGCGGGCTCCTACGCGGCCGCGGCCGCCGCGTCCTGCGCGGCCTGCCCCGCCGGGACCTACTCGTCCGCCGGCGCCGCGTCGTGCTCGAGCTGCGCCGCGGGCTCCTACGCGGCCGCGGGCGCCGCGTCGTGCTCGAGCTGCGCCGCGGGGACCTACGCGCCGTCGACGGGCTACGGGAGCTGCCTCGCCTGCCCCGCGGGCCACAGCTCGCACGCGGGCGCGACGTCGTGCTACTCGTGCGCGGCGGGGACCTACGCCGCGGCCGAGGGCTCCGCGTCCTGCGCCGACTGCGCCGCGGGCTCGTCCCAGGGCGCGGACGGCCAGGCGTCCTGCGCGGCCTGCGCCGCCGGGAGCTACGCCGGCGCGTCGGGCGCGACGGCCTGCGCGGCCTGCGCCGCCGGGACCTCCTCGTCGGCCGGCGCGATCGCGTGCGGCGCGTGCGCCGCGGGCACCTACAGCCTCGCCGGGTCGCCGGCCTGCGCGACCTGCGGCGCCGACGGCCACTGGGACGTCGACGTCACGGGCGTGCCCGCGCGCGACGACTGCGCGTGCGAGGACGGCTGGACGGGCTACGACTGCGACATCGTCGAGTGCGCCGAGACGCTCCACGCCATGTCGCTGGGCCTCATGCTCGTCGAGGCGTCCTGGCCCGAGCCGACGCGGACCATGTCGAACGCGCGGGTGACGTGGGCCGCGATCCTCCGCGCGGCGGACCTGAACGCGGACGAGGTGCTCTCGGGCGACGAGCTCGCCTACGCGCTCGCCTGGAAGTCCGTCGACGTGCCCGCGGGCGTGGCCAACGTCTGGAGCCGCCAGAGCCACGAGGCGGGCCGGCCGGGGACCTGGACGCGCCTCTTCGAGGGCGACGTGTCCATCTCGGAGATGATCGCGGACCTCGTCGCGTACCGGACGACGCCGACGCTCAAGTTCGGCGCGGACACGTACGTCGACGGCGCGACGTCGCTCGCGGAGCTCGGCGTGACGTCGATGAACGCGACGTACCCCGACCCGGCGTGGGCCGAGGCCGAGTGCGCGGCGCGCGAGGACGGGTCGGGCACGACGGGCGTGACGGTCGCGTGGACGCTCCGGGCCGACATGGTCGGCGCGCTCTACCAGCAGTGCGCCTTCGTCAACGGGGCCCAGATCGGCGACGCCGGCGGCTTCTTCGACTCGCTCGTCGACGGCACGGACTGCGACGGCGGGCGCTGCGAGTTCCACGACGCGCGCGGCATCGCCGCGGGCAACCGGAAGCGCGTGCTCTGCGTCGAGGTCGACTTCTGCGCGTCGGCCGACGCCTGCGACGCCGAATCGGTGGACACGCTGCTCACGGCGACGCGCTGCGCGACGGCGCTCGCCTACGACGGCGCGCCCGCGGACGTCGTCCCCGCGCTCGAGGACTTCTGGGGCGTCACGTTCTCGTGGCTCGACACGAGCCTCGACGAGGCGGGCTTCTACGTCTTCCGCACGGCCGGCGACGAGGCGAGCGCCGCGGCGAGCCCCGTGCTCATCGCGCAGGTGCCGACGCCGAGCGCGCGCTGCGGCCGCTTCTTCAGCCCCGTGGCGTTCAACGACCGCGACACGGGCCAGAACCCGGGCACCGTCGTCCAGTACACGGTCGCCACGGTCGACGCCGCCGGCGCGGTGCTCACGGCCGCGACGGTCGAGTTCACGTCGCCCTGGCTCTCGGAGCTCGAGGTCGCCGTCGAGACGGAGAGCGAGGCGCCCGTCGAGGGCGTCACCGTCGCCATCTCCCACCTCACGAGCGAGGGCGACCGCGACGCCAAGTACGACCCCCTCGTGTCCGGCGTCACGAACGTCTTCGGCGTCTACGTCGTCGAGCTCCGGGTCACGGACTACGAGTGGCAGGCGCAGTCGCAGAACATGGTCGCGGTCTGCTCGAAGACGTCGGCGACGTCCGCGGGCGCGGTCGTCGAGCACGTCTTCGAGCCGGCGGAGCAGCGGTTCTCCCAGCGCCACTTCCGCGAGAACGTCGTCGAGATCGTCGACGAGACGTCCGTGTCCGTGACGGGCTACGTGCGCTACAACTTCACGGACGCGCCGGGCAGCGGCGGCGCCTGGGACAGCGGCTGCCCGCACCGCGACGGCGCCGCCCGCTGCTACTGCCCGCTGCCCCACAAGGCCGTCACGGTCAAGGTCGAGGACGACCAGGGCACGGTCACGGACGTCGCGCCGAACGAGGCCGGCTACTTCGCCACGGGCGTCACCTACGGCCACCGCTACAAGGTCTACCTCCAGGCCTTCGAGGGCGAGGACGGGTCCGCGACGCGGGCCCACGAGTTCCGCATGACGAGCGACGCCGGCGACCTCGCCGTCGACGCGGTCGCGGAGGGCGCCGCGCCGCTCCTCGACTTCTTCGCCGACGCGGACGTGGCGATGGAGTTCGTGCACGCGGAGTCGACGCGCCTCGACGCGCGCGTCGTCGGCGGCGACGGAGCGGCCGCCTTCGCCACGGGCCAGCTCGTCGAGGCCTACCACGGCGAGTGCGGCTTCACGCAGACGCTGCGGACGCACGAGGGCTACGCGACGGCGCTCCTGCCCGCGGCGGGCGCCTTCGACGTGACGCTCGTCGCCGGCGCGCGCGCGGAGGCGCTGCCGCCCTGCGCGTCGCTGGCGCTCGAGGACGTCGTCGACCCCTACGCGGCCGCGGCCGTCGCGTCGTGCCGCGTCGAGATGCCGCGGGGCGTCGGATCCGAGACGCGGCCCTGCTTCGACGGCGGCTTCGACTACGTCGACGAGTTCTTCGACGCCGTCGGCGACGCGGAGCGGTCCGTGACGCTCGCGGCGCTCAACGGCACGGAGACGATCACCTACGCCTTCGCGGCGAACCTCTGCGTCGAGGGCGTCGCCATCGCGCCCAAGGCGGGCACGGCGCTCCAGGCGCTCTTCGGCGCGCACGCCGGCCCGCGCGAGGTGCCGCTGCCGGGCGACGAGGCGCTCCTGCTCGTGCCGCCGCTCCCCATCGAGGGGCCCGAGGTCTACGGCTCCGCGTGCCCCGACGCGACCACGGCCATCTTCGTCGAGGACGACGAGTTCGACCTGAGCTTCGAGCTCGGCGAGTACTACCCGAACACGCTCGGCCTGCGCTGGCCCTGGGACTACTTCGAGAGCGACGGCGTCACGCGGACGGCCCAGGCCTACGTCGTGACGCAGCCCTCCGCGGCCCACGCCGTCGACGTCGCCGTCTTCGACGGCATCTCGAAGACCGACGGCGTCTCGGGCGTCTACGACGCGTCCGCGTCGGCCCACGGCTTCGTCCACGCGGTCGCCGCCGCGGACCCGAACCCCTTCGCGCCGTTCACGCTGGGCATCGAGGTCCAGTTCTCGCGCGACGTCGACGGCGCGGCGGCGACGCTGTCGCGCAGCGCCATCGTCCTCGGCGTGCTGCCGGACGACGTGCCCCAGACCTTCGCGATGACGACGGAGCCGACGCTCGTCTGGACGATCCTGCGCGACCCGCCGGGCGGCGCGTCCACGGCGACGCTGGAGCAGGGGTCCGAGGTTGGCACGTCCATGGGCATCGAGGGCATGCACAGCGGCACCTTCGAGCGCGGCGACGACTGGGGCCTGACCCAGGGCGCCGGCGCGGACCTCACGTCGGCGCTCGAGCCGCTCGGCTTCGGCGTGCAGACGTCCATCTTCCAGATCGGCTACACGACGGGCGCGGCGCACGGCGCCGTCAAGCCCATCATCGGCGTCGAGCGCGGCTCGTCGCAGAGCTTCGACTTCAGCTTCGCCTTCGACTTCGCCGTGTCGACGTCGGAGGAGCCGACGATCGCGGGCCAGGCGTCGGACCTGATCCTCGGCGGCGGCGCGAACCTGCGGGTGCTCACGGCCATCGAGATCGCGCTGGCCGGGTTCACGCTCGAGAGCGTCGCCCTCTACGAGGAGGGCGACCCCCTCTGCGTCGCCGGCAACACGACGTACGAGTGGCTGCCGACGCAGGTGACGACGTACCTGCTCACGGCCTACGAGGTCGAGCACACGATGGACCGCCTCGCGGCGCTCGACCAGACCGCGGCGACGGGCCTCGCCATCGAGAACTGGGTCGCCGTGCTGGCCAACTACCGCGCGTCGACGTTCTCGAACGCGGAGGTGCTCCAGCACACGCTCGACTTCACGCTCGACGCGATGATCGCCAAGTTCGCGGACTTCCAGGCCGAGACGGAGGGCGCGGACTCCGCCGACGACACCATGATCAGCTACCTGACGAACGGCATCGGCCGCATGGAGAGCGTGCGGTCCCAGGCGTCCTACGAGGAGATCTCGCCGAACCCCGCGTCCATGCTCCTCCACACGATCACGCACGCCTCCGAGGCCGTGTCCGACTTCAACGACGTCGACGTCGCCGAGGTCCACAAGCTCACGGATCACGTCTGGCGCCACGTCCGCGAGTCGCGCGCGAACTGCCAGGGCTCCGACGCCTTCGGCCTCGGCCGGCTCTGCGAGGACATCCCCGCGCTCGAGTCCAAGGCCGCGGTCGTCCACGAGGCCATGGGCCTGTGCGACTTCGAGAGCGACGTGCCCGCCGTGGCGGCCTTCTGCGACCCGGGCGCGGACGGCGGCTACCTCCCGCGGTCGCCACTCGACTTCCTGTCCAGCGACTCGAAGCTCGTGACCTTCTCGGGGGGGAGCGTGCTCGAGATGTCGTGGTCCATCGGCGAGACGCGCGGCCGCGAGTCGACCGTGGGCTACAGCCTCGAGGCGTCCGACGAGTACAGCGGCGAGTCCCAGTTCTGCATGGCCCTCGGCCGCCGGCTCGCGGCGGGCGACCGCGCGCGGCGCGCCGCGTTCCACGACCCGCTCGCGCGGCGCCGGCTGTCGGCGTCGATGGCGAACGTCGCCAAGAGCGCGCAGAAGGCGGCGGCGGCGGACGCCGCCGAGGCCGCGGACGCGGCCCAGGCGGCCGTGGACGCGAAGAAGGCGACGGCGGAGATGACGGGCTGCCGCCGCCTCGCGGGCCGGGACCTCGGCGCCGCGCTCGGCCAGGTCGACGCGCCCGGCGCCGCGGCCGCGGAGGGCATCGCGCGGCTCGACGCGTATCTCCGGGCGACGCTCGCGGCGCGGGCCGCGGCGGCCGAGGCCGCGCTCCGGCGGTCGCCCTGGGGCCGGCGGCGCCTCGGCATCTCCTTCGGCGTCAACTTCAACTCGTTCTCGTCCGCGTCCGTGTCCGTGAACATGGGCCGGTCGAACGCGAAGGAGCACTCGCGGAGCCACACCGTCGCCATCGCCTTCAGCGACGGCGAGCCCGGCGACTTCTTCGCCGTCAAGGTCGAGGGCGACAGCCACTACGGCACGCCCATCTTCACGACCATGGGCGGCCTGTCGAGCTGCCCCGGCGAGACGGGCACGACGAAGGTCGACGACCGCGTGACCATCGCGAAGATCGAGTACCACTGCGACCCCTCGAGCTTCGTGCCGTCCGCGGACTGCCGCGACAACCTGCCGGGGTCCACGGTCGCCGTGGGCGTCATCGTGCAGAACCTCAGCCCCGCGTGGACCGTCGTGACCTACCAGCTCATGCTCGGCGGCGACTACGCGTCCGCGGACCCCTGGTTCGACGGCATGTACCACTACACGGACGAGCGCTGCGGCCGCGAGGGCGCGTCGAACGGGCTGAACGTCGAGGTCGCCGGCGACCCGGTGCGGCCGCCCGGCTACACGCTCGACGAGATCCCCTACGGGCAGACCGAGGTGCTGCTCCTCGTGTCCGAGGTCGGCCTCGACGTCGACCGCGGCGTCGAGCGACGCGCGCGCTCCCTCGCGCGACGCGCGCGCCCGGAGGCGGCGCGCCGCGCGACGCCGCCCCTCGCAGGTCGACTGCCACGAATACGTCGACATCCCCGTCAAGGTCGTGAGCGAGTGCGAGTTCAACGGCGACACCTACCAGAACGACCCCTACCAGTACCTCACGGAGCTCGACACGTCCGGCGCGTCGTCGTCGTCGTCGGGCCTCGCGGTCGTGCACCCGGTCTGGGTCCCGGACGACCTCGCCTTCGACGAGGACACGCTCCCGGGCGGCCTCGCGGGCGACGAGGCGACGTTCAGCGTCCACTGGATCGCCGCGACCTGGGCGCCGACGCCGACGGAGCCGCCGACGACGGCCGCGCACTTTTCGGAGGCGGCCGCGGGCACGCGCGCGCCGTCGGAGAACCCGAACGTGCCGACGCTGTCGACGGCGCCGTCGCTCGCGCCCACGACGCCGTCGCCGACGAAGGCGCCGAGCAGGTCCATGGTCGCCTTCAACCTCGTCCTCGAGGTCGGCTACGAGGCCGTCGGCGCGACGGCCGCGGCGTACTGCGCCGCCTACGAGGCCGTGGGCCTCGACGCCATCCAGGAGGCGCTCGTCGCCTCGTACGTCGAGGCCGAGTTCGCCGTCGCGCTGCCCTACCCGCCCTACGCGCACTGCGACCCGCTCGCCGCCGCCGCGGCGCCGGCCGGCGGCGGCGCGAACGCGACGGCGACGGCCGTGCCGTCGCCCCGCCCCAACGCCACGGTCCACGTCGACGTCGACCTGACCATCGGCATCGTCCTCTACGCGACGGACGTCATCGACCGCGACGCGGGCGAGACCTTCGGCACCGTCGAGGCCGAGCTCAACGACATGATGGCGGCCAAGGTCGCGAGCGGCGCCTGGGACGCGGACCAGGCGGCCCACGCCGCGGGCGCGGCGGCGACGGACCCGCCGTCGCCCGCGCCGTCCGCGGGCGCGGCCGCGAACGGCACGGGCGGCCGCCGCGGCCTCCAGGCGGGCGACAGCCTCGGCGACCTCCTCGCCGGGTCGACCGTCGAGGACGTCGCCGTCGGCGCGCTCGTGACCATGTCGCCGAGCGCGACGCCGACGACGGCCGGGCCGACGGCCACGCCGACGACGGCCGAGCCGTCGCGCGCGCCGACGCGCTGGTCCCAGCTCCACGCGGGCGACGACGATCGACGGCCCTTCTACGAGGACGGCTTCCTCCTCGGCCTCATCGCCGGCGCGTTCCTGCTCGGCTGCCTCACGGCCGGCGCCGCCGTCCACGCGCTCTCGCGCCGCGCGCCCGCCGCGGCGCCGGACGCGAAGAAGCAGGTCGAGCTCCCGACGTTCGGGACGACGGCGTCGGCCGCCGCGCGCAAGTTCTCCACGGAGCAGACGGACACGGCGTCGAACCCCATGCGCGCCGGCCACCACGCGCCGTCGCCGAAGAAGCACCACGAGGCGCGGCACCACGCGTCGAAGAAGGGCTCGCACGAGCACCGGAAGAAGAGCGCCGAGCCGCCCAAGCCGCCGCACAAGACGAACCCCTTCACCGTCGCGCGCGCGGCGGCCATCTTCAAGACGCGCGGCGAGGCGAGCCACTGGGTCGAGTGCAGCGACCTCAGCAGCGGCCAGGTCTACTACTCGAACACGAAGACGGGCGAGACGACGTGGACGAAGCCCTCCGGCTACCACGGCCCGGAGGCCATCGCGCCCGGCGGCAAGGCCAAGTGGCTCGAGGCCCACGACCCCAAGAGCGGCCTGCCCTTCTACACGAATGCGGCGACGGGCGAGACGACGTGGGACCGGCCCAAGGGCGTCGAGATCAAGCCCGCGCCCGCCAAGGGCGCGAGGACGCGGACCCTCTCCGCGGACACGAAGAAGTTCGCCGACATCTAGGCGCCGCGCGCGCCCCCCCCCCCCCGTCCCCTCGCCCGCGCGCGCCGACCGCGGCGCCCCTCCCGGGGGAGGGGGGGGGGG
>NW_008705561.1:3465425-3469942 GCF_000186865.1 Aureococcus anophagefferens
CAAGGAGAAGCGCCGGAGGAGCTCGCCCCGCACCCACCCTGAGCGCGCGATGTGCCCGCGGCGTCGTCGCCGCCGCCCACGGGCGCGCGCGCGCCGGTCGCCCCTCGGCGCCTAGGTTACGCCGCGGACCTCAGAGGGCCGGGAGCGGCGGCTTCGCGCGGACGTACTTCTCGGAGGCCGAGCTCGCGAGGCCGATGGACGCGAGGGCCTGCGTGTCGAGGCTCGCGGCCTGGCTCAGGAGCGAGTTGACGCGGCCGCGGTTCGTCGACGGCACGACGACCTTCTCGCTCTTGAGGGCCCGGCCCTCCATGCGGCCGCCGGCGTTGCGGAAGTCGCCGCCGTGGTTGCCCGGCGGCGGCGCGTAGCCGTCCATCGCGCCCGGCGCGCCCGCGGTGCCCGGCCGCGCGAGCGGCTCGACGATGGCCATGATCTGGGGCGTGTGGGGCCGGCCCGGCTTGGCCGGCGCGCTGCGCATCATCGTCGACCCGAGGGCCGCGGCCTCGGCGGCCGTGCGCGCGTCGGGCGCCGTGCCCGGCCGGTCGTGGGCGCCGCCGGGCAGCGGCATCTTGAAGCCGCCGCGGTAGACGTCGCCGCGGTCGGCGTCGTCGGGGGACCCCGGCCGGCCGCCGGCGGACCCCGGCGGCGTGCCGAGGCGCGGCAGGAGCTTGCGGTGGCCCGCGACGGCCGCGCCCTCGCCGTTCGTCTCGGGCACGTCGCGGCGGCACGTGAGGCACTGCGTCGTCGCCGCGGAGCCGTCGACGCCGTCGCGCTCCGCGAGGGCCTCGGCGACGAGGGCCTCGAGGTGGCGCTTGAGGACCTTGAGGTCGCGGTCCGTCTTCCGGCGGAGGTCGCCGAGGTCGCCGCGGCACCGCGCGAGCGTCTCGTCGAGCTCCGCGGCGAGGCCCCGGGGCGCGTACGCGTCGAGCGCGGCGCGGTCGGCCTTGGCCTCGAGGTCCGCCGCGTGGGCCTGCTTGTCGATCTTGGACTCGGCGAGGCCGTTGAGCTGGCCCGCGAGCCGCGCGAGCTGGAGGCTCAGGTCGTCGACGTCGTCGCGGCTCACGCGGTCCTCGTCCGCGTCGCTCCGCTCGAGCGCGCTCAGCTCCGCCTTGAGCAACAACTCCACGAGGTCCCGCGTCTCGCCCTTGAGGCGCCGCTCGCGGTCGTCGAGGCCCGCGACCGCGGCCTCGGACGCGCGGACGCGCTCGCCGAGGTCGTCCGCGGCGTCGCGCGCGTCGGCGACGGCGCCGCGCGTGGCCGCGTGGTCCTCGACGAGGGCCGCGAGCTCGCCGCGGAGCTTGTCGGCGATCTTCGCCTGCTCGAGGACGTCGTCGCCGTCGGCCTTGTCCTTGCGGAGCCGCGCGACGTCGCCGTCGAGCTTCGCGAGGTACTCGGCGACCTCCGCGCTCACCTCCGCGGGCGCCGCGGCCGCCGGCGCGCCGTCGCCCGACGGCTTGCGCTTGAGCTTCTTGCCCACGTCGTCCCAGGCCCTGGCCGCGAGCGCGTCGAGGTCGGCGAGCGACGCGCGCGCGGCGCCGAACGCGGCCTCGAGGTCCTCGACGAGCTGCTCCTGCTCCTGCCCCACGGCCGCGAGGTCCAGCAGCTCGCGGCCCGACGCCTCGAAGAAGGCGGCGCGCGCCGCGTCCTCGCCCTCGAGGGAGTCGGCGTCCTCGAGCGAGTCGTCGGGCGACGGCGGCGCGTCGAACGCGAGGCTCCCGCGCCGCGCGCCCGCGTTGTTCGCGAACGCCGCGGCGAAGTCGCCGCCGTCCGTGATCGCCGCCTGGAGGTCGCCGTTGACCTCGAGCACGCGGTCCTGGAGCACGGCGAAGTCGGCGCCGTACGCGCCGAGGCGGTCGCGCGCGTCGCGCGCGCCGGCGGCCGCGCGGAGCGCCGCGGCCGCGTCGCGCGACAGCGGGTTCTCGTAGGCCGCCGTCGCCCCGTCGAGGGACGCCTGGAGCTCGTCGGCGGCGTCGCCGACGCGCGAGGCGACGGTCTTGAGGCGGTCGCTCAGGTCCCGCGTCTTCGCCTCGAGCGCGGACGTCCGCCGCCGCTCCGCGCCTGTGCCGAAACCAACCACTGGTTTGGGTGGTCCTGACCAAACTTGAGAATTCTCTAGCTCGGTCAAATCGAAGTCGATTCGGCTGATTTTTGGACGGATCGATCGCTCTCGTCGAGTTCTCGAAGCTCAGCTGAAGAGCTTGTGTCAAAACATTCGAATACGCTCATATTGAAGTCGGGTTGAAGATTTGGTTTCGGCACAGCTCCGCGCCAATGAGCGCGTCCATGACGTCGCCGAGCACCTTCTTCTGCTCCGCGACCATGGCCACGTCCGCGGCGCCGAGCCCGCCCGCAACCTCGCCGCCGCCGCCCGCCGCCGCGGCCGCGGCGAGGCGCTCGCAGTCCGCGCGCGACGCGCAGCCCGCGAGGCCGCGCTCGAGCGCCTCGACGCGCTGCGCGAGCGTCTCGATGAGCTCGTCGCGGACGTTGTCGCTCTCCGTGTTCCCGTCGAGCTCGCGCTTGAGGTCCCGGACCTGGGCGTAGGTCTTCTCCTCCATGCGCTTGAGCCGGTCCGCGATGCTGTGGCCCTTGAGCGCGCGGCTCTTGAGCACGCCGACGGCGTTCGTCTTCTGGCGGTTCGCGCGGATGATCTGGCGGATGCACTTGCGCCAGAGGCGCCGCGCCTCCGTGAGCCGGCCCATGTCGGCGAGGAAGGACGCGTTGCGGTCGCTCCGGCTCGCGGAGAGCGACGCGCGCGCGGACGCGAAGCGGCCCTTGACCTGCGCCCGGGAGCGTCGACGTCGCCGTCGGCGCGCGCGCGCGCGGCCGCCCCGGCGCGCGTGCCCGCCGCGTCCGCGGCGCGCTCGACGAGCGACGCGCGCTCGTCGCACACTTCCGTCGGCCCCGATCGGACCGCGATCGAGCGGCGCGACGCGCGGACGGGCGCGCGCGCGCGGACCGGCGGCGGAGTTCGGCGCGGCCCGGGACGAGCGACGCGCGCTGCTGCGACGCGCGGAGCCGCTTCTCCGCCTCGAGCTTCTCGTCGGCGAGCCGCTGCCGCTCCTTGAGCAGCTCCTTCTCCGCGGCCTCCTTCTCCGCCGCGTCGGCCATGTCCGCCATGAGCCGCGACATCGTGTCCATCTTCAGGAGCCTGAAAGAGTGATTCAACGTCGCTTCAACGTGAGTGTTCCGCGCGCGCGCGTTCCGGGAAAAGCATCCACGCGTCGAGACCGCTCCGAGGGATGATCGCTCGTCCAAGAATCAGCCGAAGCGAGTGGGAAACGGCCGAGAGAGGCGCCGGCGCTTTCCCGCGCGGGCCGCGCGCATCGTCTTGTGCTTCTCCT
This sequence comes from Aureococcus anophagefferens, assembly GCF_000186865.1. Taxonomy (NCBI): domain Eukaryota; class Pelagophyceae; order Pelagomonadales; family Pelagomonadaceae; genus Aureococcus; species Aureococcus anophagefferens. Next base: position 3,468,764 of record NW_008705561.1, read on the forward strand.
CCGCCGCGAGGCGCTCGGACTCGTACTTGGCCTCGAGGGCCTCGATCTCCGCGGCGCGCCGCTTCGCCTCCTCCTCCTCGAGGAAGAGCCGCGCGTCCGCGGCCGCGGCCGCGGCCGCGCGGCGGTCCGCGGCCGCCGCGAGCCGCGCGGCCTTCTCCTCCTCGGACTCGAGGGGCTCCGGCGGCGGCGCCTCGACCTCCTCGACGAGCGGCTCCTCCTCGGGCTGCTCCTCCGTGAAGCCCTGGACGTTCTGGGCCAGGTTCGTCAGCGCGCCCTCGAGCTCGCGGAGGCGCTCGCGGAGGCCCTCGAGCTCGAGGTGGTCCTTGCCGCCCGCGCCGCTCGCGACCATGGCCGCGTGGACGTCGCCGCGCATGGCCTCCATGGACCCGGCCTGGGACCGGATCGACGACGACAGGGCCACGAGGCAGCTCTTGGTCGTGTCCGCGTCGAGGAAGTTGAAACTCAGGCCCAGGCCCGCGCCGCCGATGCTCAGGTTCTGCGCCGGCTTCGACTCGCAGAGCCGCCGCACGGCGTCGCTGTCCGCCGCCGCGTCGCCCGTCGTCTCGAGCTGCGGCTCGTAGGCGCCGCCGCCGTCGTCGTCCGCCATGGCGCGCCGCGCCGGGGAGCCCTCCCAGCCCCGCGGCGCTGGGCGAAAAAGATTAGTAACTTCAATTTTGGCATCGTTCGCGGGGCAGCCCCCCCGGGGCCCGGGCAGCCCTGGGCCGCGAAGCCAAATCATGGCGCAGGGCGGCGCCATCGTCGCCGCGGCCCTCGACGCGCCCGTGTCCATCGTGCGGCGGGCGCCGCGGCGCGGCGGCGCGGGCGGCGCCGCGCCGAGCGCGTCGCGGGCCCTCGCGAGCCGCTATGCCGTGCCCGTGTCCAGCTCGTTGCGGGCGACGCGGGCCTGCTGGAAGGGCGGCCGCGGCGAGCCCCTCGAGGACGCGGTGTCCCGCGGCGCGTCCGCCGGCGCCGAGCCGCGCCGGGCCCTCGCCGCCGCGCCCGGCGGCGGCGCGGCGGCGCCGCCGCCGCCGCGCCGCGGCTCGCTCCTCGCCGCGGGCGCCGCCGCGCGCGCCGAGCTCGCGCGCCGCGCGCGGGGCCGCGCGGCGGCGGCCGTCGTGCGGCGCGAGCGCCTCGCGCGGCGCGAGGCGGCCGACGCCGCCGCGTCGCGCGCCGCGGCCC
>NW_008705561.1:3470191-3474455 GCF_000186865.1 Aureococcus anophagefferens
GACCCGGGCGACGGCAGCGACGACGACGACCTCGAGTGCCTCGGCTCTGCGCCCGCGGCGCCCGCGGCGCCCGCGGCGCCCGCGGCGCCCGAGGCCGAGGTCCCGGCGACGGCCCCCGCGGACGACGACGACGACGACGACGACGACTACGACGACGAGTTCGCCGACGACGACGACGCCGAGGCCGAGGCCGAGGCGCCGCCGGCGCCGGCGGGGTTCGCCGCCGGCGCGCGCGTCGAGGCGCGCTACGGCGGCGAGGAAGAATGGTACGCGGGGCGGATCCGCGCCGCGCGCGACGACGGCACCTACGACGTCGAGTACGACGACGGCGACCTGGAGGAGCGCGTCGCGGCGGACCTCGTCCGATCCGCGCCCTGAGCCGCGCGTACGCGTGGCGAATTGCGACGTAGCCGCGGCCGGGGATAACCCTAGCGGCGTCGGCCCTGACGTCGCTCGCGCGGCAGGGGCGCCATGCTGCGACGTGCGAAAGTTAGCGGGCGGGGTCCGCCGCGCCGGGGTCCGGGCCGAGCGGCGGCCGCGGCGGCCGCGGGTCCGTGAGCTTCGCCTCCTCCGGGGTCGGCGGCAGCGACGTCGCCGGGTCCGCGAGGCGCCGCGCGAGGTTCGCGCGCCAGTCGACGACCTCGACGTCGTCGCGGTTCGGCCGCGCGCCCGGGAAGCCCGGCGGCTCCGGCTCCTTGCGGCCGCTGTCCGCCCACCAGCCGCTCGCGAAGGCGTGGGGCGACGTGCGGCTCCGGTCGTTCGAGGGCACGATCGCGTCGGCCGCGGCGACGAGGTCCGCGAAGGCGACGGAGAGCGGCGGGCCCGGGGGCGCCGCCGCGGCCGGCGCCGGCGCGCGCGGGCTCCGGCCGTCGCCGGCGGCGGCGCCGTCGCCGCCGCGCGCGCGCGCGGCCGCGAGGACGTCGGGCCGCTTCCGGAGCGCGTTCCGCGCGCCGTCCTGGCAGACCTTGCGGAGGTCCGCGCCGGAGAAGCCCCGCGTCCGCGCCGCGAGCGCGGCGAGGTCGACGTCGGCCGCGAGGGGCAGGCCCCGCGCGTGGACCGCGAGGACGGCCTCGCGGTCCGCGAGGCCCGGCAGGCCGACGTAGACCGACGTCTCGAGGCGCCCCGGCCGCAGGAGCGCGCGGTCGATGGCGTGGGGCCGGTTCGTCGCGCCGAGCGTGACGACGCCGTCGCGGGGCCCGCCGCTCGCGCCGTCGAGGCAGTTGAGGAACGTCGAGAGCACGCGCGCCTCGGCGCCGCGGCCGTCGCCGCCCGCGCGGTCGCAGACGAGCGCGTCGATCTCGTCGAAGAAGAGGATGCAGGGCGTCGCCGCGTCCGCCGCGGCGAAGGCGCGGCGCACGGTCGCCTCGGCCTCGCCGAGGTAGGGGCTGTAGACGTCCGCGCCGGACAGCGCGATGAACGCGCAGCTCGACTCGGACGCCGTCGCGCGCGCGAGGAGCGTCTTCGAGCAGCCCGGCGGCCCGTGGAGCAGGACGCCGCGGCACGCGCGGATGCCGAAGCGGTCGAACTCGGCGCGGCGCGTCACGGGCCAGATGACGGCCTGCTGGAGCGCCCGCTTCGCCTCGGCCTGGCCGCCGACGTCGGCCCACGACGTCTTCGGGACCTCGACGGCGAACGCCGCGAGGCCCGACGGCGGCACCTCCGCGGCCGCGGCCGCGAGGTCCGCGGCCGACGCGGGCGGCGGCGGGCCCTCGCGCGGCGCCGCGATGGGGATCTCGACGGCCCCGCCCGGCGCCGCGGGCGCGATCGGCGGCAGCTCGGGCTTGTCGCGGTCGGCCGCCGCGCGCGCCGCCGCGTCGGCGAGCCGCCGCAGGTCGCCGGCGACGTAGCCGACGCGGTCCCGCGCGAACGCGGCGAGGTCGACGCCGGCCTCGACGGCGGGCAGGAACGCCTCGAGGTACGCGAGCCGCAGCGCCTCGCCGGGCGGCTCCGCGGCGATCGCGACCTCGAGCGCGCCCCGGGGCCCGAAGACCGCGCCGTCGAGGTCGCCGGGCGGCAGCCGCGACGTGCCGCAGACGACGACGTGGCCCGCCGTCTTGGGCCCGAGCGGCCGCTCGCCGCCGGGCCGCGCGAGCGCGCGCGCGTCGCGCGCGAGCTCCCGGAGGCGCGAGCACAGCACGGCCTTCTTCGCGGCGAGGGCCGGCGCGTCGCGCCGGCCGTCCTTGGCGCCCCAGGCGTCGACGCCGTCGAGGACGACGAGGCCGACGCCGTAGAACGCGCCCGGCGCGGCCGGCGCCGCGGCCGCGGCGCGCGGCCGCGGCCCCGCGGCGAAGGCCGCGGCGCCGGCGAAGGCGCCGTCGAGCGCCCGGAGCGCGGCGCCGACGTCGCGCTCGAGGAGCCCCGCGCAGCCGAGCTCGAAGGCGCGGACGCGCGGGTATTTCCCGGCGCCGAACGCGGGGCCCGCCGCGGGCGCCGCGGCCGCGGCGCAGGCGAAGGTCTTGCCCGCGCCGGCGGGCCCGTGGATCAGCGCGCCCTCGGGGATCTCGCGCCGCTCCGGGTCGCTCGCGAGGTCCGCGAGCCAGGGCACCGCGACGAGCTCGCGTACCGCGGTCAGCGCGGGCGCCTCGACGGGGTAGCAGTTTGACGCCGGCGCCGGGGCCCGCGCGGGGTCGCGCGCGGCGGACCGCAGCGCGAGGGTGACGCCCACGCGCGTGCGCGCCGAGACGCGGACGACGCCGCCGGGCGCCGTGGCGACGACGGCGGCGGCGAGCGGCGGCGCCGCCGCGCCGCCGCCGCGCGCCGCCGCCGCCGCCGGCCCCGCGGCGGGCGCGTCGGCGGCGGGCGCGTCGGCGACGGCGCAGCCCGCGGCGACGTGCAGCCCGACGAGCCGCCGCCGCACGAGCGCCGCGTACGCGTCCGACGCCAGCGCCTCGTCGACGGCCGCCTCGACGGTGACGCTCGACGCCTCGACGCTCCGCCCGGCGCCGGCGACGGCCGCGCCGGCGCCGAGGGCGACGCGCGTGCCGGGACCGGCCCGCGCGGACCGCCGGAACGCCGACGCGTCCCACACCGTCTCCAGGGAACCGTCGACGACCCGCCAGCCGCCGTAGAGAGCCGCCATGCCGAGCACTTCGACGCGTCGCCGCTGAAGAGCCAACTCGAGGAGCTCGTCGAGAACAACGTCCTCGTCAACGACGACGCGCCCGAGGGCAGCGAGAAGCCCAAGAAGCGCGCGAAGCTAGGCCGTCTTCCAAGGCGACGCGCACCCCGCCATAAGGCTTGCCCCCCCCTGGTCGAACAAGCACTGATGTTGCAGTGCGCGCGAGTCCCGGGCCCATTGCCGGGGCTCGGACGTTCATAAACGCACCTTTAAACGCACCGCACTGACCTGGAGGCGCCCATCCCCGCCGCGCCCGCGAAGCGGCCGCCCGGCCGACCGCGCAAGAAGGTCCGAACGCCGACCCACTGCGCGGGAGCGGCGGCCGGGCGTGCAGTGCGGCGCCCGGGCCGGGCCGGTGCCGGCGGGGCCGCCGCTAAGCCTGCCTCAGGCTGAGACACTCGAGTGCGACACCGACTCGGAGTCGACTGCACGCTCCGTCGTCTAGACCGTACGGTGGAGCCACAATTTTAATTAGGGGAAGGGTGTCTTCAAGGGACGTGTCTGAATTAGGGGAACTCGAAGGGACGTGTCTGAGGCCGTGTCGTGGGCGGGGATGAAGCTCCGCCGCCGCCGCGCTACGCGTCGTCCCGCGCCGACGCGCCGTCCCGCGCCGCCGCCTCGGCCTCGGGCGCCGCCCCGGCGCCCTCGCTCTCCGAGAGGCCCCTGTAATCGTAGTCGGGAGTGCCGTCGCGCCGGAGCCTGACACGGGCGAGTCAATGTCGCTTGAAATTGGATGTGTCGCGATAAATTGTCGATAAAAAAAGCATGCGCTCTTTGAGAACGCCGCGAGAGATGATCGCTCGTCCAAGAATGAGCCGAAACGAGTCGAAAGTAGCCGAGGGAGGCGGCTCCAAAGTTGGGAATGTCTCACCCTCGTGCATGCGGTCGCGCGGCCCCGCGGTCGCGCGGCCCCGCGGTCGCGCGGCCCGGGACGCGCGGGATGCGGTCGCGGGACGCGGGCGTCTCGCGGCCGCGCGCCGCGCGACTGCGAGTGCACGGGCTCGTCCGCCGCGCGTGACGCCTGGGGGCTCGCGCGGCGCTTCTGCCGGCCCTCGGCGGGCGCCTCGTCGCCGCGGGGCCGCTTCGTCGCTGTCTCCGTCCCCGGCGACGGCGACGGCGACGGCGCGCGCGTCGGCGCCTCGCCGT
>NW_008705561.1:3475790-3487890 GCF_000186865.1 Aureococcus anophagefferens
GCGCGCGAGGGCGCGGACAGCGGCACGCGAGAGGCAAACATGCGTTGGTGAACTTCTGTGGGCTGTCCTCGAAGCACAGCGCAGCATGGCTGAGCTGCAGCCCGAGCCGCCTCGGGGGGCGATTTGGATAAACGACAACGTGCTCGACACCTGCGTCCGCAAGGACGGGTTGGAGCTGTTCGTCGCGCAGCAGCGGGCGCGCACGGACTACGTCGAGGCGATCGCGAAAATCCCATACATGCTCTTGGACATCGACCACCTGCGACTTGTTGAGGACGCTCAGGCGAAGCTCGAGGTCCTGATGAAGGCCGGTGATTGGACGTCATCGACCCGTTCGTGGATCACTTCCCGGCGCGCGAAACTGAAGAAGGTGGCGGACACGTGCGCGGCGGTCCCCAAGATCAAAAAAGTGCTGCGCGTCGCGAAACAACTCGGCACGCAGGACGCGGCGCCCGTCGACGTCGTCGCGCCCGCGCGCCCGCTGCTGAGCCCGGTGGGCCGGGTCAAGGACCGCGCCGGCGTTGTCTACGACGCGGTCCCGACGCTCTGGACGTTGCGGCGCAAGACCGCCGCGGGCTTCGAGGAGACGAGCAGCGCGGAATACGATCCCGACACTCTGGTGCCGATACCCGCCGCGGCGCCCGTGGTGGCGCCCGTGCCGGCGCCCGTGGTGGCGCCCATGGTGACGCCGGGGCGTGAGGCGTCCGTGATGGACGACGACGACGACGACGACGAGTGGGCGCGGGCGCAAGAGGGCAGCGGGCCGCGTGAGTTGGAGCCGCGAGAGTGGCTCGGGGCGCAAGTCCAGCGAAGGCTGGTCATGCGGATGACAAAAATGGCTCGAGAGAAAAAAAAAGCGTGTGTCCTCTTCGAGACGGTCGCGCGCGCATGCACGCCGTCGGGGATCGGAGACGCCTTCGAAGCCGCGGGCCTGGACCGTCCCGAGGCCTTGCTCGTCGCGGCATCGAGCGGGACTTTCTCGAAGTCGCGCGAGGTTTTTGAAATGGACGAGCGAGCACCGACGCTCACGCAACACTCGCTGCGATTGCGAGACTCGTGTAGCCGTCCGCGGTCTGGAGCGCGAACGTCATGAAGGACGTGTCGACGGCGGACGACGTCGCCAGCGCTCACTAGACGGCGGCGCGGGCCGCGCGGGCCGCGAGGCGGGCGTCCCGCGCCAAGTCTGCCTCGCTCCGGACCGCGGCGATCCTCGGTTCCTGCCTCCGCGAGAAGAACGCGAGGGAGAAGCGCTTCGGGGGCGGACCCGGCACGCCGGCGGGCACGAGGGGGAGGACGCTGTGGAAGGCGAACTCGCCGCACAAAAGGACGACGTCGCCGGGCTGGTAGTCGACGACAAAGGCACAGTCGAGGATGAGGAGTTCCCCCCCGCAGTAGGTGACGTCGGGCGTGCCGCTCTCGTTGACGAGCGCTGCGAAGATCGTGTCGCGCTTGTCGAGATGGGCGGCGAGGTCGCCCAGGAGCTGGGACGCGACACGTTCGTAGAAGACCAGCTCGTCGTCAAGCCGCCAGGACTCGTCGGGCTGCAGCAGCGGAACAAGCTCGCGCGCTAGCGCGTCGACCTCGAGGCGCAGTTGTTGGATGTCGGCATCGCCGTCGGAAAGTTTGTCGAACTGCACCGCCGTGTGATACAGGCGATCGCGCCAGGCCGTCCCGAGCATGAAGCTGCCGCCGCCCGTCTGCTCGTTGTCCCAGAAGAGGCGTGGCGTCTCCTTCGAGAAGTCAATTTGCGTCGGCGTCGAGTTTGACCCGCACTTGCTGATCCTCACGCCAACCCGTGAGTTGTAGACGAGATTGGCCAGGTCGACTCGACCCGCGCCGGCGCCACAAAACGCACCGACGCCGCCGCGTCTGCCAAACACGTGCGCTGCGCGCATCTTCTTGACGCCGATGCACGCTTGTTCCGATAGGACGCCTCGGAGGTGGGCGAGTACAGGGCCACTCACGCCTCGCAGCACATAAGACCCTCGGTTGTGTCGGCGCCTTTTTATCACCTTCCTGGCCCATGGTCGCCTCGGCAGCGTGCCATCGAAGACGGCGCGCACGTCGTCCGGCGGCGCGTCTCCGACATGCACGTCATCCAGCACCCTGCCGCTCGTCAACGTAAACTCGGCTTCACGGACGCGCAGCCCCACATCACCCATGCCCTTGATCCAATGGTCGCCTTGCCGCCGTCGACGCTGCAGCAGCTGGCGCCGCCGCCGACGCTGATGCCGTGGAGCGCCGACCGCGCACTGCAGCCGCTGCCCATGACCGGCGCCTTGGACGACATCGTCCTGCTCCCGCTCATCATCCTCAAGGAGCCCCTGTGCCGGCGGTTCTTCCTGAACCACATCGGCGCGGCGCTCGCCGAGCCCGGCGTCGCGCCCGGGGCCGCCGCGGCCGCGGTCCGCGAGGCGCTCGCGGCGACGTGCGACTCGCTGGACGCCGCCGCCTTGAACCGCATCAAGGAGCTGCAGGTCGGCTGCACGACGACGGTGCACGGCCCGAAGATGGCGATGAAGTTCTTCGGCAAGGGAAACGACCTCCTCAATATCGTCTCCGCCCTCGGCGGCCGGAGCTTCGCCGCCATCGCGCGCCTCGGCGCGAAAGTCGACGCCGCGGTCGCGTCCAAGGTCTTCGCCGACCTGGAGTCGGTGCTGGAGACCGGGCCGCCGAGGGTGGGCCTGCTGGGCCCCTACAACCGCCCGTGGGTGGTCACGCGCGCCGCCGCCTTCCTCGGCCTCCGCTGCCCGGCGCGGGCGTCGACGACGTGGCACGAGGCGACGTGCGGCGTGCTCGGCTACGTCGCCGACCCCCGCATCAAGAAGCTCAAGGCCAGCGGCGTGACGCCCCTGGACGTCCTCACGGAGGCGGTGTGCGGCCAGGAGGACGTTTGGTTCCTGTCCATGGCCATGTGCCTCGCGAGCTCGAATTCCCAGAAGGCGGACGTCGCGACGCAGATGATCCTGCCCAGGCGGGCGTCCTAGTGATAAAAGCCTCGCCCCGATTTACAGCGGCCGGCCTCTCGTCCGGGTCCTTCACTAGACGGCGGCGCGGGCCGCGCGGGCCGCGAGGCGGGCGTCCCGCGCCAAGTCTGCCTCGCTCCGGACCGCGGCGATCCTCGGTTCCTGCCTCCGCGAGAAGAATGCGAGGGAGAAGCGCTTCGGGGGCGGACCCGGCACGCCGGCGGGCACGAGGGGGAGGACGCTGTGGAAGGCGAACTCGCCGCACAAAAGGACGACGTCGCCGGGCTGGTATCCGCGGTCGTGAACTCGATCATGTAGGCCTTGCCGCTGAGCTTCTTCGTCTCCGCCTTCGCGCCGTCCTCCGAGTCCTCGAGCTCGCGCCAGAGCAGCGCCTTGGCGTCCGTGATGAAGCACGTGATGTCCTCGGACACGCCCCAGGCCGCGCGCATCAAGACCACGGTCTTCTGCATGGTCTGCAGGATCTCCTGCGACGTGTTGATCTTCTCCGGGAACTCGAAGACCACGCAGAGGTGCGCGTTCTTCTCGAAGATCTTCGTCTCCTCGACGAACACCTTCTCGTTCGTGTCGAGCATCTTGAGCGCGTCGTCGTGGCCCACCTCCATGGAGAAGACGTTGGACCCGCGGAAGGACTCGTCGAGGTCCTTGATCTTCTGCTCGTACTCCTCGATCCAGCCGATGGTCTTGTTCTCGAAGTGGGTCGTCGTCGGCGTGATCGCCGCCGTGGGCTCCACGAGGGCCAGCACCTCCGTCCAGTTGATGACGGCCTTGCCGAGCTGGTCCATCATGCGGTCGACCTGGTTGCCCCGGCTCTTCAGGTGCGCGGGCGCGACGCGCGTCGCGTCGATGTTCTCGAAGTGGGTCGTCGTCGGCGTGATCGCCGCCGTGGGCTCCACGAGGGCCAGCACCTCCGTCCAGTTGATGACGGCCTTGCCGAGCTGGTCCATCATGCGGTCGACCTGGTTGCCCCGGCTCTTCAGGTGCGCGGGCGCGACGCGCGTCGCGTCGATGCAGAGCGCGTGCTGCTCCGACATCTTCTCGATGTCGCGCAGGTGCTCCTTGCCCACGGAGCCGGAGACGACGCGGCGGCCGCCGAGCAGCGGGGCAGCCTCTCGAAGCAACAATGTCATCGTCGACTTCTCTCTCGCTGGAGGAGCGAGAGAGAGGTCCATGGTGCAGGGGTCAAAGTCGTGCCGCCGAGTCGCCGACTCGATTCAGGCTTCCTTGTTGCGCCTCCCGCCGCGCTCGCCGACGGCCACTTCCAACATGATCGTCGACCTCTGCAGCTCGAGCGACGACGACGAGGCCGCCGACGCCGAAAATTCGCATGTAGCAGCCATCGACCTCTGCAGCGACTCCGAGGAGGAGCCCTTCTTTAAAGCGAACGACGCCGCCATGTTTGCCCCGGGCGGGCCCACAGGACCGACGCGCGACGACCGGAACCCCAAGCGCCAGCGCCGCGGCGAGTCCTCGGATGGACCGAACCCCCGCGCGGCCGCGTCGCGGGCCGCGGGAGATCTGCAGGAGCCCGCGCCCACGGATCATGGTGACGTCCGGCTTCTTTCGGACATCCTGTCCGGCGCCCCCCCCGGAGACTCGATCATCCGCTCGTCCGTCCCGGCAGAGGGGGTGAGCGCCTTCAAGATTCCGTTCCGTGACGCGCTCCTCGCGCTTCTTCCAATCTTCATATCTGCGCTGGCCCCGCTTCGCGCCGCGATCATGGGCGAGGAGGACCTCGCGAGCCTTTCGTTCGGCGGCCTCCCAAAGCCATGCCCCGAAAAAAATTTCGGGGTCATGGCCGTGGCTATGGCCGCGTTGGCGCGGAAGATGGGCTGGACTTCCATGAAGTTCCACGTCACATCTGCCGCGGCGCACCTGGCGCGCGCCAGTGTCCTCGATTTTACACGGGCAACACGATGACCCTCGCAGGTGCTCAAGTACACGGTCGCCAGCCGCGGCCTGGGCCACGCCATGTGGAGCTGCGACTACCACACCATGGGCGCGGCCCTCATCCGCCTCTTCAAGATGCTCCGCCCTTCCCGTCTCCGCGGGCCCGCGCCCGACCCCTCCACGTTCCTTACCCTCTCCAAGGACATCATCGGCCAGACGAACATGTGCATCAAAAACCTCGACGACGTCGCCGTCGAGTTGATGCACTGGAGCCAGTACAAGATCTACTCGCTCCTTCCCCCCAGCATCCTCCGCGCGGTCCTCAACAACTGGCCGAAGAACGGCGGCAACAAGTTCAACAGGCTCTTCCCGGCCTTGGGCCCCGAAGAACGCAAGGCGATCAAGGCCGCACTCAACCTTTAGGATTAGGAGTAAGTCGATTTCCTAACTAGTCTAGCCCTGGAGGCGGTCGATCCGCGGCGAGCCCGCGGAGAAGCTCGAGGACCTCCGCGGCGAACAGGAGGTCGAGCGCACGCAGCGCCTCGACGCGTCGGCGCTGCAGCTCGCGGCACAGACGCGCCTCGCCGTCGAGGAGGCCGAGCTCCGCGAGGACCGCGAGCGGCGGGAGGACCGCGAGCGCCGCGAGCGCCGCGGACGCCGCGCGGAGCCGCCTCGAGGACGGCAAGAAGCAGGCCCTCGAGTCGCTCGCGTCGGCCCACGCGGGTGCCCTCGCGGCCATCGCGTCGGACCACGAGGCCGCGCTCGCGCAAGACGTGAGGCGCGAGGGCCTCGCGGCGGCCGACGACGTCGCCGGGGCGTGGCGCGCGGGCGCGGAGGGCCTCGCGGCGCGGCTCGAGCTCCGGGCGGCCAAGCTTGATGACGTGGCGAACCGCGAGGCCGACCGGCGCCGCGACGGGTCGCGCGCGTCGCCGCGTCAGGCCTCCGTCGCGCGCGACTGCGACGCGGTTGAGCGCGATCTGGCCGAGCGCAGCCCCGAGGCCGCGCGGGGCGACGAGGCACCGCGCGAGGTCGATCGCCGAGCGGTGCTCCTCGAGGAGCGGTCCGCGCTCGAGGCCGCGCTCGAGGCCGGGAGCGCCGCGCGACGCAGAGTCCCGCGCGAGCGGCGCGCGACGCGGCGCTCGCCGACGCCCCGGACCGCGAGCGGCTCGCCGCAGCTCAACGCGGCGACGGTCCAGATCAACAAGCTCGAGCGCGAGAAGAAGTTCCTCCGGGCGAGCCGCGACTCGCCGGGCGGCCCCGGCGACCGGTCGAACAAGACGCTCGAGGCCGTGTTCGAGAAGCTCAGCAAGGAGTCCGAGACCCGAGCCGGAAATTCAACGGCAAGGCCGCCGAGGAGGCCGCCGCCGCGGGCCTCGCGGACCACGACCAGCTCCGGCGGCACCGAAAGCTGCGGAGAGGAGCTTTTCGAGGCGAGAGCTGAGCATGCCCAGCAGGTCAAAGCAGTCGATGTTGCCGAGGAGCTGCGGAGATCAGCGATCAGCGACGATCTGCGACGACTGCTCGCTCGCGTCTAGAGCCATGACGACGAGCGGCGAGGACGAGTTCATGAAGGCTCTTTTCGAGACCGATCTTCGCACAGAAGATGATTATCTCCTCGACCTCGTCGGCGACTCCCTGGATGAGCTAGTCACTCCTAAGATAACAGCGAAGATTGGTCGAGTGCGACCCGAGGCGTCCCTCGCGTTCACCATCCTCGCCGACGGCCTCGAAGGGGACGCGAAGAACGCGGTAATCGCATACTTCTGCGCGCGGACGCAGATGGACTGGCCGTCCATCGTCAAGATGGCGCCGTGCCCGCTGACGGGCGAGGCGCTGCTCAAGAAGGAGCTCCTGTGTATTATAATAGCGAACGGCATCCCCTCCGCCAAGGTCGACGCGGAGCTTCGGCGCCGCGCGCTCCACGCCATGGCGCGGGGCGACGACCGCGGGTCGATCGCCCAGGCGATCGTCGCGCGCGTTGGGAACTACGGGTCCTGGCCCACCGCTCTTCCCGCGGTCCCCCCCGCGGACGTCGACGGCGACGTGGACGAGGACTACGAGTTCCTCAACGAGCTGCTGCGCGACGCCGGCGTGTCCGACGCCGAGGGCCTCTTCTTCGAGGAGGCGGATGAAGCCCCCGTCGTGGCCTTCGCGGAGCAGCTGAAGACGGAGACGGCGCGCCGCGTGCCCAAGCACGCGGCCGCGATCCAGGCGGTGCCCATCCGCATCCCGTTTGGGCGGGCCGGCGGGCGCGCCGGCCGCGTCCTCCACGCGCGCGCGCCGCCGCGCCGCGCGACCGGGACCCCCGCGCGCAGGCTCGCGCTCGCCAAGAAGGGCTTCGAGAAGGCCGCGGCCGAGGGCCGCGCGGCGACGCGCGAGGACTTCAACCTCAAGACGACCACGGAGGACTGCCGCAACGGCGGGCGCGCCGCCCGCGTCCTCCACGCGCGCCGCGCCGCGCCGCGCGACCGGGACCCGCGCCGCGCGCCGCGCGACCGCACCACCACGCGACGTGCACCGCCCGCGCAGGCTCTCGGCCTTCGCGCAGGGCAAGGGCATCTTTGCGCCCGGCAAGGGCCACGTCCTCACGGACGAGGACTCCCGCGAGGGCGGGCGCGCCGCCCGCGTCCTCCGCCCGCCGCGCCGCGCCGCGCGACCGGGTCCGGCACCGCGCGCCGCGCGACCGCGCGCGCACCACGCGACGTGCACCGCCCGCGCAGGCTCTCGAAAGGCCTTCGCGCAGGGCAAGGGCATCTTTGCGCCCGGCAAGGGCCACGTCCTCACGGACGAGGACTCCCGCGAGGGCGGGCGCGCCGCCCGCGTCCTCCGCCCGCCGCGCCGCGCCGCGCGACCGGGTCCGGCACCGCGCGCCGCGCGACCGCGCGCGCACCACGCGACGTGCACCGCCCGCGCAGGCTCTCGGCCCTCGCGCAGGGCAAGGGCATCCACGCGCCCGAGCACTCGCGCGCGAAGCGCGACGCGTCCGGCGAGCCGCTCGTCCCCGCGGAGACGCGCGAGAAGAACCGCCTGGAGGGCGTCGCGCACCGCGTGGCCGACAAGATCCTAAAGGAGCCCAAGATGGCCGCGCGAATTGAAAAGTTCGACGCCATCTCCGCCGAGGTCGCGTCGAAACTGCCGAACCAGCCCGTCGAGGTCCTCGAGAAGGTGTCCGCGGACGCCCGGCGCCTCGCGCTGAACAGGCCCGAGGCCGCGAAAGGCGGCCTTGGCGTGGCCTCCCTCGAGCTCGCCAAGGCGATCGCGGAGAAGATGAAGAAGGCCCTCGCCGACATCCGCCCCGTGGACGCGCCGAAGCCCAAGCGCCGGAACCACCACGCGCAGTCCCACCTCCTCAAGGACGCCGACGGCCAGTTCCCCTGCGGCCGCGGCTGCGGCCGGACCTTCACGCACGCGCCCGCGGCCGCCCAGCACACCAAGGCCTGCAAGCACGGCGCGCCCGTCCAGGCCGCGGACTGCCCGGCGAAGCGCTAGGCCGCCGCGCCCGCGCCCGCGACGCCGGGCCTCGTGGCGTCGGCCTTCGGCGCGACGGTGTCGCCGCCGCCGCCGACGTTCCTGTACGCCACGCCCGATGGCTGCTGAGACATCTACGGCGACGCCTGGGGGCTGATCCCCCTGCCCCACTAACCCGACTGCCCCACTTACGACTTAGAACTTCACTTCCGTCTTCAAGTCACCACCTCGCGATCGGCTTCCCGCGCCTGGAGGGACTCGTCCGGCGCAGGGACTCGGCCCCCGGACGGCACGTTCGGCAACCTCGAACGAGGGCGCGGCCATCGGACGCGCCGCGCGCGGCCAGGGGTAGTTCCATGTACCGCCTCGCCTCGCCCATCTCCCGGTGTTCCTTCGAACCGGCGCTACCGTCGCGGCTGCGTCGCGGGCGCGTAGCGGTGGCGCGCGAGCCAGCGGCGGTCCGCGCGGTCCTCGACGTGCCGGAGCGCGGCGTCCGTGAGGCACGTGCGCCAGGAGCCCGTCGCGCCGTCGGCGGAGATGTGGTGGCCGTGGATCTGCGACGCGGCGTCGACCTTGCCGAAGACGCGGAGCCTGGCCGCGAGGGCGCCGTTCGCCTCGAGGGAGCTCCGCGCCGCGAGCGTCTCCGCGAAGCCCAGGGGCAGGTCCGCCTCGACGCCGAGCCAGGACGCGAAGAGCGCCGCGAGCGCCGCGGGGCAGTCCGCGAAGTCCTCGTAGCGGAGCAGGAGCGCGCCGGCGTCGCGGAACGCGTCGAGGCGCTTCGCCTGGTAGGGGAACATGCGCGCCGCGACGCCGCGGGCGCGGGGCTCGAGCTCCGCCGCCGAGCACCGCGCGCACGACGCGCTCCGGCCGGGCACGCCGCGGCGCCGCGCGTGGGAGCAGACGACGTCGCGCGGGTCCCGGTACGTGAGCGCGGCGCACGCCGGGTCGCGGTCGCCGGGAGCCGACTTGTGGTGCTTGGCGACGGTGACGCCGCGGGGCGCGCTCTCGTTGGCGAGGGCGACGACGCCGGCCAGCAGCTGGTAGGCGAGCGTCGACCCCGAGGCCTCCATGCCGGCGAGGTCCAGGGACCCGCAGGCCGACGCGGCTCCCGGCGTCGCCGGCTCGAGAGCGCAGCGCCACTCCGACGACGCGGCGGCCCACGCCGCGACGAGCGCGGGACGCAGCAGCCCGACCATTGCCGCGCCTTGCACTGAACTTGCAGTGCAACATTTGTCGTCACCCGAGGCGCCGGCCCTCTCCCGAGGACGGGATGGTGACGCGGGCACCGAGGCGACCTGCCCCGTCGACGCCCCCGTCGACGCGGCGCCCGCCGTCGTCGCGACCCACTTATCCGCGATCCGCGGCCGGCGCCGCGCGGCGCCGCGGCCTCACCGTGCCTTCGCCGCCTTCTTCTTCTTCTTCTTCTTCGGGGCCTCGGGCCCGCAGGGCTGGCCGACGCCGTCGCAGACGACGGACCGGAGCTCGGTCCCCGCGTTGAGGTGGTCGAGGAGGTCGAGCTCGTCGTGCTCGAAGGCGTGGTGCTGGCACGCGCCTGCGGGGAATTCGGCCGACCTCGAAACAAGGCTCGAGCTCGGTCGCATCGATCGTCGTCGGACGCGTGCCCCGCTCTCGCGGAGCGCTCCGCGGAACGCGCGACGACCGGCGTCGAAACCGTCGCGCGCGCTCGCGTCGAAGCCGGGTCGGAGGTTCGTATGCCGCGCGGGCGCGCGCCGACGAGGCGGCTGCCCGTCGCGTGCGAGTGCTGCGCGCGGATCTCGACGTCCGCGGCGGCGATCTCGTTGGCCTGGACGATGCCCGGCCCGACGAGCACGTTCGTGCCGTCGAGGCCCGGCTCGAGGCCGTACGCGTCGGTCCAGAGCGTCGCGTTCGCGCACCTGGCGCGGCCGCGGTCGGTCGGGCGCGCGCCCCGCGGCGGTCGGCGGGCCGCGCGGTCGCGCGGTCGAGGCGCCGGGGCCGCGCAGCGCGGCGAGCGCGTCGAGGAGGCAGCCGCTGAGGGGCTCGCCGTCCGTGGGCTTGGCGGCCGTGGCCCGGATCGTGGCGCCGAGCTGGTGCGCGACCCCCAGGCAGGCGGCGCAGGCCATGTGCTCGGGCAGGCTGGAAGACTGGACCTCCTCCTCGCTGAGCCGGGGCTGGACGACGTCGACGAGCCGCTCCGCGCCGGCCGCGTCGCGCGCGCGGATGGTGGCCCTGCCCCCGGCGGCGCCGTAGATCTCCTGGCCGTCCTCGACGCGCTTCATCTCCCGCAGCATCTCCTGGAAGGACTCGACGTCGTCGCCGAGCACCGTCGCCGCCATGTGCGGCGCGTCGCGCCGCATCGCCGCCATGCGGTCCTCGTCCTTGAGCCAGAGCTTGCGGTAGAGGCGCGGGTGCGTCGCGGACCCGTCGGGCTCGCGGAGGAGCGCCTTGGCCCGCGCCGCGTCCTCGCGCGCGCGCGCGCGGTGCTGCTTTCGGAGCATCTCTTGGAACTCGTTCGTCGAGCCGCGCTCGACGACGGAGCGCCACGCGGGCTTCTCGCGGCCGAGGGACGCCAGGGCCTTGCGGTCCTTCATCAGCGCCTTGCGGTAGGCCCGCGGGTCCAGGGCCGCCCCGTCGGGGCCGAGCGCGTAGGGGTCGGCCTCTCCGCCGCCGGCCCCGGCGCCCGCGAGGGCGGACCGCGCGGACTTGATCGCCGGGAACCGGGCCTCGAGGTCGTCGCCGAAGCGCACGTAGGCGAGCTGGCCGACCATGGCGACGACCATGACGCCGAAGCTCATCTTCTTGACGCGGTCCATGCTCGTAACCGAACCCGGGCGCTGTGGTGCCGCGAGCCTGCTGCCGCTACGAGGGGCTGCCGGGGCTGCCTTCGTTAGTACCAGTAAAGGACCCGCTCCGGGGCCCCGCAGCGGCCCCTGCAGCGGCCGGGCGAGTCGTAGCAGACGATGGCCGCGGCAGAATTGTCCGGTAATGGCCAGGCGAACCGGCCGTCCGGGGCATGATCGTGGGGCGTCCGGACGGGGTGATGATCGTGGCGTCCGGACGGCGTGGATGAGTGGAGAGAGCCCCGCAGTGTGGCGATCAGTGATTAGAGGCTATCGTGAACCACAGCATGGCTTCAGCTCAGGGGATCTCCGAGCTGATGTCGGCCGAAAACCGCGCGTCCCAGATCGTCGCCGAAGCGCGCGCAGGTGCGTCGCTCCGCGCGCGCGCGGCGCCCGGGGGCGATCCCTTCCATCGGCCGCCCCGCGCAGCGCGCGGCGAGCGCATGAAGGAGGCGAAGCGCGAGGCCGAGGCGGTCATCGGCAAGGTCCGCGCGGAGAAGGAGGCGGCCTTCCAGTCGTCGAGCAACGAGGCGCGCGGCCCGCGCCGCCGCCGCCGCGCGCGCGCGCGCGCGACGGGGGCGCGCGCGCGCACGGCCGCGCCCCGCAGACGCAGAACCAGGACGAGTTCTCCGACATGAAGAAGGTCACGGACGCGGAGATCGCGGAGATGCAGCCGGTGCCCGCGCCCGGCGGCGCGCGCGGCGCGCGCGGGACCCCGCGCGTCCCCCCGCAGGCGCCTCTTCGAGACGAACAAGGGCTCGGTGACGGACATGATCGTCAAGGTCGTCACGGACGTGAGCCTGGACCTCTCCGAGACGCGCAAGCTCGCCGGCCAACGGGCCAGCGGCCAGGTGTGAGCGGGCGCCGGCGCCGGCGCGCGCCGCGGCGACGCCCGGGAGGACGCGCTCGCGTAAGCATCCCGACGTGTCCCGCGGCCAT
>NW_008705561.1:3487940-3490888 GCF_000186865.1 Aureococcus anophagefferens
GCCGCGGGCTCGCCGGGGCCCTCAGAAAAAGGAGCTGAGCTTGAAGCCGCGGCACTTCTTGCAGCGGAACGCCGCGGCGCTCGCCGGGTTCGTCCGCGCGTCGAGCTCGAACTGGACGCCGCAGCCGCGGCAGCGCTTCGTCGCCGGCGAGACGGCGCCGACGCTCTGGTGGACGACGACGCCGTGGACTTGCACCGGCGGGCTCCCGTACGCCGGCGGCGGCGCGGCGTAGGCGGGCGGGAACTGGACCTGGAACTGCGCGCCGGGCGCGAGGCCCGGCGGGATCGTCACCTGCATCTCGGCGCCGGACGCCGGGTCCCGGACGCGCATCGTCGAGCCCCCGAAGCAGCCTTGCGGCACGGTGACCACGGTCGGCTGCTGGACGGGCGTCGCGGCCACGACGGACCCGACGACGATCGGCGCCTGCGCCACGGGCGCCGAACCGACGACGATCGGCGCCTGCGCCACGGGCGCCGAACCGACGACGATCGGGGCCTGCGCCACGGGCGCCGAACCGACGACGATCGGGGCCTGCGCCACGGGCGCCGAACCGACGACGATCGGGGCCTGCGTCACGGGCACCGAACCGACGACGACGGGCGCGTAGGCCGAGGCCGGCGTCGCGTAGGACTTGCCGCTCATGGCCTCGTGAGACGGGCGGCGGCGCGACAAAGGCGTCGAAGACTCAGGCGACGGCGCCGAAGAAGCTCTCCAGACCGTGGAGGAGGAGCGCGGGCGGCGTCCGCGGCTCTTATCAATTTCCCCCCCCCTAATCTAGACGGGTTCCGGGGCCAGGAGTGGATGGGGGGTAGTCATCCTGCACGGGTAGGAAAAGCTCTGTTGATTCCTTCCGGCAGGTATATTCGCTTCGACCTGGGAGGGGTGTGCGGTGAGAGTCGACTGGGGAAGTGGACGCGGCGTGAGCGCTGCACGCTCGTGACGTAATGAGATCCATGACCTACCGTGACGGTGCTGTCAGAGACGTGAAATCCGCTTCTGTCGGCGCGGCGCTGCTCGGCGCCCGCTGGTTTTATAGTTTCGGTCGGATGCACCATGTAATTTTCGACCCGGCGCCCAATGCCAAGGTCTGGTGCTTCGTGCAGCTCACATGAGCGCGAAGCGCGACGCCGAGAGGAGGAGCGGCATGAACGATCAACGTGTTGCCACATCCTGCTCCCATAGGCGCGAGCCCTCCGCGCGTTTTTGTAGGAGTTTTTGTGCTTCGCGCGCGGACGCGCGAAGCGGTGTCGCAGAAAAAAAAAAGGGGGGGGGGTGGCGTTCGGGTGTGTAGTGACCCACGCTGTGAGAGGGTGAAGGGGGAGGAAGGGTTGGCAGTCGGGCGAGCGTGCGGGTGGGGAAGGAAGTGCCACTCGCCCCTGTAGGGGCTGCCCTTCACGCGCCCGGTGCCGTCGGAGGCGGGGACCGGTCAAGAATGGTCTCGCCGCGCGACCCCGGCGACGCCCGGGTGGCCCAGGGACCTCGAAGCCCACTGCCGAAATCCCTGACGCACCTCTCCTTTAGCGCGTAGTAGAGGCGTCTCTTAACTTTCCGAAGCATCCTCGAAGCCTTCCAGGGCAACGCTCGCGCGTCGCGACGCAGGCTGCGGACTTCTGGCAGCCTAGTCTACATGGGCCTTTGGTCTCACTTTTATTCGCCGCGCTTGCTAGATCTTGGCTTTGCGTAGCGCAACTTCCTCAATCGTCGCGCCCGTGGCGGTAGGTCGACTCGTGCGCGGAGAGCACGGACGCGGTTTGAAGAATGTGGTAGTTGTCACCTTCACCATCGTGATACCGCGCCCATGCCGCGTAGCAACGAAGCATCGCTGCCAGGGGGGTCTCCCTTCGTCCCATGTTTTCCTGTATCCACATTTCAGATGCAAGAGACGGGTGATGTTCGATGAGAGCTTGAACTATGTCTCGCATGTCACCCGCGCGAAATTTGCCTTCCGCGCGAAAATTGCCTTGAGGGTTGTCATGTGCAAACCAGTCCACGAGTATCTCGTGCAGGTAGTTTTTTCCATCTGAGAAGGTGGGCAAGGGAACCCCATGCTCTAGTAGCAACACCATCTTTTCCCGTCTTTGACAATCTTTCCATGCCAGCCCAAAAACCGTAGCCGGATCGGACGCGCGCGCCGCGGCTCTTCCCCAATGCTGCCGCAAGTGATGACCGGCGCCGCCGTGATCGGGATCGCCGGGATCGCGTCCGAGCGCGTGGGAGCGCTCGGGATCGCGTAAGATCGCTCGAGATCGCTCGAGATCGCTCGGGATCGCGCCGGATCGCGCCGGATCGCCGCCGGGATCCCGGTAGGTCCCGGTGGCGCCGGTCCTCAAGTGCTGCCGTCGCTAGGCCTGTCGCTGCGAAGCTGGGTGGGCGTTGGAAGACGCCTTGGAAGAGGAGGCTAAGAGGCCTCACTGAAGCGTGGCCCCGGGGTCGCGACCGGTCGGACACTCCTGGGGCCTTTACCGGCGCCCCCTGGGTCTCGGCTAGGGTCGGCCCAGCAGTAAGACACTCCAGGCCAGGAGGACCGGCCCCGCCTAGGGGAGAAGCGCGTTAAGCAGGAGGAGCCCGGCGGCGGCGCCGAGGACGACGCAATTGAAGAAGCGCGGGAACGAAGACGCGCGCGCCGCGGCGCGCGCGAGCTGGTCGCCGGACTTGTCGACGGACGCCGCGGTCTCCTCGACGAGGTCGTAGAGGTTCGCGACGGTCTCCGCCTGCTCCGACACGAGCGAAGAGAACGCGCTCGTGAGGCGGCTCACGTGCTCCATCTTCGCCTCGACGCGCCGCGCCGCGTCGAGCGAGCCCTCGAACTCCGTCGCGAGGCGCTCGCGCTCGAGCTGGAGCTGCCGCCGCGCGGGCGGCGCCGCGCCGCCGGCGCCGCGCGCCGCCGCGGCCGGCCCCGGCGGCCCCGGCGCCGCGCGCCGCCGCGGCCGCGCGGTGGCCGCCGGGTC
>NW_008705561.1:3490938-3501611 GCF_000186865.1 Aureococcus anophagefferens
TCGGCCGCGCGCGCGCGCGCGGNGGGGGCGCCGGGGCGCGCGCGACCTCGGCGCCGCCGCGGTCGTGCGCGGCGCGCGAGCCCTCGCGCGGCGCCGCGGCCGCGCCGCGCGGCGCGGCCGCGAGCGCCGCCCGGCACTCCGCGAGGACCGCGGCGACGCGCGCGTCGACGCCGTCGCGCTGGTCGTCGCCCAGGCCGCCGCCGCCCGGACCGGGCGTCGCGTAGGCGACGGCCACCCGCCGCAGGGTCCGCTCGCAGCGCCGAATCCCGCGGACGACCAGGGCGGCGCGCCGGAGCTGCGCCGACGGCGGCGGCGGCGGCGGCGGCGGCGGCGCGGCGGCGCCCGACCGCGGGCACCCGCGCACGAGCCCGCGGAACCGCTGCGTAAGATCCTCGGCCATGCCGCTGCCTCCCCGGTCCCCTGCAAGCGCGAGCGACGCGTTCACGACGACGTCTCCGGGCCCATGTGATGCCTCAAGGGGCACGGTATCTGATCGTCGTGGTTGCGCGCGTCCGAGGCCTCTCTACGCGCTCAAATCTCCACACACTTCAGCGCTGGCGGCAGTGCATGGTGAAGCTCCCTTGCATCCATGACGAAGTGCGCACTTATCCAGGGGGGTTCGCGGGGTACCTCGGCGAACCCAGTGGACGAAGTAGGCTGCGAAGCGCAATGTTTCATCGTGAAGCCTAGTTTGAACCACCGCTCAAGTGTAGGTACCGCCCCTAAGCTAGGATCCTCTGCGTCTGGGCGGCGCCCGCCCTCGGCGCGGCCGCGGGCCTAGGCGCCGGCCGCGGCCGCGCCGTCGCCCGTCGTGCCCGACGCGGTGACCTCGAAAATGTAGTCGTATTGCCTGTGTGGAAATCAACCATAAGTTTGGGACGCCCCCACCAAACTTTGAAATTCTCTAGCTCGGTCAAATCGAAGTCGATTCGGCTGATTTTTGGACGAATCGATTGCTCTCGTCGAGTTCTCGAAACACAGCCGAAGAGCTTGTGTCGAACCTTTCGAATACGCGCACATTAAAGTCGCGTTGAAGATTTGATTTGTACGCAGGTATTGCATTTCGGAGTTCTCCCACTTCTCGTTCTTCGTGCCCGTGTGGCGGAAGCCGCAGTCGCCGCGCTGGCCGTAGGCGCCGAGGGGCTCGCCGTCGTCCGCGCCCGAGGCGAAGCCGTCGAGGCAGGCGCAGATGCCGATCTCGCGGTTGCAGATGCCGTTGGCGCTGCACTCGACGTCCTCCTTGGTGCCCTTGGTGACCTCCGTGACGTTGACGACGACGTCGTGGCGGAGGTCGTCGGCCTCGGACACGACGAGGAGCGGGAGGTCGCCGTGCTCGGAGAGGAACTCGACGTAGACGCGCTGGCCCGGGCCGCAGACGGACGCGTTGTAGGACACGTTGCGGAGCGAGACGGCGACGTCGCGGATCGTCGGGAGCGCCTCGAGCCTCGCCTCGAGCTCCGCCGCGGAGGCCCACCAGGGCACGCGGACGGGCTCGGGCGCGCCGCGGAACGTGACGTTGAAGGCGCCGTCGGTCGCGAGGGAGCAGTTGAGCGCCTGGACCTCGTTGACGCCCCACGTGTAGGGGTTGTCGCCCGTCGGGCAGAACGCGTGCGAGCACTGGTAGCCCGTCCAGCCCGTGTACGTGTACGCGAAGGGCCCGCGGTACTGGAGCTGGTTCACCGGGTCCGCGCCGAAGTCGTGCGTCGGGTAGTCGGAGGTCGACGCGTGGCACTTGCAGCCCGTGACGAGGTCCGCGTCCCAGGGCTCGCTGTAGTTGACGCGGCGCACCTCGCCGTGGTCGCCGAAGAGGAGCGCGTTCTGCGCGAGCTCGGCCATCGTCGCGCAGTGGCCGAAGGCGCCGCACTCGCGCGTCGAGTTGACCTCGCAGGCCATGTCGCCGCACGCGTCGCCGCCGACGACGCCGAAGTCGTCGTCGCAGTCGCAGTTGCCGCTGGACCGGTCGCAGAGGCCCTTGTTCGAGCAGGTCGCGCCGGGCCGGTGCGCGTCCCCGGGGTCGTCGCCGACGGCCTCGCCCCACCACGCGCGGCCCGTCGGGCACGTCTTGTACTCGCACGCGCTGCCCTCGTAGCCCGCGGTGCAGTTGCAGAACTTGTCCGCGTCGCAGACGCCGACGCCGCTGCAGACCGTCGGCGGCAGGTTCGTGTTCCAGAGGGGCGTCGCGCGCGGGCAGGGCCCCTCGGCGCCGCCCGCGGCGTCGGCCCAGCGCGCGTAGTCGCGCGGGTACTCGTAGGCGACGGACGCGTTCGGGGAGAGGTAGCCGCAGTCGGCGACGAGGCCCGCGCCGCCGCGGCCGTCGCTGGACCCGAAGCCCGTGTAGCAGTCGCAGACGCCGACGGACCGGTCGCAGACGCCGCGGTTGCTGCACTCGGCGCGCTCGCGCGTGCCGGCGACGGAGCACACGGCCGCGTGGACCGTCGAGCACGCGCCGTCGACGGCGAGGCGCACGTCGGCCCGCCGGCCCGGGCCGTAGGTCGTGCCCTCGATGGCCCAGGTCGCGTTGAGCGCCGGCAGGTCGCCGCGCGTCGTCAGGAACGTGATCGCCGCCGTCGTGCCCGCGTCGCTGCAGAGCGACCCGTCGAGGCCGCCGCCGTAGTAGGCGACGTCGACGTCGCCGAGCGTCGAGAGCCGCTCGAGGTGGAACTCGAGGAGCTCGGCCGTCGCGTCCGCGGGGATGGGCGCCGTGCGCTGGCCGCGGAAGGCGAGCGCGATCGTGCCGTTGCCGCAGCCGCCGGGCTCGCCGCAGTCGCACGTGAGGAGCTGGACCTCGTCGACGCCCGCCGTGAGGGGGTCGTCGCCCCGGGGGCACTCGCGCTCGCTGCAGTCGTAGCCCGCGAAGCCGGCGTCGCACGCGCAGCCGTAGATCATGGACGCGTCCCAGCCGTCGTACGCGGCGTCGTGCTCGAGCGACACGTAGTCGACCTGGGCCGCGGCCTCGGCCATGGACAGGCAGGTCCCGACGCCGAAGCACTCGAGGGGCGCGCCCCCGGCGAGGCGCGCGCCGTGGGGGCAGCGCATGCGCTGGCACGCCTCGCCGGCGAAGCCCGCGCGGCACTCGCAGAGGCCCGACTCGCGGTCGCACGAGCCCATGTTGCTGCACTCGAAGTGCGCCGCGTGCGCCGTGTTATTCGCCGTCGCGTAGTCGCTCCAGGCGACGCCCGCCGGGCAGATCCGCAGCGAGCAGTCGGCGCCGCCGTAGCCGCCGTCGCACGCGCAGGTCTCGTCGACGCCCGGCGCCACGCCCTCGGCGCAGTGGCCGTGGCCGCTGCAGACCTCCTCGTTCAGCAGGCCCAGGGGGCACGCGGCGGCGGCGGCGAGCGCGGCGAAGCGCAGGCGCCGGAGCATGCCGGGCGACGCGACGCCGAGGTCCGGCTCGGCGCCGCGGGCAGCCCCGGCGACGCGGGCAGCCCCGGCGACGCGGGCAGCCCCGGCGACGCGGGCAGCCCCGGCGGCGGCCTGCGCGCCGACGGCGCGCGCGGACGACCGGCCGGCCGCGCGCGGAACGGCGCGGTGGCCAACGGCACCGCCCCCGACGCTCCGCGAGGTGCCGGCGCGCGCAGTAATGTACTAGATTGCAGTCCAGGTATCCTCCGTGGGCATTGATTTGTGGCAGCGGCCACAAAGAGCGCTGGTTGCCGCCTGCGAGCGTGCCGCCCCGGGGTGGTGTGCCGGTCCGCGTCCCCGTCCGCCGCGCGCCCCGGCGTCCCCGTCCTCGTCTCGCCCCGCCGATGGGTCCGCGCGACAACGATGGCGCCGCGCGAACGCCGAGGGGTGGCTCCGAAGGCGGCATGGAGGCGCCCCCCGACGGCGCCCGCGCCCCCGACGGCGAGGCCAAGTGGATGACGCTGACCTGGTTCCTGCGGCCGGACCGCTACGAGGGCGAGGTCGTCGACGGCCACATGCACGGCAAGGGCACGTACTGGCACGCGGACTCGAGCCGCTACGAGGGCTCGTTCGCGCGGTCGCAGCGCCACGGCTACGGCGAGTACTTCTTCGCCGACGGCTCCTACTACAAGGGCGAGTACAAGGGCGGCGCCAAGGACGGCTACGGCGTCTTCGTCTACCGCGACGAGACGCGCTACGAGGGCACGTTCGCGAACAACGTCAAGGAGGGCCAGGGCATCATGTACTACGCCGACGGGAGCAAGTACGTCGGCGACTACCACAACGGCATGATGGACGGCCAGGGCGAGTACGTCTGGCCCAACGGCGTCAAGTACGTCGGCGAGTGGCGCGCGGACGAGCGCCACGGCTTCGGCCAGATGTTCTTCAGCGACAACGAGCCGGCCTACCGCGCGCGATGGGAGCACGACCAGCGCGTCTTCACCTGACGCGCCGCCGCCGCCCCCTAACATATCCCGCCGGCGGGATATCTTGAAGACGAACACGAAAACGGCGTTGGAAATCTGAGCCATGACACTCGCGGTAAAGTGCGGCTCGCACCGGGCGTCTCTCTGCCGCCGTTCCTCGTGAGCGCGCTCTGCATTCTAGCTCTGCATGCCCTCGGCGAAGCACGAGTTCATGGCGACCTGGAAAGGCGCGGAGTTCACCCACTTTCGATAAGGCGTTCGATCAATACTAGCTCAAAATCTCCACAAGACCACCACACCCATAAGCGATGCGCCGCTAGCCGCCGCCGACGAGCATCTGCGGCCCCGCGAGTGCGACAGCCGCCGTCTTTGAAGCGGGCTCGTCGATGTCGTCGGCGGCGCCGAGCCTGCCCCTGCCCCGGTTCCTGGGCGCCGTCGCGCTGGCCGCGGCGGTCGTCTGCATCCTGCTGCGGCGCCGGCGCCGGCGCTGGGACCCGCGGAGCCCGCTCTGCGGGCGGCCCGAGTGGACGATGACGCGGGCGCTGCGGCGGGGCGCGTCCTACGCGCAGAGCGCGGTCATGGGAAGCCTCGCGGCGCCGATGACGACCCAGGTCGGCGGCCACATGCCCTCCGCGGGTTCCGGCGCGGGCATGCTCGCCGTCGGCGACCGCGACCGCAAGGGCTTCGGGGGCCTCGGCGGCGTCGTGCTCAAGCCCGTGCAGTCCGGCGAGCGCGGCGCGCGCGAGGTGAGCTTCTACGAGGCCATGGGCGCGCCCGGCGCGCTCTGGCGCGGGCGGCCCGTCGGCGCCGCGACGCGGGCCGAGTTCGCGGGCCTCCGCCGCTTCCTCTGCGGCTACCACGGCGTCGTCGCGCTCGGCGAGGCCGACGGCACGGAGCGGCGCTACATCGTCCTCGACGACTGCACGGCGGGCATGGCGCGGCCCTGCGCGCGCGACGTCGGGGCGGGACGAGGGTGATTCGCGTTCGCCGCGACGTGAGTGGTCCGCGCGCGACCGTTCCGGAAAACGCATCCACGCTCCGAGAACGCTCCGAGAGGTGGTCGCTCGTCCAAACATGAGCCGAAACGAGTGGACGATGACCGAGATAGCGGTCTCCAAAGTCGGGAACTTCGCTCTCTTTTCCCGCCAGGCTCGACGTCAAGCTCGGCGTCGTGACGACGGAGCCCGAGGCGCCCCCCGACAAGGCGGCCAAGGCGCGCGCCAAGTACCCGTGCCAGGCGCGCCTCGGCTGCCGCCTCGTGGGCGCGCGCGTCTGGGACGGCGCGGCCTACGCGGACTACGACAAGGCCTGGGGCTGCGGCCTCCGCGACGAGCGCGCGCTCGCGCGCGGCCTCGGCGCGTTCTTCCGCGGCGCCGGCGCGCACCGCGCGCGGCGCGCGCTCCTCGCCGAGTTCCGGGGGCGCCTGGCGGACCTGCTGGCGTGGTTCGAGCGCCACGAGGGCCTCGTCTTCATCTCCTCGTCGCTCCTCTTCGTCTACGACGGCGCGCCGCCTCGCGGCGCGCGCGCCGACGCGCCGCCGGGCCCGGCCGCGGCCGCGCGGCCGCCGCGGGCCGTGCTCAAGATGATCGACTTCGCCCACGTCCGCCACGACGGCGCGCGCGACGCCGGCTACGTCGTCGGCCTCCGCCGCGTCATCTCCCTCTTCGACGCGCTCCTCGACGAAGTCGACGACGGCGACGACGCGGCGCGCGGGCGATGACGCGGCGCCGGTGACGACCGGGCCGGGCGGCGCCGAGCGCCGTCGCATGGTCCGGAAATCACTCGTATCCGTCGCGATCCGGCCGAGCGGCGCACGGACGCGCACGGGGGGGGGGCGTAGCTGCGACCATATAGGAAATGAGCCGTAGTGATTATACTTGCCCAACGTATATACCATAAACGATGCGAGCCATTCGTTTAAAGGCCTGCATCTCCTTCAATACAAGCTGTGCGCTCAGAGCCATCAATGTCCCGGAGTTCATCATAGATTGTGAAGTTTATTCCGTCATGGGTTAGTTTTGCATATGACTCGGCCACGTGCGACGCGAGGGGTACATATCGAAGCGGCGTCCAACATTAACATATCCCGCCGGCGGGACTCGATATGGTAACATTTCCCGATTATTTCCCATCGCCGTGCCGCCGGCGGGGTATGTTGAGGATTCTGGGACTTCAACCTCATGAGGTAACCTCGCGCAAGCCCGCGCTTCCAGCAGGGCTCGCGCGTCGGGTCCATGGACGAGCTCGCGAAGCTGCAGCTCGTGTCCAAGGTCTGCGGGCGCCTCGACGAGGAGCTCGGCGTCGGCGACCGCACGCTCGCGGAGTTCGTCATCCACCTCGCCGAGACGCAGGGGACGCCGTCGGCCTTCGGCGCCGCCCTCGCGGAGAACGGCGCGGACTTCCCGGAGCCCTTCGTCGCCGCGCTCTTCGCGCTCGTCGACGACGCGCGCCGCGCGCCGGCGCCGCCGGTGCCGCCGCGGAAGCGGGGCCCGCCGAGCCCCGAGTGCGGCGCCGCGCGCGCGGCGCCGCGCGCGCGGCCGCCGCCCCGGGGCGGCGACCCCGAGCTGCACGCGATCTACGCGGGGCGCGTGACCAAGGTCGCCGAGTTCGGCGCGTTCGTCGCGCTCGAGGGCCCGACGCCGCCGCGCGAGGGCCTCGTGCACGTGTCGATGATCTCCGGCGACGGCCGCGCGCGCGACGCGGCGCGCGCGGTCGCGCGGGACCAGCGCGTCTTCGTCAAGGTGCTCGGCGTCGCGGGCTCGCGCGTCTCGCTGTCCATGCGGGAGTGCGACCAGGCCACGGGCGCGGACCTCCGGCCCGACCGCGCGGCGGCGCTCCGCGGCGCCGACGCCGCCGGCGCCGGCGGCGGCGTCGCGCGGAGCAACCCCATGATCAACCCGGGCGTGTCGCTCGGCGACCTCCGGCGCGCCGAGGCCGCGGACGCCGCGGCGGGCGGCGGCGGGCGGCGGCGGAAGCGGCTCACGTCGCCCGAGCTCTGGGAGGCGCGCCAGCTCGCGGCGTCGGGCGTCGTGCCCGCGGAGATGCTCCCGACCTTCGACGAGGAGCGGGGCGTGCTCGGCGACTTCGGCGCCGAGGAGGCGGAGGAGGAGCTCGAGATCGAGCTCAACGAGCACGAGCCGCCGTTCCTCCGGGGCCAGGGCGCGCGCGCGCGCGACGCGAGCCCCGTCGCCATCGTCGCCAACCCCGAGGGGTCGCTCCAGCGCGCCGCGCTGACCCAGGGCGCGCTCGCCAAGGAGCGGCGCGAGCTCAAGCAGGCCCAGGCGAACGCGCTCATCGACGGCATCCCCAAGGACCTGAACCGGCCCTGGGAGGACCCCATGCCCGACGCGGGCGAGCGCCACTTCGCGCAGGAGCTCCGGAGCGTGAATTTGGCGAGCTCCCAGGTCGACAGCGCCTGGAAGCGGCAGCAGCAGAAGCAGCAGCTGAGCTTCGGCCACGTGTCGAACAAGTCGCTCCGGGAGCAGCGCGCGGCGCTGCCCATCGCCGCGCTCCGAACCGAGCTCGAGGCGGCCGTCGCCGCGCACCAGGTCCTCGTCGTCATCGGCGAGACGGGCAGCGGCAAGACGACGCAGATGACCCAGTACATGGCGGAGATGGGCCTCACGGCGCGCGGCGCCGTCGGCTGCACGCAGCCGCGGCGCGTCGCGGCCATGTCCGTCGCGAAGCGCGTCGCCGAGGAGTTCGGGTGCGAGCTCGGCGCGGAGGTGGGCTACAGCATCCGCTTCGAGGACTGCACGTCGCCGGCTACCGTGCTCAAGTACATGACCGACGGCATGCTCATGCGCGAGTACCTCGCGGACAACGACCTCGGCCGCTACGCGGCGCTCATCCTCGACGAGGCGCACGAGCGGACGATCCACACGGACGTGCTCTTCGGCCTGCTCAAGGACCTCCTGGGCCGGCGGCCGGACCTGAAGCTCGTGGTGACGTCCGCGACGCTCGACGCGGAGAAGTTCTCCGCGTACTTCTTCGACTGCCCCATCTTCACGATCCCCGGCCGCCTTTTTCCGGTGGAGGTGCTCTACACGAAGGAGCCCGAGGCCGACTACCTCGACGCGGCGCTGATCACGGTCATGCAGATCCACCTGAGCGAGCCCGCGGGCGACGTGCTCGTCTTCCTCACGGGCCAGGAGGAGATCGACAGCTGCTGCGAGATTTTGCACGCGCGCATGGAGGCGCTCGGCGGCCTCGCGCCCGAGCTGCTCATCCTGCCCGTCTACGGCGCGCTCCCGGCGGAGATGCAGAGCCGCATCTTCGAGCCGCCGCCGCCGGGCGCGCGCAAGTGCGTCGTCGCGACGAACATCGCCGAGGCGTCGCTGACGATCGACGGCATCTACTACGTCGTCGACCCGGGCTTCTGCAAGCAGAAGGCCTACAACCCCAAGCTCGGCATGGACTCGCTCGTCGTGACGCCCATCTCCCAGGCGTCGGCGCGCCAGCGGAGCGGCCGCGCGGGCCGCACGGGGCCGGGCAAGTGCTACCGGCTCTACACCGAGGCCGCGCTGCGGACGGAGATGCTGCCCTGCTCCGTGCCCGAGATCCAGCGCACGAACCTGGGCAACGTCGTCCTCCAGCTCAAGGCCATGGGCATCCACGACCTCCTCGCCTTCGACTTCATGGACCCGCCCCCGCTCGCGACGCTCGTCGGCGCGATGCAGGCGCTCTACGCGCTCGGCGCGCTCGACGACGAGGGCCTGCTCACGCGCTTCGGCCGGAAGATGGCCGAGTTCCCCCTGGAGCCCCAGCTCTCGAAGATGCTCATCGCCGCCGCGGACCTCGGCTGCGCGGAGGAGGTGCTCTCCGTCGTCGCGATGCTCTCCGTCGAGCAGCCCTTCTACCGGCCCAAGGAGAAGCAGGCCCAGGCGGACGCGAAGAAGGCCAAGTTCTTCCAGCCCGAGGGCGACCACCTCATGCTCCTCGCCGTCTACGACGCCTGGAAGCGCGCCAACTTCTCGAACCCGTGGTGCTACGAGAACTTCCTCCAGGCGCGCGCGATGCGCCGCGCGGCGGACGTCCGGAAGCAGATCGTCTCCATCATGGACCGCTACAAGATGGACGTCCTCTCCGCCGGGCGGAAACTCGACCAGGTCCGCCGCGCCATCGTCGCGGGCTACTTCACGAACGCCGCGAAGAAGGACCCGCAGGAGGGCTACAAGACCATGGTGGAGGGCAACCCCGTCTACATCTGTGCCGAAACCAAATCTTCAACCCGACTTCAATGTGAGCGTATTCGAACGATTTGGACCAGACTCTTTCACTGTGCTTCGAGAACTCGACGAGAGCGATCGATCCGTCCAAAAATCAGCCGAATCGACTTTGATTTGACCGAGCTAGAGAATTCTCAAGTTTGGTGGGGACCCCCCAAACCAGTGGTTGGTTTCGGCACAGGTCTACATCCACCCGTCGTCCGCGCTCTTCAACAAGAACCCGGAGTGGCTCATCTACCACGAGCTCGTGCTCACGTCCAAGGAGTACATGCGCCAGGTCATGGCCGTCGAGCCGAGGTGGCTCGTCGAGCTCGCGCCGCGCTTCTACCGCACGGCGGACGCGGGCACGCTGTCCAAGGCGAAGCGGAGCCAGAAGATCGAGCCCCTCTACGACCGCTTCAACCCCCCGGGCTCCTGGCGCCTCTCGAAGCGGCGCGGCTAACTCCTCGATCGAAGTCTCGCGACGCGGGCGGCTACTTGGGCTGCAACTTGGGCGATGCTAACTTCAAGCTGAAGGGGCCTTGCAGCAATTTTGCGAGCCTTGGCGTCCGGCAGGCTTTGGGATGGCATTGCACATCCCTCGGTAGCGATTTTTCACCGTGTCCCCCGGTCAAAAGCTCGCGGCAGTCTCGCGGCCGCCGGACGCTGACATGGAGGCCGCCGCGGCGCGGGGGCCCGGTGGCGAGGCGCTGGCCGCCGGCGCTTGGGCGCCGTGCGCGGGCCGGCCGCCCGTCGTCGACGCGTCCCTGGACCTATGCGCGCCGTCGTGCCGCGCCGGCGGGTTCGCGTGCCTGGCGCTCGAGGCGACGGGCGGCCGCTCGCTGCTCGCCGGCGGCGTCGACGGGCGCGTGTCGCTCTTCGACGTCGGCGCGCGTACCGCGCCGCGCGCGCGCGCGTCGGCGCGCGGCGCGGCGCGCCACGCGCACTGCGTCGCCGGCGCGAGCTGGTACTGCGCGGACGGCGGCGCGTTCGCGACGTGCTGCGCGGGCGGGCGCGCGCGGTTCTGGGACGCGGCGCGCCTCGAGCCCGTCGTCGCCTGGGCCCTCGGCGGCGCGGCCGGCCGCGACTGCGCGTGCGCGCCCGCGGCCGCGGGCCCGCTCGCGGCACCTCGCGCCGC
>NW_008705561.1:3501773-3503227 GCF_000186865.1 Aureococcus anophagefferens
CCTCTGGATCGACTTCGCGCCGGACGCGTGGCGCTACTACTACGACGCCGTGCGCCTCTTCTGCGAGTCCGGGGAGACGCTCCTCGTGCCCATCCACGCGTACCCGGTCATGAACCGCGTCGCGCTGCCGAAGCGCCTCGACTTCGGCGCGCGCGCGCTGCTCGACGACGTCGTCAAGGCCGTGACGCTGCGGTGCGAGGTGCCCGTGGCCTTCGAGTACGAGATCCGCGTCCTCGTGACCCACGCCCAGTTCGAGCTGCTCACGCCGCCGCGCGGCGTCGTCGGCGCCGAGGGCCGCGTCGACGTCCGCGTGAGGTACCGGCCGGTGACGCTCGGCACGGCCGCGATGCGCCTGTCCGTCGAGGTGTCCCAGCTCGACAGCGCGCCCCACGTGCTCGACGTCGTCGGCAACGCCGTGCCGGGCACCGCGCGCGCGCGCGCGCTCCGCCGCGGCGGCGCGGCCGCGCGCGCGGCGACCGCCGGCGACGCGGACCTCGGCGCGCTGGACCACGACGGCGCGCTCAACCGCTACGGCGGCGCCGTGTCCGCGGGCGCGCGGAGCGGCGCGCGCTGGGACCTCGACGACGACACGCTCCCCGCGCCCGGCCCCGCGGGCGCGCCGGCGCCGGCGCCGGCGACGGAGTACGTCACCGAGGGGCTCCGCGTGCCCCTGGGCCTCCGCGCGGGCGACCAGCGGTCCGCGAACTACGTGCTCACGCAGATCCCGGGCAAGCTCAAGCCCAAGGACCTGAAGCAGGCCATCGAGGCGAACCGGAGCCGCCGCGCGGAGCAGCGCGCCGAGCAGGCCGCGCTGCGGGCCGCCGCGGGCGGCGGCGACGGCGGCGCGGCGGGCGCGCTCGGCGTCGCGGCCATCTGCGCCGAGGTCGCCGCGCCCCTGCGCGAGCTCGAGCGCGCGGCGGCGCGCGGCGGCGGCGGCGGCGGCGGCGGCGACGGCGCGCGCCAGCTCCGCGAGCTCGCGTTCCTCCAGGACCTCGCGGACCTCGAGGTCGCGGAGAAGGAGCGCGAGTTCAAGGGGTCCGAGGAGTTCCTCGGCGAGCCCCTGCTCGGCGGCGACGAGGTCGGCGCCGTCGAGCGCGAGGCCGCGCGCGTCCGCGGCGCGCTCGCGGCCGTCGACCGCGACGCGCTCCGCCGCGCGACGGCCGCCGCGACGCTCGGCCCGGCGGAGCCGCGGCCCCAGCTCCGCGCGCGCGTCGTGCGCCCCGCGGACGCGGGCGCGCGGCTCGCGGCGCGCGCGACGCCGCCGGCGTTCGACGCGCTCGCGCAGGACGCGTGGGCGAAGCGGTCCGCGACGCTCGCGCGCCTCGCGGCGCTCGTGGGCACGTGGATCGTCCGCGCGCGCGCGAGCCGGCGCCTGGGCCTCATCCGCCGGCGCCTCGGCGCCGCGCGGACGCGCGACGAGGCCCGCGGCCGCGCGGGACCTCTCTTTTCTCCNG
>NW_008705561.1:3505254-3512882 GCF_000186865.1 Aureococcus anophagefferens
GACTTCTGAGACCCTCCCCCCGATCCCCCCAGCCCCCGTAGGCGCGGGTTAGGGCGCGCGTCACTTGAAGGACGCGGCCGCGAGGCCCACGGCCGCGGCCGCGGAGGAGCCGATGAGGAGGTAGGAGGACCGCTCCGCGTCCTTGTTGTTGAGCATCTTCTCGGGGTTGCGGTCCCAGAGCGTGTGGCGCACGCCGCCGAGGAAGTGGTAGACCTGCGCGCCGCGGGGGTCGCGCCGCGCGCGCGCGCCCGCGCGCCCGGGCTTCGCCGAGGAGATCCGGGCCCGCTCGTCCGACGAGCGATCGGCGCCGGGGCCGCGCGCGCGCGGCGCCGCGGCGCCCCTCGCGACGGTCGAGCGGCGCCCCGCGCGCGCCGGGGCGGCCCCGAACCACCCGCGTCCGGCGCCGCGGCGCGTGCGAGCGGGAACGCGACCGTGAACTTGGCAGGCGCCGCGGCGCCGGACGCGCCGACGGCCGCCGCGATCGCCGCGACGTCGACGCCCGCCAGCGCGCCGCCGGCGACGCCGCCGACGCCGACGGAGAGGAGCACGCCCGTGACGCGCTGCGTGATGGAGCTCGCGGCGACGACGGGGAAGGCGTAGGTCGTCACGTGCGGCGACACGGGGCGCCCGAGCTTGTTCTGGCGCTCCGTGTACTTCTCCACGGTCACGGACGACAGGCTCCGGGGACACGCGCACCGGGCGCCGGCGGCCGTCGCGCGGCGCACCGCGAACATGCTGTGGAAGCCGGCCGTCGCGCGGCGCACCGCGAACATGCTGGCCACAGCTGCTCTGGAATTCTCAAGGGCCCCACCTCCCGCCCGGTGCTTTGGCGAGCTTCACCTCAAGCGGCCTTTGTGCTGCAGGCCTCGGGTGTGACGCCCTGTGGTGCGATGCTCCGGTGTGTGTTGCCCACGCTTCACTATGAGGCTCGGGACCACCGTGGCGCATAGTGCATCGCTCGGGCCTCTCGAATCGATTCGAGTTCAACACAGGCGGTTCTGGGCGCCTAGTGTTGTTGAAGGTCGAAGCTGCCAGTTCGAAGCTCAAAACCGAAAGTGCGGGGCTGCTCTCCCGACGTCGTGCTTGCACGCGTCGCCCATGGCGCGCCGGACCTTGGTGCCGCATCCCCGGGCAGCATCGGAGAGCCGGGGGCAGCGGCGGGACGGGACGGCGTCGCCCCCGGGCGCGGAGGCGAGCCCGCCGCGGAGCCGAAGTTCGGTGCCGCATCCCCGGGCAGCACCGGCGAGTCGGGGCCCGCGGCGGGGCGGGTCGGCGTCGCCGCCGGGCGCCGAGGCGCCGCAGTGCCGCGCCCTGGTGCCGTCCCTCGCCGAGGCGAGTCCGCCGCGGCGCCGGACGCTCGCGCCGTCCCTCGCCGAGGCGAGTCCGTCGCGCGTCGGTCCGCCGCCGCGCGCGGACGCGGGCTCGCCGCGGCTCTGGTCCGGGCGGACCCTCACGGCGACGGGGCTCGTGCGCCGGGCCGTCGCGCACGCGGCCGACTTCGAGGCGCGCTGGATCCGGCCGGGCTACGGCACGAAGCGGCGGCGCGCGGCGCCGCCGGCCGCCGGGGCGGGCGCGCCCGCGACGCCCCCGAAGCGGCCCCGCGCGCGCGCGCGCGCGGCGACGCCCGCGCGGCGGTCCGGGGCCGCGCCGCGCCGCGGCCGGAGCCGCGCGGCGCGGAACCTGCCCGCGCTCGCGGAGCTGCGCGCGCCCGCCGCCATCGGCGCGCCCGTCGCGCCGCCGTTCTGGCGCTTCTCGCCGGACCCGGCGGCGCCGGGCGCTGCGGCGCTCGCCGCGGCCGCGCTCGACGCGTGGCGGCGCGAGGCCGCGCGCGCCGCCGCGGCGCCGCGCGCGGGCCGGGGCAATCGCGCGCGGCGGCTCGTCGAGGGCGCGACGATCCTCTACGGCTGGAACGCGACGAGCGGGCGCGACCGCGGCTGGTTCCCCGCGGTCGTGACGCGGCCCGCGGCCGACGCCGACGACGCCGCGCTCAACTTCGAGATCTACAGCGGCCCCCGCGGCGCGGCGGGGCCCGCGTTCCCCGAATCGTCCGTCGGCGCGATCAACGGCGCCGTCGACGTCGCGCTGTTACCGGCGGAGTACGGGACCAAGTGGGTCATCCTCGAGGACCGCCGCCCGCCGCGCGGCGACGGCTTCCTACCGGCGCCCGCGCCGCGCGCCGAAACGCCGCCCGCGAACCGCCTCTCCGACGGCGCGCTCCGCGACGCGCTCGCGCGCTGCGGCGGCCACGAGCCGAGCTTCACGCTCAACCTCGGCTTCGTCGCGCGCGGCGACAACGGCGGCGTCGCCGTCGACACGCGGCGCTGGGCGCGGCTCCTCGGCCTCCTCCTCGCCTACTTCGACGCGCACTGCCCCGACCGCGGCGCGCGCGTGACGTCGGTCTACGTCAACTTCGCCGATCCCGGCGCCGCGCGGGCGGCGGCGCGCGCGCGCGCCCGGCGCGCGCGCGCCGAGCGGCGGTCGCCCGCCGCGCGGCGCGCGGCCGCGCGCGCCGGCGCGCCCCGGCGGCTCGACGCGCGCGCCGCGCAGGCCGAGCCCGACCGGCGCACGCGCGAGGACCACGTCGACCGGTCGAACGTCGGGCCCTCGTACCTCGTCGCCTTCGGGAGCTTCGCCGGCGGCCGCCTCCGCGTGCCCGGCCGCGGGCCCGAGCCCTTCGACGTGTCGCCGGCCGCGAACCGCGCGCGCGCGGGCTCGCCCTTCTTCCGCTTCGACGCGGCCCGGGAGACGCACGGCGTCGAGCCCTTCGACGGCCTCCGCATCGCCGTCTCCTTCTACGCGCGCCGCTGCGACGGCCTCTCCGCCGCGGCGCGCGCGGAGCTCGCGGGCCTCGGCTTCCGGCTCCCCTAGCGTTCGCCGCGACGCCGCGACGCCGCGCGCCGCGCGTCCGCCGCGCCGCGCCCGCCGCGACGGCGGGACCGAGCGTCGTGGATCCGTCCAAAAATCGCGGAAATCCGTCGCGGTCGCGGTCGCAGCCCCTCGGCCACCGCCCCACGCACCACCACCACCGCCTCTGCCTCGCACCCCATCACGCACCACCACCGCACCATGATGGGCCTCCACCGCGCGCTCGCCGCGCTCCTCGTCCTCGCCGTCGGCGCCGCGGCCTCCGACTTCTCCGAGGTCGCGGAAATCGTCGCGTCCGACGGCGCGGCGGGCGACAACTTCGGCGTGTCCGTCGCCTCGAGCGGCGACTTCGTCGTCGTCGGCGCGAAAGCCGACGACGACGCCGGCACCGATTCGGGCTCGGCCTACGTGTTCCGCACCACCGACGGCGTCACGGAGCAGATCGCGAAGCTCGTCTCCTCGGACACCGCGGCGCTAGACCAGTTCGGCGTCTCCGTCGCCATCCACAACGACATCATCGTCGTCGGCGCGAATCACGACGACGACGCCGGCTACGATTCGGGCTCGGCCTACATCTTCAAGACATCCGACGGCGGCGCGACCTGGCCTCAGGTGGCGAAGCTCGTCGCGCCGGACGCCGAGGCGGGCGACCGCTTCGGCTGGTCCGTCGCCGTCGAGGGCAACCTCGTCGTCGTCGGCGCAATGGAGGACGACACCAACGCGGGCTCGGCGTACGCGTTCCTCACGTCGGACGGCGGCGCGACCTGGGACCAAGGCGAAAAGTTCGTTGCCGACGATCGCGCGGCGGAAGGCCGCTTTGGCAGTGACGTGAAGATAAGCGGCGACGTCGTCGTCGTCGGCGCGTATTGGGACGGCGGCAGCGACTTTTCTACTGGCAGGAAGGGGGCCGCCTACGTCTTCCGCGCAACCGACGGGCGCACGGGCTGGACGCAAGAAGCCAAGCTCGTCGCAAGCGACCGCGCGGTATGGGACCACTTCGGTTATGCAGTTTCCATCAACGAGGCCGGAGACGTGATCGCCGTCGGCTCATACGGGGACGACGACATCGGCTCCAGTTCTGGCTCGGCGTATGTCTTCCGCACGACGGACGGCGGTGCGGCCTGGACCCAAGCGGCCAAGCTCGCTCCAAGCTCGCTCCAAGCAGAATCTTACTTCGGCAACAGTCTCTCCATCAGTGGCAACACACTCGCCGTCGGCGCGTTCGGGTCCGACACCTTCACTGGCCGTGCTTACCTCTTCTCAACGACGGACAACGGCGCGAGCTGGACCCAAGACGCCAATTTGCAGGGCAGCGGTAAGGCGGTGAACGACCGCTTCGGTAAACACCTCGTCCTCAGTGGCAACAGACTCGTCGTCGGGGCGCGTGCGCCGTCCACGGGTCCGGGCTCGGTCTACATCTTCGAGGCCCCCCAGCCCGCGCCCAGCCCGACCGACTCCGCCCCCACGTCGTTCCCCGTCGCCATCGCCGCGGACGTCCCCGGCCCGACGCCGAGCCCCGTCGTCGCGGCGCCGCCGACCGACGGCGTCGTGACCCACCTCGAGTCCCTCTCCTGCCTCGGCAACGACGCCTGCCCGAGCGCGTTCACCCTCGACGAGTCCGGCATCGCGTCCGAGGTCACGCCGTCGTCGACGTTCGGCTCCGACGGCACGGTCACGCTCGTCATGGACGTCGTCACGACGGGCAGCAGCTCCGAGCTCACCGGGACGCTCTCCGTCGGCGTGGACTGCATCGACTTCCAGCTCGCGGCCGGCTTCTGCCAGGAGGCCGATTCGGCGTCGTCGTGCGCGGAGCACTCGACCGTGTCGCGGACGCTCGACCCGACGACGCTCGTCGAGGCGTGCCCCGGCAGCGCGGTCCAGGACGAGAACGGCATCATCACGCTCACGCTCGGCGTCACGATCGGCGTCGGCCACTCGGACCCCTTCGACGCGCTCGCGTCCTTCGAGCACGAGGTGACGTACACCATCGACGTCGTGGATCAGGTCGCCATGTCCTCGTCCACGGCCGGCAACGACACGCAGACGGTCTCGGAGAGCCTCGACCTCGGCGTCGCCGCGCACCGCGTCGCCCTCGCCTCGAGCCCCACGGCGCCCTGCGACATCTACTCCGCGTCCGCGAGCTCGACCATGGACGCGAACTCGCGCGTCTGCCTCATGCTCAACACGACGGACGAGGACTCAGAGTCCTACGTCGCGTTCCTGAAGACCGCGACCGTGCGGAACCTCGACTCGGGCCTCGAGTACGCGCTCGTCTCGAACCGGAAATTCGGCCAGTCCGCCCCCGGCTACAAGTACGCCGGAGCCTGGCTCAACGACGCCCACGCGGACCTCGCGGAGCTGACCAAGGCCTACCACGACTACTTCACGTTCTTCCTCCCCCCGGGGCTCCGCCCCGACGAAGGCGCCACGGCGAACCTCGAGGTCCAAATGATCGTCGAGTACCACCACGTCGACACCGGCGCGCGCAAGCTCCGCCGCGCGACGCGCGAGCTCCAAGCCGCCGCGAACGAAGACGCGGCCGTCCTCCAGCTCGGAGCTTCGAACCCGTCGCTCGCGGAGGAGGGCACGGCCGGCGTGGACCTGAAGCTCGAGCTCGACGGACTTCCCCTGGACGACTACCTGGCCTCCGGCGACGTCGACGAGAGCCTCGTCGCGAGCACCGTGGACGCGGCCCGGGTCATCACGGGGGACCAGGTCGAGCTCACGGGCGTCGCCGCGTCCGCCGACGGCATCTTCGTGCAGATCCACGTCTCCGGCATCGACGACGCCGGCGCGCGCTCCGTCTCGGCCGCCGTCGCGGCAGACGTGACGTCGGGCAACTTCTACTTCCGCCTCGCGTCGAACGGCCTCGTCGTGAACACCGTGGTCCTCGCCGGCGACGTCGTCGCCTACGAGGAGGCCGCGCCCATCTCCGTCGTGGACCTCGAGGTCGAGAGCGCGATCGCGTTCGAGAACCTTGACGTCTCGGCGTTCAACGACGACGCGCGCGCGCGGCTCCAGTTCAAGAAGGCCATCGTCGCGTCCGTCGCCGACGTCACGAGCACGGACCAAGTCAAGAACGTCCGCGCCGTCGAGGCTTCGCGCCGCCGCAAGCTCGAGGCGGGCGCCCTCGTCGAGTACACGGTCGTCGTCACGCAGACCCTGCGCGACGCCGGCGCCGACTACGCGGCGACCTACTTGTCCGAGTTCGTCGCCGGCGTCGCCGCGGCCGCCGACGACGGCCTCTTCGTCCAAGTCCTGCAGCAGGGTGGCCAAGTCTTCGCGGACGTCGCGGTGGACGTCGAGGCCACGTCCGCGGTCCTCGAAGGTACGACCGTCGCCGCCGAGGAGCGCTCCGAGGCCTCCTCCTCTTCCGATGACGGCACGGAGTCCGCGAGCGCGGACGTGCCCATGTTCATCGGCATCGCCGGCGTCGTCGTCCTCGCCGTCGGCCTCGGCGCGCTCTACAAGGCCCGCAAGACCAACGCGGCGGTGCCTCCCGTCGTCGAGGCCGAGACCGCCAAGGCCCCCGAAGTCTGAGCGCCCAGCGCTCCCGCCGAGACCAGCACGCCCTCGCGTTGCAGTGCGGCTCCGCGACAAAAGTCCCCACCAACCCGCCGAGACCAGCACGCCCCCGCGCGCAGTGCGGCTCCGCGCCTTTTTGCCCCGCCAAGTCCCCGCTTCCACAAGTCCCTCCCATTTCGAGCCCGACGCCGTCCCGACGACGCGCCGTCCTTAGCTCTCCCCCCGAAAATAAAGTTCCATGAACTCATATTGAGGTTGTCGGTGCCGCAGCCCGAAACACAATATTATGGAGGCAGCCTCCAGGGCCGCCTCCCCGCCCCGGGCCGCCGCGAATGAGACGGCGCGCGCGCTGGAGCGGGGGGCGCGCCGACGTCTCCAATGGAGCGCGCTCGACGTTCGCGCGGCACCGTCGACCCCGCCCATACAACCCAACCGCCCCCCTTTTTAACCGCGCATCGAGCGAAGGATCTCGGGTTCAACTCGTGACAAGCGGAGGCGCCGCGGCCAAGTCCGCGGCCGGCGAGGCCTCCAAGTCCTCGGACGGCCCGCGACTTTGCATGCTTCGAACGATCTCATCGAGGTTGTTGAAGAGGAGAAGGGGCAGGAGTCGCTCGCCGTCGGTGCGATGAAGCTCGGCTCGAAGAAGGCGAGCCCCCTCAACGATCTCGACGACGTCGTGCTGCCCGTCTTCGCGGAATACGCCGACGACGAAGAGGTCGAGCGGGCCGCGGCGCAGCCCCTCGACGAGGACGAGGCCTCGATCTTCTGGGAGGACCTGCGCCGCGAGGCGAGCTCGCGGAAGAAGGTCTACGGGTCCGCGGAGGCGAACCGCGTCGAGCGCGAGCTCCTCGAGCGCTTCGGCCGCTTCAAGGGCGTCGCGACGCACCCCTGGGCCGTCGCCGCGGCGACGCGGCTCGAGGCGGCGGCGCGGACGCGGCTCGTCGGCGACCCCGTGCTCCCGCTGCACACGTGCGTCGTCATCCTCTTCATGGCCTACCGCGGCCGCATGCCGCGCGCGCCGGCGCGGGCCGCCCGCCGCGCGCCCGCGCGCGCCGACCGCGCGCCCGCAGGCTCGCGCGGCTCGCGCTCCTCGGCTGCCTCCTCTTCAGCGTGCACCCCGTCGTCGTCGCGGCGGGCGCGTGCGCGCTCGCGGCCTACGCGGCGCGCGCCGTGGCGCCGCGGGGCTTCCGGCCGCCCCGGCCCGGCGCGGGCGGGCCGCCGGACGTCGTCGTCGTCGG
>NW_008705561.1:3513581-3517765 GCF_000186865.1 Aureococcus anophagefferens
CGGCTCGCGGCGGCGCCGGCCGGCGCCGGCGCCGCGCGCCGCGTCGCGGGCGTCCGCGGCGCCGCGCCCGGCGGCGGGGCCCTCGCCGTCGACGCGCCCCAGGTGATCCTCGCCGTCGACGCGGACGGCGCCCTCGCGCTCCTCGACGGCGCGCGCGACGCGCGGCCGCCGGGCGCGCTCCGCGACGCGCCGCGCGCCGCGCCGGCCGCCGCGCTCCTCGTCGCCCTCGCGCCGGGGGCGGACCGCGCGGGCCGGGGCCTCCCGGCCGTGCCCGTCTTCTGGCGGCCGCGCCTCCGGGACCGCGCCGCCGCCGACGAGCCCGACGCGGGCGCGTGCCTCGAGTTCCGCTTCGCCGACGACGGCGACCGCGCGACGGCCGCGATCACCGGCGCCGCACTCGACGCGCCGGCCCGACCTTTCCGCGCGCGCCCGCGGCGGCGCGGACGCGCGACCCCCGACCGGGGGACCGCGCGCGATCCCCCGAGGCCGAGCCGGGCCCGCCTCGGACCGCGGCCGCGCCCGCGCGCGTCGGCGCTCGGTCGGCGGACCCCCCCGCGTCACGGGTCGACGTCGCCGCAGGTGATCCGCGGGCCCGCGGGCCCGGGCTTCCGCGCGTCCGCGCTCGCGACGCTCGCGGACCTCTTCCCGGCCGTGGGCGCCGTCGCCTTCGCCGCCGAGGCGCCGCGCAAGGCGCCGGGCCTGAGCCACTCCTGCGCGCGCTACGCCGTCGGCGCGGGCGCCCTCGCGCCCGCGGCCCGGGGCCTCGGCGGCGCGTTCCTCGCGCTCGACGACTTCGCGCTCTCGAACGCCGCCGGCGGCGTCGCCGCGGGCTACCTCGCGGCGCACGCGGCGCTGGGCTACACGCGCGGCGACCTCGCCGTCTTCCGCCGGAACCTCGTCGCCGAGCTCGCGCCGCTGCCCCGGCCCTCCCCCTAGGCGCGCGCGCGCGCCTTGCGCGCGCCGCGCGGCCTCAATGCGGACGTCAAGGCAGACTTCGCCCGGCCACCCGCCTCTCCACGTCGCGCGCCCCCGTCCGTGGAAGAAAGCAGGACCTGGTGTGGCAGCGGGGCCTCGAACCGACGTACGCGGCGACGCCCGCGCGCCCCGACATCGCCGCTCGCGTGTCGGCGTCCTGCCGCGCGCGCGCCGTCGCCTCCGCCGCCATGTGCAAGGGCGCCCTCGTCGGCGAGCTCGTCGACGGCGCGGAGATGCCCGCGGGCCTCGAGTGCAAGTCCCTGCCGTCGTTCACGCGCGCCGAGATCGCCGAGCACCGCCACGACCTCGTCATCGTCGAGGACCGCGTCTACGACGCGGCGAAGTTCATGTGGGCGCACCCCGGCGGCGCCGTCTTCGTGGCCATGTTCGGGGGACGCGACGGCACGCTCACGTTCCAGAGCTACCACATGCGCGAGTTCCCCCACGGGAAGATGGCGCCTTACCTCGTCGGCGTCCTCGACGCGCGCGAGGCGCCCGTGGCGCCCGACGCGCGGCACCTCGCGCTGTCGCGCGCGCTCGCGCCGGTCCTCGCGCGGCGCGGCGGGTCCTTCGCGCCGCCGGCCCAGGTCCGCAAGGCCGCGGGCCTCCTCGCCGCGGCCGTCGCTCTGGAGGCGTGCATGCTCGCGACGGCGCGGACCTGGGCCGGGAGCGCGCTGCTGGGCCTGCTCTTCGCGCTCATCGGGCTCAACGTGCAGCACGACGCGAACCACGGCGCCATGTTCAGGGACGGGCGGAAGAACGCGCTCTGGGGCCTCGCGCAGTCGTGGATCGGCGGGTCCCAGCTCATGTGGCTCCAGGAGCACGTCGTGCTCCACCACATGCACACGGGCGACGTCGAGTACGACCCGGACGCGCAGCTCGCGCCCGTCATGCGGGGCCACGCGGGCGCGCCCTGGCTGCCCTGGATGCGCTTCCAGCAGTTCTACTTCCTTTTAGTCGAGCTCGGCTACGGCGTCGTCCCCATGTTCATGTCCTTCTTCGAGGTGCTCTGCTGGCGCCACAAGTTCGAGCGCAAGTTCGCGCTGTCGCGGCTCGCGTGGCGCTGGGGGCTCCAGTCCGTCGCGCTCCACCTCCTCTTCTACGCGCGCATGGTCGCGGCGCCCGTCGCCGCGGGCCTCCGGGCCGCCGCGGCGGACCCGGGCGCGGCGGCCGGCGCCGCCGTCGCCGCGGAGCTCGCCAAGGTCGCGGTCACCGTCGGCGTCGCCGGCGGCTACCTCGCCTTCTTCTTCTTCCTCAGCCACAACTTCGACGGTGTCCACTTCGTCGCCGGCGCCGGCGAATCCGGCGACCAGCGCTACCCGGAGCGGAGCGGCTTCCTCCACCAGCAGGCGTCGAGCTCGAGCAACGTCGCGGGCGAGAAGCTCTGCGCGCTCAACGGCGGCCTCAACTACCAGATCGAGCACCACCTCTTCCCCCGCGTCGCCCACAGCCACTACCCGCACATCGCGCCCGTCGTCCGCGCCTTCTGCGAGCGGCACGGCGCGCCCTACGTCCACTTCGACTCCGTCGGCGCCAACCTCGCGTCCGTCTTCGCGTACCTCGCCAAGTTCTCGTCGCCGGACTACGACGCGCCCGTGCCCAAGCCCGAGGGGCCCAAGGCGGACTGAGCGACCCCGGCGCGGGGGGGGCGCCCGGAGGGAGCCCGCGTCGCCGCCGAGGCCGCGCCGCCGCCGCGGGCGCCGGCGCGAGCGCCGGCGCGGGGCAGTTTACGCGGCGCACGTACTCGAGAGGAGGTGCCACCGGACGGGCGCGGTACCGCGCGGACCGCCGGCGAGCACCACATCACGTACTCTCATAAATCAACAACCCAGGAAGTCGCAATCCCGCCGTGCGCGGCG
Organism: Aureococcus anophagefferens; assembly: GCF_000186865.1. NCBI lineage: Eukaryota > Pelagophyceae > Pelagomonadales > Pelagomonadaceae > Aureococcus > Aureococcus anophagefferens. The sequence goes on from NW_008705561.1 coordinate 3,516,416, forward strand.
TCGAGCGTGTGATCAGCACAATTCATCGATGTTAGCGCCCTGGCGTGCGTCGCCGCCTGCATGCTCGTCAGCATCTGCGCCGAAGCACGTTGAGGGGCAGCGGGAGGTGGACCAAGCTTGCTCGTGCCGCCGCAAGCCGTCGACGCGCGGACACTACGCTCGGCATCCACCATCGTGGGGCTTGCTGTGCTGAATGAGCGGCCAGTTCAGTCTTGCCGCGGCTGATACGCCATGCGGCAAGACTCCGCGACGCGGAACTCCCGCGGCTCATCACCATGGTCGTCCACAGGGTCCTGGCCATGTCCGCCTGCCAGGTCTCCGCGTCGCACGCCGAGCACCGGCTCAGGCCGTCCGGGTACGCGCTCTTGATCGTCGTCATCTCCACGGACGCGTAGCCGAAGTGCGTCGGTCCCCAGATCGTCGTGTTCGTCTCGTAGGCGTCGTTCGGAAACGTGACGTTCGAGTGGAGGCACGTCAGCGCGTCCGGGTCCGATTCCGGGTCCCAGCGCCAGCCGTCCCACGTCACCTCCGGCGCGTCCTCGGCCCCGTAGTCGACGGCCGGCGATGGAATCGCGCAGGCCTCCATTTCATCGCTCGCCTCATTGGAGGACGCGGGGGGTTCGCGCCCGGACGCGCCCCGGACGCGCCCGGACGCCCGGCGGACACGCCGGACGCCCGGACGCGCCCCGGACGCGCCCAGGACGCGCCCAGCAGCAGTCCGAGGCGCCCAGAGTACTCGCTGATGCGATTTGGAGACTAGCTATAGATTGACATTACTGTAGTGGAGCCAGCAGCCACCTCCCGCGGCGGGTAATGGAGCACGCGTGGCGGTCGGTGGGGGACGGGGCGGCGGTAGCCTCGACCGCGCGTCGCGCGTAGGGGGCGTGGTCGCTGCGCTGCGAGCGGTGAATTTGCGGTCGCGGCCGGCCGGCACAAGGTCCTCGCGGAGTTCCTGAGACGGGGTTCGCGCGCGCGAACCTTTTCGCCGGGTCGTGGGTCGTGGCGTCTGGTCTGAGGGTTGTTCTCTCGCCGGGCCTCGCGTCAGCCCCGGCACGCCCCGGCAGCACGCCGACGGACCTGGAGCTACGGGGCAGCCCTTGGAACGAGCAGATGATGCGGTGCGAGTCGGCGTGCGAGCGCGCGCCGCTATGGGGCGCGCCGCCGATTCTGCGGGCCGAGTTGTAGCTACGCGTTCCTGAAATGCGTAGCCTGTTCAACCAGTCCGCTGCGGGGCACGGCGACGGCCGCGGCAGCGTGTCGCAGCACAGCCAGTCGAAGCAACCGCCACTCTGCCGAGGATCGACTGTCCGAGCTGCACGTTATAATTGTGCAAGTCTTGGCGCGGCTGCC
>NW_008705561.1:3518031-3520325 GCF_000186865.1 Aureococcus anophagefferens
TGAACAGCGGGTTGTCACGACGCAGGTGCTCGGGCTCGGGCAGCCCANAGAAGCGTGCTGCCTCTGCCGTCGAGCGACGGATGCGCTGCGCGCCGCCGAAGTCCACGTCGATACAAACCCTAGGCACAAGGAAGCCTCGGTGGCCCGTGGGCGGGCGCGTGGCGCCAGTCCTTCGGCGGCCTCTACTGACGGCGACGCAAGCACCTGCGAGCCTTGCGCGCTCACCGACTCGCACGCCCGTGCTCCCGCGCATGAGTTCGCGTCCAGTGGAACTCGCACCGCGGTCGCCGTGGCCCTCTGCCGATGAGAACGCATCGCGCGGCCAACTCGCGCGTGCTCCGAAGTGCCGAGGAAGAAGCGAGGCGCCGCCGTCGCGAAGGAGCGCGGCGCGTTTCGCCGCGGCTGACCGCCCCGCCCGCGGCCGAACTCTGCCGGACGCCTCCCAACTCGAGCACTCTTTCCCGCACTTCCCCCGGGAGGGGGCACTTCCCCGGCGCCCCATATCCACCCGCGGACATAAACTTTTCTGCACCGCGTCTGGCGAGACGCGGCCTGTCGACCAGCTCCGGAGCACCCACGAAGCTCTCGGGACCTGTCTGAGGACTCCGCATGCGTCCAGGCTGGACGCCCCCAGGACGCCCGCCGGACGCCCGGACGCGCCCAGGACGCGCCCAGGACGCGCCCGGACGCCGGCCGGACACCCCGGACGCCCGGACGCGAACCCCCCGCGTCCTCCATTGGCGCTGCCGCTCGGCTGCTGGCGGGGGATGGCCATCCGCTTGAGCTGGGCCATGGAGTAGGTGCTCAGAAAGCAGGTTGCGTCACCTCTGCCACACGGGTTTTGGTACCTACGATCCGACGGTGCGCCGCGCGAGTGGCTCTGAAGAGACGCACAGGGGGTTCTCGGCCGCCGCGAATTGCAGGCCCAGCGCCGCGGCGTACCAGGACACCGACGCCTTCCGCGTCGAGGACATCGTTTACCGGCGCGGGCGCTCCGATGACCTCGCGCGCGTCGTCGCGATCAGAGGGAACATCGTCGTCGTGCAGATGGAGCGGTCCGAGGGCAACTTCCGCGCGGTCCGCAAATCCAACCCGGGCTTCAAGAAATGGTGCATCTGCGGCGGCGCGCGGAAGACCGCCATGATCGCGTGCGAGAACGCGCACTGCAAGACCGAGTGGTTCCACTTCGAGTGCGCGGGCGTGACGGAGGCGGAGGCGACGGGCGACGGCTTCAAATGGCTCTGCTCCAAATGCCCCGTCGTCGCGGCGCCGTCCTCCTCGATGCCCGAGGCCGCGGGGCCCATGGACCTCTCCTAAGCATCGCGCGCGCCTCGTCGCGCCCAGTGAGCGTAAAGATCAAGGGGCTGACAAGGCATCTCGAGGGCCCCTCTTCCACAGCGGCGCGAGACCTGGTGCACTGCTCTTTCTGTCAAACATCTGTCCGACAAAAACAAAAGCACACTTCTCTCGGAGCGGAAAGACAATGGCCGGCGAATGAGCGCCTCGCGCCGCCGCGCGCGGCCTCTACCGCATCGTTCGACGCGCTTTTTCTTCCTGCTGGCAGCTGTGGTCTAATATCTGCGTCGCGAACGCGTCGCGCGGGTCGGAGCGCTGCGCGCGCGCGCGAGAATCCCGTTGCGGATCGACGGCCGCTGCGGCTGCGTCGGCCCGGTCGCGGGCCGCGCGTGCCAGCGGTTGCTGGTGCGCTGGGACGCCGGGGACGTCGCGCGCGACCCGGCGAACTCGTCCGGCGCGTCGCGCGCCCCCGACGGCGCCGGGTCGGGCCGCGCGGCTCGGGCTCGGCGTCGGGCGTCGAGCACGTCGCGGCGGCCGGCGCGCGCGCGCTCCCGGCGGTGGTCGTCGGCCTTCGACCCGCGGAAGGCGTCGTTGCCCGCGCAGAGGGGCTCGAGGGCCCTCTCCGCGGACCGGACGGACTCCGCGCGCGCGCGCGACGCCTCGCAGGCCTACCCGGTCCGCGGCCGCGTAGGCCTTCGAGAGCTTCGTCGGCGCGCTCGCGGCCGCGCGGGCCTGCGGCGGCGCGGCCGCGCTCCGCGACGCGCGCGACGAGCTCGGCGCCGGCGCCGAGGCCGCCGCGGCGCCCCGCCACGGCCGCGGCGGGGCCGGAGGCGCGTCCGCGAGGCTCCGCGAGGACGCGCGCGCGCGCGCGCTCGTCGCCGCGGCGCGCACCGGTAAGCTAGTCATCGCGCGCGCGACGCGCGGCGGGCGCCCCGGGAGCGCTTCGCGAAGTGGCGCGGGTGAGGACCTCGACGCGCGCGCCGAGCGCCTCCGGAGCT
>NW_008705562.1:0-1073 GCF_000186865.1 Aureococcus anophagefferens
ACGACGTCGCGCCGGACGCGTTCCGCGGCGCGGCGCGCGAGCTGCTGCGGCGTGGCGTCGAGATCGTCGACGCCGCGGACGCGGAGGACGCGGCGGGGCGCGACGCGCTCGTGCTCCGCTTCGTCGACGGACCGGAGGGGCGGGTCTCGCTGCCGCCGCCGTTCGACGACCCGTTCTCGTTCGCGAACGACTACCTGCCGCTCTACGGCCCGCTGCGGGGGTTCCAGGTCGACGCCATCGCGGCGCTCCACGAGCGGCGCGACGTCCTCCTCGCCGTGCGCTGCGGCGCCGGCAAGAGCCTGCCGCCGGCGATGGTCGCGGCGGCTCGGGCCCGGGACGCGTTGGACCGCGGCGCGCAGCAGGTCTGCGTCTGGACCGCGCCGACGCAGGCGCTCGTCGCCGACAAGGTCGACGACCTCCAGGGGCGCTACGGCGAGGGCTGGCGGAACGCGGGCGGGCGCGGCGACTTCGCCGCCGCGGTCGCCGGCCTGGAGCGCGCGGGCGCGCGCGACGACGACGGCGACGTCGTCTTCGACTACGCGGACGCCGCCGCGTCGAGCTCGACGTCGGCGTCGACGGCGCGCCACCCCGTGCTGGCCGCGATCTCGGCCAAGGCGTGCGACGTCGCCGTCCTGGTCATGTGCCCCGAGATGCTCGCGGAGCACGCGGCGTGGTTCGTGCTCGCGGCGCGCGCGGGCATCATCTCCCTCGTGGTCATCGACGAGTGCGACGAGGAGGTCGGCAACGACGACTCGTTCCGGCGGAGCCAGGAGGCGCAGGGGCGCACGATCCAGGCCTGCTTCGCGTTGGCCGGCGCGAAGGCGCCCGTCGTCGCCCTGTCGGGCACGCTGTCCAAGTTCGAGGTGGGCTCGCTCCTCGAGGCCCTCGGCCTGCCGCCCGCGCCGGCGACGCTCGTCATCCGGACGGCGTCGCCGATCAACTCCATGGTCGACATCCACACGGGCGACGGCGGCGACGAGGACCCGGACGGCTACNGCGCGCCCTGCGCGAGCCCCCTGGACCACGTGGCCGTGAGCCCGCCGGCGCCGGTCACGCAGCGGCCCGTGGGCACC
>NW_008705562.1:1929-4228 GCF_000186865.1 Aureococcus anophagefferens
GCAGCGAACCGGCTCCGCGACTCTGCCCGCGCCCGACGGAGTCCTGGACCGCGTGCGCGGCTTCCGCGGTCCGCCGCACGTCGTCCGGGCGCGCGTCGCTGGACGGGCCGTCGCGTCGCGCGCGCGCCCGACGCACCAGCTCGTCGTCGGCCGCGGCGAAACGGCTCCGCGGTCCGCCGGCTCTGCGACACGATGTCGGCTCCGCGGACTTCCGCCGAGGCAGCGAGAGGCCGAGGGCCACGTGTGTTTCCTCGCACGGGCATCGATTCGGGATGCCCTGGGACGGCTTTGAAGCTTTCGAGCGGCCCGCGAGACCGTCGGTGGACGGTGTTCAGCTGGGCCGCGCTGAGGGCTCTCCGAGAGCGATCCGTCCGGCGCTCGTTCTCGGCGCCAGGTGCATCGATTGCGACCATTCAAGCGCTCGAACGTCCCCTCGGTAGGCAAGGTCGAAGGCCGCGGCGGGACTTTAGTTGATCACGGCGCACACAGCGAGGTCGGGGGCCGCCGCTTCGTGGCCGAGCTCAGCGGTGCCTCTTGCCTGCGGGTCCTTGGACCGAGCGCGCGCGCTTGGCCGGGGGTCCGCAGGCGGGTGAGTCTTCACTGAAGGAGTGGTGAAGATGGGGGGGGGTTGCTCCGGCAACGTCGGCAGCGTCGCGCGACGGCGGCGTCTAAAGTCACCTTTTTTTGCATGCGCCGGGAGAGGTCCGGTGGCTACGCTCGCGTGAAGCAAGCTCTTTCTAACTCGACGATCTCGGCACAGTATCCTCGAAAAAGGACCGCCTACGTACCGTGACGAATACGCGGCGCGTATACGCGCCAGCCATGCGCTGCGTATAGGTGCAGAACGGTCGCTTTTTGTGGTCGGGGCGACGCCCCATGACCCCTGGCGTCGCCCTGGACGGTTGGTGAGTGCCGGAGACGCAGTTTCGGTGTCGGTCCAAAATCCACCCTACGCCGTGCCTCCGAGTCGTTCGTCCACCGCGCTCGGACAAATCCGGCACAGCCGATCTCGCCACCATCGATGGTGTTGGACGTGCCCCTTGGTTTCCTAGTCGACGGTACTATGAAGGTTCGATCGCGCTCAAGATCGTGACTTTCGAGTACCGCGTCGCTGCGCTGGAGGGGTCGGCCGGGGTGCCACTACGGTGCAACCCCCCCCCTTTGCGAGCCGATGGTGAAGTGGTAAGTAATCGAGTCCGGCGGCCATGTGGGACTAAATTCGCGCGTTTTCTTCGTTGTCACCAGCGCCGCATGGCGTCGCCGCTCGCCTCGCCGACGCCGAGCCTGAGCGCCTTCGACGAGGACCTCCACTCCCTGTCGTCCTTCGGCGCCCTCGACGACGCCGCGGCGGTTCCCGCGGCGCCGGAGGCGGCGGCGGCGGCGCCGGCGGCGGGCGACGCCGTGCGGCGGGGCAAGTGGACGGCGCCGGAGTGCGACTACGCGGCGCTCGTCATCGAGCACTTCGGGAGCGGGCGGCTGCCGGGCCTCGCCGGCGGCGAGAGCCTGCGCGCGACGCTCAGCGAGCTCCTCGGCTGCGCGCCGATGCGCATCACGAAGAAGCTGAGCGCGACGCGCGCGCACGGCAAGCAGTGCTTCAAGAAGCGCGGCGAGCTCGGCGCGCGGGACCGCGTGGCCCTCGAGCGCGCGCGCGCGCGGTTCCTCGCGAGCCTCGACGGCGGCGCGCCGCCGGCCGCGGCGCGCGCGCCGAAGCGGAGCCGCGCGGCGCCGGCCGACGACGGCGCCTGGCTCGCGTCGTTCCGCGGCGACGCCTGGCTCGACGACGGCGGGGCCCTCGAGCCCGCGGGCGGCGCGTGGCGCGCGGCCGCGGCGCCGCGCGCGGGCCCCCGCGTCTCCGTCGCCGCGGCGCGCGGCGGCGCCGGCGCGCTCGCGCGCGTCGTCGCGCGGGACCGCGACGGCCTCCTCGGCGAGCTGAGCGACGTCTTCGCGCGCCGGGGCCTCAACGTCGTCCGCTGCCGCTGCGAGGCCGCGCCGGGCGGCGGCTGCCGCGACGAGTTCGAGGTCGCGGCCGCCGACGGCCGCGGCCTCGGCGCGGGCGCGCGCGACGAGCTCCGGCGCGCGCTCGAGGCCGCGGCCGGCGCCGACGCGCCGCGCGCGACGACGCTCCGCGTGGCGGCGCCGGACCGGCCGGGCCTCCTCGCGTCCATCGCCGCGAGCCTCGACGCGCTGAGCCTCAGCGTCGTCGGCGCGCGCATCACGACCGTCGACGCGCCCGACGCGCGCGAGCCGTCGGCCGTCGACGCCTTCGACGTCGTCGACGCGGACACGGGCGCGCCCGTGC
>NW_008705562.1:5228-6411 GCF_000186865.1 Aureococcus anophagefferens
AGCGCGGCCTCCGCCCGGGCGAGCTCCGCCGCGGTCGGCGCCTCGGCGGCCGCGCAGGGCCGGCCGAGGAACAGCTTCGCCTGGCAGCCGAGCACGCCCGGGATCCGCGACCACGCCGCGAACTGCGCGCAGGCGTCGCCCTTGAGCCGCGCGAGGGGCCGGAGGAGCGCCTCGTCGAAGCACGCGTCGCCCCGTCGGCCCTCGCACCACCTGGGCGGCGCGGTCCCGGCCTCGGACGCGCGCGCCCCGCTCGATCCCGGCCCGCGTCGCGGCGAGCGGTCGCCCCCCGACGCGCGCTCGACGCGCGGACGCGCCCCTCGCGGCGAGCCGCCGCGCGCGTCGAAGCGACCTCGAACCACCCGTCCGCGGCCCGCGCGCCACCGCGTCATGCCCTGCGCGAACTGCGCCCGGAGCCGCGGGCCGGGCGTCCGGACCCAGGCGAGCGTGGGCACGGCGAATCTCGCGCCGTCGAAGGTGCTCGGGTAGTGGCCGTCCGCGAAGCTGAGCTCCGGGCCGGCGAGCGCGTGGGGCAGCAGCGACACGCCCACGGGCCGGCCGAAGTAGCCGGTCGCGGCGCAGCGGGTTCTGCCCCTGGGGAGGACGGTGCCCTGCTTCTTCGCGAAGCCGTGGTCGCCGGGCGCGGCCCGGAGCGCGTCGCAGATCAGATCGCTCACGGCCACCGCGAAGAAGGACCCGGTCTTGGGCGGGTGCAGCCACCGGAACGGCCAGGGCAGGCGCGCCGCGTCCCGCGGCGGCGCCGCGGCGCCGCGGGGCAGCGCCGCGGCGAGTGCGATCATCCACGCGAGCCGGCACATAGAGATGCGGTCGACGTCGCCGGCCGCCTCATCGAGCGCGCTGGAGGGTGGTGCCCACCATCGCGACTTCTATATGCGATACTGCTCTCGCTCTGCGGTGCGCGCCTCGTCGTCGTCGCTCTCCGGTTGCGCCCGTCGTCGAACCGCCAGCGTCCGCGCCAGCCTCGGACGCCACCCAGACCAATCCAGACCTCTATTGTATATTCCAAATTTACACCGCACTTGAAGGATACTTCCGGCGACGCGATGGGCTGCCACCGAGCCGCGCCCGCGGCGCTCGCCTTCGTCGCGGGCATCTTCGCCGCGGTCGTCGTGTTCCAGGCGCAGCACGTGTCGATGCACGGCGCGGCGCCGCCGGCGGCGGCGCC
>NW_008705562.1:7684-9117 GCF_000186865.1 Aureococcus anophagefferens
TGCGGCCACGACCCGGCGCGCGCCCCGGCCCCGGCGCGGGGGGGGGGGCGCGCGTCCGCGCGCCGGGCGCCGCGCCGGGCACCGCGCCGCGCGGCCCCAGGTGCGCCGCGCGCGACGCGGCGCTCGGCCTCGTCGGCGTCGACGCGCCGGGCGCGCCGCCGCGCGACGCCGCCAAGGCGCGGCGGGGCCTCGCGATGCTCGAGCTCGCCGCGGCGAACCTCGCGACGAAGCACGCCGCCGTCGGCCTCCTCGGCCGCATGGACGACAGCCTCCGCCTCATCGGCGCGGCCGCGCGGCGGCCGCGCGGCGCCGCGCGCGGCCGCGGGGGACGCGGCCCGGGCGCCCGCGCAGGTGCCGGCCTACTTCGGCGGCGTCGCGGAGCCCGCGCCCTGCAACAAGTGCAACCCGAACCGCACGCGCGCGACGAACCCGCCGCCGGGCCCCGTCAACGGCGCGATCCTCGCGCGCGTCAACGCGCTCGACGTCGCGCTCTACGCGTTCGCGGAGCGCGTCTTCGACGCCAAGTTCGCGGCCTGCTTCCCGGCGGGCTCCTAGGGCTCACATCCAGCTGTCGTCGTCGTCGCCCGCGCGGAGCGCGGCGAGCGCGGCGCCCGGCGGCGGCGCCGGGCCGGCGCGCGCGGGCGGCGGCGCGGTCCGCCGGCGCTTCGCGGCCGCCGTCGCCTCGCGCGCGGTCTTCGCCTTGTGGCAGGGGACGCACAGCGTCTGGACGGCGTCGGGCGTCGCCTCGCCGCCGCCGTCGGCGACGCGGACCGCGTGGTCCGCCTCCCAGGCGAGGCCGTCCGCCGGGTGGTCGAGGAGCCGCGCGAGGAGTTTGGGGCGGCCGGCCCAGTTCGGGTTCCGCGCGAGGGCGAGGGCGTAGCGCCGGCCGTAGGGCGCGCGCTTGAGCGCGCGGAGCGCCTCGACGAGGCCGTGGCCGTCCGCGCCGCACGCCGCGCAGACGCCGCCGTCGCGCGCGAAGACCGCGCGCCGCAGCGACGCGCCCGACGCCGCCGCGTAGGCGCCGCGGCAGCCGTCGGAGCAGAAGAGCTCGGCGAGCGCGCCCTCGTAGGCGCCGGGCGCGCGCGGCGCGCACGCGTAGTACGCCGGGCACGCGAGGCACTTGGCGGCGCCCGGGCGCACGGCCTGGACGATCGGCGGCAGGCCCAGCGCCTCGCGGTGCCGCAGGCGCACGGCGCACGTCGCGCCGGGCCCCGCCGCGAGGCCCAGGAGCTCGTCGCGCGGCGTGTAGCGGCGGAAGCTCGAGCCCGCCGCGCGCGCGCGCGCGACGTGGACGGCGGCGACGGCGGCCGCGAGCGGCGGCCGCGCGCAGACGTGGAAGAGGTCCGCGCGCTGGCGGCTCGTGAGCGCCGCCCAGTCGCGCGCGAAGCGCCAGGCGTCGCGGACGGCGGCGCCGTCGCGCGCGAGCGCCGCGG
>NW_008705562.1:10640-12971 GCF_000186865.1 Aureococcus anophagefferens
CCTGGAACGGCGCGAGGCGCGCGCGGAGCGCCGGCGGCACGGCCGCGAGCGCGTCGCCGTCGCGCGGCGGCGGCGGCGCCGCGAGCGCGGCGACGACGGACGGCCGGGGCGCGCGGCAGCCGCGGATCGCGCCGTCGCGCTCGGCGGCGCGGAGCGCGGCGGCGACGCGGCCGAGGTCCCGCGCGGCGAAGGACGGCCACGCGCCGGCCTCGCGCGGCCTCGCGCCGCCGACGCGCGCCGCGAGCGCCGCGGCCGCGCGCCGGAGCTCGGCCGGGTCGTCGCGGGGCTCGCCGCGCGGCGCCGCGACCGCGCGGAGCCGGAACGCGTCGCGGCCGAGGAGCTCGAGCGCGAACGCGCGGGCCCCGGGCGCCGCGGCGCCCGGGGGCCGCGCGCCGCCGCAGAGGGGGTAGGACGCACAGGCCGCGCCGCCGCCGCCGCGCGGCACCCAGGCGTCGCCGCAGCGCCAGCACCGGCACCGGCGCACGGCCGCGGCCGCGGCCGCCGGCGCGGCCCAGGCGCCGCTCGCCTCGCGGCGCCGCCGCAGCGCCGCGAGCTTCGCCGCCGCGACGCGGGCCGCGCGGCCGTCCGCGGCCCACTCGGGCCGCCGCGCGGCGACGCCGCCGGCCTCGGCCGCGGCGATCGCGCCGTCGGCCGCGGCCGCGACGACGGCGCGGTCGCCGCAGCCGACGTGCGCCGCGCCCCGGGCCCAGCGCACGACGCCGCGGCCGACGACGAGGCCCACGGCCGGCGCGACGAGGCCCCGGCAGCTCAGCGCCGCGCCGCCGTAGAACGTGACCTCGGCCGCGTCGCCGCCGCCGAGGCCCGCGCGCAGCGACGCCGTGAGCCGCGCGTGCTTCTCCTCGCCGCCGCCGTCGTCGTAGTGCAGCACCTCGTCGACGACGCCGAAGACGCAGACCTCGACGGGCTTGGGCCGCTCCCCGCCGAAGGCGCCCAGCACCTCCCCGATCTCCACGGCGCGCAGGGCGCCCAGGGGCGTCACGGCGATCTCGACGGTGCCGTCCTTGACGACGATGCCGCCGAGCTCCGCGGGCACGGCGGACCGGTCGAAGCGCACGCAGGCGCGCGCGATCACCATGCGCTCTCTTCAGCGCATTAGGCGACCCACCCCGCCGACGCGCCTACCATACCAACATGGAGAAACAATCCTGCGCTACACGGTAGCTGAGGACGCGCAAGCGAACTGGACATCGTGGAAACGATCCATGTCCGTGTTGAAGGCCAGATGAAGTCGGCAAGCTCAAGCTAAGCGATTCGGGGCTGCGTCAAAGCGCGTCATCACCGTGCGAATCCGTCCGTCGTCGGCGGCGGGCGGCGGCGCGCGTCGTCGTCGTCGGCGGCGGCGGCGCGCGCGCCTCGGCGCCCATGAACATCCAGACCTACAACGCGGCGGTGCGCGCGGGGCTGCCCGTGGGCCCCGCGTCCCTCGACCCGGCCCTCGCCCTCGAGGGCGTCGTCGCCTACGGGTCGCGCGTCGCCGGCGCCCCCGACGACGCCATGGCGTTCCTCCGCCACGCGATCCTGCTGCTCCGGGGCGGCGGCGGCGGCGTCGCGCGGACGTGGAGCGAGACGGCGCTCTTCGCCGAGTGCGCCGTGCGCGAGGCGCACAAGGACCTCCGGCGGTCCGCGGCGGCGTCGCGCGCGGCGGCGGCGGCGCCGGGCGCGGCGACGTCGTGGTGGCGGAGCGTCGGCGCGCCCCGCGACGCGGGCGAGGACCTCGCGCGCCTCGCGGACGCGGCCGGCCGCGTGGAAACCGACCACCGGTTCGGGCGGTCCCGACCAAACTTCAAACCTCTCGAGCTCGGTCAATTCGACGTCGATTCGGCTGATCTTTGGACGGATCGATGGCTCTCGTCGAGTTCTCGAAGCACAGCCGAAGAGGGTGCGTCGAAACGGTCGCGTTCGCGCACGTTAAAGTCGGGTTGAAGATTTGGGTTCCGCGCAGGCCGTCGGCGCGGTCCTCGAGAGCTGGCCCCGCGAGCGCGCGCCGGCGTCCCGCGCGCGCGCGCGCGCCGCCAAAACCGGCGCGCGCCGCAGGCTCGCGCGGCCCGCCGCGATCCCGCGGTCCGCGTCCGGCGACGGCGACCTCCGCGACGCGGCGTGCGGCTGCTCCTACGGCCTCGGCGGCCTCTTCCTCGGCGGCTTCGCGCGCGGCCGCGCGGGACGCGACGCGCGCGGCCCGACGTCGCGCGCGCCGGCTCCGCCGCGGCCTCGCGCGCCGAGGGGGGGGGGCGGCCCGTCCGACGGTCGGCCGGGGCGGCGCCGCGCCGGCCGGGCTCGGGGGGGGGCGGCGCCGCCCGGGGCCGGCGCGCG
>NW_008705562.1:13598-30806 GCF_000186865.1 Aureococcus anophagefferens
GTGCTGCGCGCTCGCGGGCGCGCGGCACCTGTCGCCCCAGGGCTCCTTCGACGGGTCCTACGCGGACGCCGACGGGCCGCCCGACGCGCCGCGGCGGCCGCCCGAGGCGCTCGACGACGCGTACGCGCTCGGCGACGCGCTCGGCCGCGGGTCCTACGGCGTCGTCGCGCGCGGCGCGCGGCGCCGCGACGGCGCCGCGTTCGCCGTCAAGACCATCGGCCTCGGCGGCGACGCGTCCTGGGACCGGCTCCACAGCGAGATCGCGGCGATGCGGCGCCTCGACCACCCGAACGTCGCGCGCCGCGCCGAGATCCGCCGCCCGCTCCGGGGGCGTCCCGACGGGCCGTCCGCGTCCCTCGAGCGCCGTCGCATCGCCGCTTGGACGAGCGCGCGCCTCGCGTCGGGCGCGTCGCGGAGCGCGCGCGCGTCGACGCGGCCGCGCGCGCCGCCCCGTCGACGGCGGGGCGACGACCCGCGGCCGGCGCAGGTCGCGCGGCTCCACGAGGTCTACCACGCGGCCGGCGACGCGCGGCGCCGACGCCGGGGCGATTCGACCGCGCTCCGGCGCGCGCGCGGGTCCGGCGCGCGCGCGACCCCCCGCGGGGACGCTCCCGAGCGACGATCGCCCGTCCGAGCGCGGGCCGGCGCGAGCGGGAGGCGGCCGAGGGGCGGCGCGTCCGGGGCGGGACGTCCCCGCGCCGCCCAGGCGAGGCGCACCTCGTCATGGACCTGTGCACCGGCGGCGAGCTCTGGGAGTACCTCCTCGCGCCGCCGCCGGTCTGGGAGCCGCCCCTGCCGGCGGCCGCGCGCGCGCCGCCGCCGGCCGACGGCCGGCGGCCGCGGAAGCCGCGGCCGCTCGACGAGGGCACGGCGCGCCGCTTCGCGCGCGAGATGGCGTCGGCCGTGCGCCACCTCCACGACCGCGGCGCCCGCCCGCGCGGGACCCGAAGCTCCGAGGCGACTCGGAGGCGCGCGCGCGCGGCGGCTTCGACGCGAGCGCGTCGACCGTGCGTCGAGCACTCGGCGAGAGCAAACGGCTCGTCCGAACCGTCGGCCGAAGACGGCTCCGACGCGACGGGGCTCGCGAGGGTCGACGTTCCGTCCGGAGACCCCGAGACCGCGGTCGCAGGCGTCTGCCACCGGGACCTCAAGCCCCAGAACTGGCTCCTCGCGTCGCGCCAGCCCTGGGCGCCCCTGCGGCTCGTCGACTTCGGCCTCGCGCGCGCGTTCGACCGCGGCGGCCGGCGCCGCGCGTCGTCGGCGAACGACGACACGTCGTGCTGCTCGCTCGACGACTGCGGCGCCGCGGCGTCGCTCGGCGCGAGCCCGGAGCCGGAGCGGCGCCGGGACGGCGGCGCGCCGCGCGGCGGCGGCGCCGCCGCCGCGCCGGGCGGCGGCGCGCCGCGCGGCGCCGCCGCGGCGCCGCCGCGCGCCGCGGCCGACGGCGCGGGGCCGGCGCCGGGCGAGCCGCCCCTGAAGCGCCAGTCCTGGGGCGACCTGACGGCCCTGCGCGAGCCGCGCCGGGGCGCCGAGTTCGACGGCTCGCCGGCGCTCCGCAAGGCGCGGAGCAGCGGCGCGCTCCGGGCCGGCGACGCGGCGCCCGCGCGGCCGCCGCCGGGCGCCGGCGCGCGCCGCGGGGCCCCCGGCACGCTCAGCGACCGCGTCGGGTCCTTCTACTTCGTCGCGCCGGAGGCGCTCCGCGGTGTGGGAACCAACCAGTGGAACGCCCCGTCCAGCCAAAACTTCAAACCTCTCGAGCTCGGTCGCGTCGGCGTCGATTCGACCGATTTTTGGACGGATCGTCTTCTCTCGGCGAGTTCTTTTCATACCGGGAAAAGCAGACGTCGATCGACGTCGTGCGCATACGTGCATGTTGACGTCGTGTTGCCTATGTTTGTTGCCCGCCCAGGTGCTCCGCGGCGCGCACGACGCGCGCTGCGACCTCTGGAGCCTCGGCGTCATCGTCTACATCCTCCTCTGCGGCGCGCCGCCCTTCGCGGGCCGGACGGACCGCGACATCCTGACCAAGGTCGCGCGCGCGCCGCGGGGCTCCGCGCGCGAAACCGGCCGCCGCTTCGGGGCGCCGCGCCGGACCGCCCGACGCGCGCGAGCTCGGCCGGCGTCGATCGTCGGACGCGGCGGCGCGGTCCCGGGCGCGCGCGCGCGCGAGCGCCGCGCCGGAGCGCCGCGGCGCGCGCAGGCTCGGCTTCCCCGCGCGGCTCTTCGGCCACGTGAGCGACGCCGCCGTGGACTTCGTCACCAAGCTCCTGGACCGCGACGTCGACGCGCGGCTCACGGCGGACGGCGCGCTCCGGGAGCCGTGGCTCGCGGCGCGCGAGGCGCGGGGCCCGGGGCGGCCGCGGCGGCGGCCCGAGGCCGCGGCGGAGACGCTCGCGGCGGCGCGGGCCTTCGCGCGCCTCGACGCGCTCCGGAAGCTCGTCGCGTCCGTCGTCGCCGCGCGCCTCGGCGCGGCGGAGCTCGAGCCCGTCCGCCTCGACTTCGCGGACTTCGACGCGGACGGCGACGGCGAGCTGAGCCTCTCCGAGTTCTACGGGGCCCTGGGCGGCGAGGGCGCCGTGCCCGTCGAGGAGGCCGCGGCGCTCTTCGACGCCGCGGACGTCGCCGGCGACGGCGGCGCCGTCGCGCTCCGCGAGTTCGCGGCGATCCACGCGTGCGGCCGCCTCGCGCCGACCGAGGCCCAGCTCTTCGACGCCTTCGACGTCCTCGACGACCAGGGCGCGGGGCTCCTCGGCGCCGACGACCTCCGCGGCGCCGTCGGCGCGGGCCGCTGCGTCGGCGCGGACGACGAGGACGTCGCCGCCGCGCTCGAGCACCACCGCGCGGGCGACGACGACGACGCCCTCCTCGACTGGCCCCAGTTCCGCGCCGCCTGCGCGCCCCTCCTCCGCGGCGGGGCGGCAGCGCCCTAAGACGCGGACGGGGACCGTGACGACCGGGGCAGACGGCGCGCGGGGACGACCGGGGCGCTCGCGGGGGCGGAGCGGGGACGGAGCGGCCTCGACGGCGAGGCCGGCGGCGCCAAGCGCGGCGGCGGCGCGCTATCGGCGGGAGCGAGTACGTCCGCATCCCCGCCAACGTGGCCCCCATGGCGCGCGTCGAGGATGGCCGCGCCCGTCGGCCCCGCGTAGAGGTATGCCGCGGCGAAAGGTAGACTTCAAGTAACTTAGTTGCCTTCAAACTGCCACAACACTAGTGCACGAAGCGACGTGACGCCCGCGATGCCTCGTTGACGTCGGAGCTATGCGCCGCTCGACGTCCATGGAGTCGGACCTCGCGCCGCGCCTGCCGCGCGGCGGCGCGCGGCGCAAGGAGTCGGACGCCGCCGGGGTCGCCGCGCCGCCCGGCGCGAAGCATCGGCTCGCGGCGTGGTGCGCCCCCGGCCGGGCCTGCGCCGCCGTGTGCCTCGTCGCCGTCGCGCTGGTCGCCGCGGCGTGGAGCCGGCGGTCCGCGGACCTGAGCGTGCGCGCGTCCCACATGTCGTTCCGGCAGCGCGCGGGCGACGCGTACTGGCTCGCGCGCGCGAAGGCGTCCGAGGTCGCGCGGCTCGGGCTCGCGCCAAAGCGCGGCGGCCGCGGGCGCTTCAACGCGTCGGCCGCGCGCCTCGGCTGCGCGGCCCAGGACCCGCCCCTCGTCATGCACCTCAAGGTGCCCAAGGCCGCGTCGACGACGGTCTTCGACCTCGTCCACGAGCTCTCGGCGGCGAACGATTACGCGGTGAACTCGCGGCCCATGTACGTCGACGAGGCCCGGCCCCGGGCCTCGGCGCGCGAGTACGCGGCCTACTTCGCGGCGCGGCCGGACCGCACGGTGCGCACGGCGCACGGCGCCTACGTCGACCTCCGGGCCGCGGGCGTCGCGCGGCCGTGCTACGTCGCCGTCGTCCGCGAGCCGCTCCGGCGGCTCGAGAGCCACTACGACTACATCCACTGGGGCCCGCGGTCGCGCTGGGCGACGTTCTGGAAGGGCCAGGACCGGGCCGCGCCGTCCTTCCGCGCGTGCGCGGCGAAGCACGCGGCCGCGCGCGCGCGCGGCGGCCGCGCGCTCGCGGGCGCCGCGGCCGACAAAGGCGACTGCCTCTACTGGGCCAACGCGCAGCTCGCCTACTTCTGCGGCGTCGGCGGCGGCTGCGCGCTCCGCGCGCTGCGGACGCGCGCCGGCGGCGCGGCGGCGCTCGCGCGCGCGCTCGCGAACGTCGACCGCGACTTCGCACTCGTCGGCGTCGTCGAGGACCTCGCGGGCTCGCTGGCCGTCCTCGAGCGCGTGCTGCCGACCTACTTCGCCGGCATCACCGCCGCCTACGACGCGCAGGCGACGCACAGCCGCGCGAACGGCGCGACGCCGCATGACGACCTCGACGACGCCGCGGCGGCGACCGTGGAGCCCTTCCTCCGCCACGTCCTCAAGTGGGAGTACGCCCTCTACGACCGCCTCAAGCGCAAGTTCGCGGACCAGAAGCGCGCCTGCGGCCTCGCGGAGCCGCCCCGCGCGCGGGCCCACTAAGCCCGGGCGGATCGTCGACGTCGAGTCGGGCCCGGACCGTCGGGCCGACCCCCGGGGACTTCCCCGGGGCCAGGGCCGCGCTCCGCGCGGTGTCGACCACCGAAGTGTGCGAGGCAGCCCCACCGATGGAGCCCTTCGACGACGTGCCGCCGCCGCCCAAGCCCAAGCCGGAGACGGCGGCGCAGTTCGGCGAGCGCATGCGGGCCGACGACGTCGTGGGCAGCACCTACCTCGTCGTCGCGCCGCGCGGCGTCATCCTGCGGTCCGGGCCGGACCTCGAGGCCGACATCGTCGGCGAGGTGGCCCAGGGCGCCCTCGTCGAGGCCGTGGCGTGCGAGATGCTCGGCGACCGCGTGCGGGCGCGCGTCGTCGGCGACGGCTGCGACGGCTGGGCGACGCTCAAGCCCACGCTCATGGCGCGCGCGTCCGAGCCCGACCCCGCGGCCGCGGCGGCCGCGGCGGCGCCGCCGCCGCCGCCGCCGCCGCGCGCGCGGGGCGCGGCGCCGGCGGTGGGCGGGAAGCTCTACGCCGTCGACGGCGTGGCGCCGACGCTGCCCGCGTCGGGCCGCTGCTGGATCGCGCCCGGCGCGCGCGTCGTGGGCGCCGTCGCGCTCGGCGACGACGTGTCGATCTGGTTCAACGCGGTGCTCCGCGGCGACAACGACGCCATCACCGTCGGCGACGGGTCCAACGTCCAGGAGAACGCCGTGCTCCACTGCGACCCGGGCGCGCCCTGCGCCGTCGGCCGCGGCTGCACGATCGGCCACCGCGTCACGCTCCACGGGTGCTCCGTCGGCGACGGCACGCTCGTCGGCATGGGCGCCGTGGTGCTCAACCACGCGAAGATCGGGCGGAACTGCCTCGTCGGCGCCGGGTCCCTCGTGGCCGAGCGCGCGACCTTCCCGGACAACTCGCTCGTCGCCGGCAACCCGGCGAAGCTCGTCCGCGCGCTCACGGACGCGCAGGCCGCGGGGCTCCGCGCCGGCGCCGCCGACTACGCCGCCCTCGCGCGCAAGCTCCGGGGCGGCCTCGTCGAGGTCGACGCCGCCGCCTGCGTGCCCGAGGCCCGGACCTGCGTCCTCTAGGCGCGCGCCGTTAGCGGAGGACGGCGAACTGCGTCAGCGCGACGGACGTGAACCGGGCCGCGTGCTTCCCCGCGCAGACGTCGATGGGCGTCCGCGGGCCGAAGATCTTCGCCTGGCGCACGTGCGTGTCGCGGCCGTTCTGGTGCATGGAGACGACGCAGACCTGGAGGAAGAACGCGCGGAGCGCCTTGCCGTCGCCGTGCGACAGGGCCACGGTCACCCAGCCCGTCGGCTCGTGGAGGTCGACGACCTCGACCTCGACGAGGTCGTGGAACGTCGTGCCCGCGCGGATCGACATCTTCTTGGGCGTGTAGCTCTCGTCGAGGCCGTAGTCGAGGTAGAAGGCCATCTCGGAGATGGACATCTTCTTGTGGAACTGGATGTTGATGAGGTGCGGCTGGCCGCCGTCGCTCTGCCAGTACGTCTCCGTGTTCTCGTCGCCTGCGCGCGGAACGACTCGCGAGCCGGGCCGGCCCGGCGAAACTTCGGAACTCTCGAGCTCGGTCGAACCGGAGCCGTCGCGGCTCATTGCTGGACGAGTCGTTTGCGCTCGTCGATATCTCGATGGAACGACGACGAACGCCCGCAATACCGAACGCGCTCGCGTCGAAGTCGCGCGGCGCACGTCGTTTCCCGCCCGGCGCGGCGCGGATCTGCTCGACGCCGTTGCCCGGCTTGGCCGTCGACAGCGACCAGACGGCCTCGTCGCCGATCTCCCGGTTCGCCGGGCTCACGTCGAGCTCGCTCGTGCCCGTGCGCGCCTCGGCCTGCGCGGCCATCGCCTGCGACGGGCGCGCGGCGTCGGCGGCGCGGCGGCGGCGCGCGCGCGCGCGGCGGCGGCGCGCGACGCCCTCAGCGAACCTTTCCTGTGCTCTCGTCACCCGTGCCGCAGTGCCGCGGCGGCGCGCGCCGCGGGCGCGGGGCCGGCCCGCGGGAGCCGCGGCGGCCGGCCCGGCCCGGCGTGCAAGGCGCGCCGCGCGGCCGCGGCGGTCATATAAGATCAAGTGGTGCTTTCTTCCCCGGACGCGACGACGAAATCGATGCGACGCTGCGGCGCGCTGTGTGCACTACGACGTGGCTTTGGCGCTCGGCAACTACCTCAAATTCATGTCATGCTGTGTCGATCAACGCGGTCGACACCTCTGTCGCGATCGGCCCGGTCAGTGGCCGCACGAGGCGTCGCACGAGGCGTCGGAGCTGACTTGAGCTGCGGGGTTCCGGGGAGGACAAGTTAACCCGCGTTGTTCCCAGCCCTCAGAAACCGACGCGTTTGGACGCGTGGAACAGGCCCTCGAATTTAATTCGAACATTTTTCTAAGAAATTTGCCCATTCGTCCCCGCCAGCACTCTGGAATTTTCCACCGCGCGTCGCCATCGGTAAGATTTTGCTTACTTGGACCACCAACCGCTTCCGACGGCGGGCGCCGTAAGCTCAGCGCGGCCGGTGAATTTAATTGGAGGACCGCGTCTCGTAGTAAGAACAAACGTTTTGGGTTGTTCATTGAAGTAATCATTGAAAACTTCATCGAAATCGTACAAAACTGCATCGTTTCGACCGACGGATAACGCTGCGATGATGTGATGCGCCGGCACCTCGCCGTTTTGCGCCAGGTGGTGCACGAAAAGCGCGCGTGCTGCGCCGGGCAGCGACGACGGGGTTCGTGAGCGCAAAAAATCCTGCTGGCGGCCTTCCGCGGCGAGACTGTCGATCACTGCGACTGCGGGGCGCGCCCCCACTCGATTTTTGCATCCCCGGGTTCATATGCCGTGACAGCTGGCATGGGGCAACTCATCACCTCTCTACGGTCGCCCTGCGACTGAATTAGGTTCGAAACTCCCCCGCGCGCGCGACGACGACGACGACGGCGGCGGCGGCGGCGGCGGCGGCGGCGGCGACGACGACGACGACGACGACCGACCGACCGACCGACCGACCCAGAAAATAGGTGCCAGGAACTAGCCCGGGACCCAGGGGAAGTCACCCGAGGTCCCCCCGAGTACGCCCCAGTCGGTTTGGTTTAAATTTTACCACCCCAGACCCCAAAGCCCGAGTTCACTCTCGCACGGCGCGTCAGCGACCGCCGCGTCCGCACAGGAGCCGCAGCTATACGGGCGAAGCCTCGTACGCTGGCGGCGCCGTCGTCCCTCCACGATCTCGGCGCCCGAGCGCTCCCCACCTCCAGCCGCGCTCCTCCGGCGGCAAGATTCCGGTCGGGCGAGCAACCGAGGCGCAGGTCGACGTAAAATAGACGATTATGACCAGAGCCAGCCGGGGAGACCGGGGGTTTTGCACAGGGGCCTAGGAGCCGCGCGCGGCCGCCACCGGCGCGCGGTCGCGGTGCGCGATGAAGTCGATGGCCACGGACCAGGCGAGGTTGCCGACGGCGACGAACTTGACGCGGTGCGCCGCGGCGACGTAGGAGAAGTTGGCGAAGCTGTACGGGATCCAGAAGGCGGAGCAGCTCGCGTAGGCCGTCGCCCACTCCGCGCCGAGCGCGGCCCGCGCCTGGCCCGGGGACTGGCCCTGGAGGGCGCCGACGGCGAAGAAGTAGGCGGGGATGTAGACCAGGCCGCAGTGCGCGTTGTCCAGGAGCGAGCAGCCCGCGCCGTGGAGCCGCGACGACGGCCGCGAGAGCGCGGCGACGCCCGCGGCGCGGCCGACGGCCGCGGTCCACCTCGGCAGGTAGCCGTAGAGCACGTGGAGGAGGCCGCCGCTGTACGCGCCGCTGAATAAAGCGAGGGACGCCGCGCGCCGAACGTCCACGTCGCGCCGGCCCTCGGCGGCCTGGCAGATCAAGTCGCCGGCGAGGCCCAGGGATCCGGCGGCGACGACGTCGGACCAGAACTTGGACGGCACGGTCTGGAGGAGCGGGATCGAGGCGCGCGCGGCCATGGCGCCGGGCCCGCGGCCGGTGAGGCCGCAGAACGCGCGACGCAGAACGAGAACCCAGACGAGGACGCACGAATCTCTGTGGAGAAAAGACACAGTGCAACTTATAAAGTTGAAGAAATGCATGTCCCGTGCTATAAACCTCAGCTGGCTCCGGACGCTCTCGGGCGAGCTGCTCCAGTTATCTGAGTACCTCGGCTCTAGACTGCGTGCCAGTGGTCCATTTAGGCTTCAAAAAGAGATTTAATGCCACCGCCGCTTGCCCTAGGCCTAGGCTAGGCCGAACCAAACAACCTCCGTGCGCCGCTACCGACCGGTTTTACAACGGCACATAGTCTATTAATCCAAATTGCTGGGTATTTCGTAGTGCTAGTTAGTGACGTGGAAGTATTCGTCCGCGCTGCCCGGGGAATCGACGGCCTGGTTGGCGAGCGCGTCGGCCTCCTGGTTCTCGTCGCGGCGGATGTGGGCGAGGGTGTGGTTGGCGAATTTCCCGAGGACCTCGCGCGCCTCGTCGTAGAGGGACCTACCGTGGACGACACCTGGGATCGGACTCGGTCCGCGTTCCGGGCGGAGCGACACCGCGCGCCCGTCGTCGGACGCCGACGGGGAGACTCGAGCTTCGCCGAGCGGACCTCGAAGATGCCTTTGAGCTGGTTCACGACGAGCTGCGAGTCGCCCTGGACGCGAAGGGTCCCGCGGATGCCTTGGCGCCGCGCGGACTTGAGGCCCTGGATCAGGCCGACGTATTCGGCCATGTTGTTCGTGCACCGGGCGGAGCCGATGCGGACGCAGCCGGTCTCGACGACGCGACCGTCGTGGTCCGACAGCACGTAGCCGGCGCCGCCGCGGCCCGGGTTCGGCTTGGCGGAGCCGTCGAACCGGAGGGTCGCCTCGTGGCGGCTCGCGCCGTTCGTCAGCCGGAGCGTGCCCATCTCCGAGTAGTGGCGCACGAGCAGGCGGCCGAGGCGCTCGTCGACGTCGCCGCAGCTGCTCGACGACCGGTGGTGCTGCGTGAGCTGCGCCGCGCGCGAAAAGGTCCGCCCGCAGCCGCGGCACTCGTAGTTCGCGCCGTCGTGCGCGCCGCTCGCGAGGTGCTGCCGCAGGCTGTTGAGTCTCGGCCAGCCGCGGTCGCAGATGCCGCACACGTACTCGCCGCGGTCGTGGTCGTAGCTGTCCTCGTCGGCGATGAGCGTGTCGTAGCGGGCGCCCCGCGACGACGTGAAGCGCTGCTGCTGGCGGCTCCGCTCCCAAAGAGAGATGCCCCGATGCACGTTCGACGCGCCCGCGCACCGCGAATTCTCGCTGTGTTGCAATAAACTCACGTGATTCGCGAAATATCGACCGCAAGTTGGGCAGGTGCTCATCGCGACGGGCAGCGCCGAGATCGTACCTGATGTGACAATGGACGGACCGGGCAGCGCAGAGCACGAAGTTCCAGAGGCTGGCGTATTATAATTATTATTTTTGTTCACCGATCTCACGTGGAGGGAGCCGCATGGTAGGCAGAGGGGGCCGACCACCAGGCATACACCAGCCGGGCATACACCGGCATAGCAGCCGCATAGCAGCCGCATAGCGGACGCATAGCGGACGCATAGCGGACGCATAGCAGCCGCATACCACCCGCATAGCAGGCGCATAGCAGGCGCATAGTAGACGCATAGCAGGCGCATAGTAGACGCATAGTAGACGCATAGTAGACGCATAGTAGACGCATAGTAGACGCATAGCAGGCGCATAAGACCAGCATAGCAGGCGCATACCACCAGCATAGCAGCCCGGCGACCGCTGTCGACGACCCCAGGCGACGGCCGCCGGAGGTCGCCGCATAGCAGGCGCATACCACCAGCATAGCAGCCGCATACAACCCGCATACAACCCGCATACAACCCGCATACGACCCGCATAAAACCCGCATACCACCCGCATACCACCCGCATACCACCCGCATACCACCCGCATACCACCCGCATACGACCAGCATAGCAGCCGCATACCACCCGCATAAAACCCGCATAAAACCCGCATACCACCCGCATAAAACCCGCATAAAACCCGCATAGTAGGCGCATACTACCAGGCATACCGGCGGTCAACCCCCTCGGATGGTAGGGGCAGAGCTCTCAGACAGAGGAGGGGAACTCCAACCGTCGGTGACGGCCCGTACCAGCCGGCACGGGCCGCTGCGGGCGGCTGCGAGGTCCTCGCACCGAGCCGACCGATGAGTCGCGCCCTCGAGACAGACGAGGCAGTCGACGCGATCGCCCGCGGCGCAGCCAGCGGCTAGCGCTCCTTGTCCTACGCCCAGCCGGTCGCCTGCGCGAAGCTCTGGTTCGACGCGCGCCGGCGGGATATGTTACGCGGCGCGCGCCCCCCGCGCGCCCGGCCGGTCAGTCGCGGTCGAAGCGGCGGGCGCCGACGGGGTGGGTCGGCGAGCCCGCGGCCGGCGGCGGCGCGTAGGCGCCGCCGTAGTGCCGCGGCGGCGGCGAGGGCGGGAAGAGGGGCGCGGGCTGGGGCTTGGGGACGCCGTCCGTCGCGAGGAGGCGGAGCATGGCCTCGTCCGTGTTCGCGCCCGGCGCGGCCGTGTCCGCGATGCCGACGGCCGGCGCGTTCGAGTCGCAGAACTGGGTCAGGAGCTCGATGCGCGCGCGGGCCCACTGCGCGCGCTCGCTCCGCTCGCGCTCGAGCTGGACGCCGAGGTGGTGCACGCGGTCCTCGAGGGCGCGGTTGTCGTCCTCGAGGCCCCGCGCGCGCGCGACGAGCGCGTCGTAGGACCGGAGCCGGTCCCGGAGCTGGCCGACCTCGGCCTTGACGCCGTCGGCGGCGACGAGCATCTCCTCGAACTGGCGCTCGCGGGCCTTGGCGTGCTGGCGCACCTCGCGGAGCTGCTCGCGCGCGGTGCCGAGCTCGAGCTCGAGCGGCTGCACGTGCTCCCGCTCGTGGCGCTCGCCCGCGAGGAGCCGGTTCTGGCTGTCGCCCAGCGCGCGCCGGAGCTCGAGGTTCTCGCCCTGGAGCTGCGCGCGGCTCCGCTCCGCGTCCGCGCGGAGCTTCTCCTTTGTGCCGAGGAGCTCCTTCTGCCTGTGTGGACATCGACCGCCGGTTCGGGACGTCCGCACCGAACGTCGACGCGCTCGAGCTCGGCCGCGTCGACGTCGATTCGGCCGATGTTTGGACGGATCGATGGCTCTCGTCGAGTGCTCGACGCACGGCCGAAACGTCCGGTCCACACCCTTCGATCACGCGCCCATTGAAGTCGGGTGGAAGATGCGAGTGCCGCGCGGCCTGCCGCTGCTCCGCGACGAGCGCGACGCCCGCGAGGCGCTCGTCGACCTCGCCGCGGCCCCGCAACGCCTCGACGGCCTCGGCCCGCAGCACGGCGGCGTCGTTGCGCCGCGCGTCGACCTCGACGCGGAGGCGCCGCTCCGTCTCCGCGTGGCCGTCGAGCGACTTCTTGAGCTCGCCGCCGAGCGCGCCTGGGCAGGACAAGAGAGATTCAACGTCGCTTCAACGTGCGTGTTCCGCGCGCGCGCGTTCCGGAAAAAGCATCCACGCTTCGAGACCGTTCCAAGAGATGATCGCTCGTCCAAAAATCAGCCGAAACGAGTGGAAAACGGCCGAGATCGGAGCCTTTGAAGTTGGGCATGTCGCTCTCTTGTCCTGCCCTGGAGCGCGCGGAGGCGCCGCTCGAGGCCCGCGCGCTGCTGGCCCTGCTGCGCGGCCGCCGCCTTCTCCGCGCCGAGGCTCCGCTCGAGGTCCTCGCAGCGCGCCGCCCAGGCCTCCTCGCGCTTCGCGAACGCGCGCCGCTCCTCGTCGCAGCGCCGCTGCGTCTGGCGGACCTCGTGGCGCAGGCCCTTGACGAGGTCCTCGGTGACGCGCGCGCGCTCCGCGCGCGCCCGCGAGCGCTCGAGCTCGGACCGCGCGTTGCCGAGGGTCGTCCGCAGCGTCTCGATGAGCACGTCCTTCTTGCAGCCCGACGACACGAGGCTGTGCATGAGCTCGGCGCTCTCCTCGGACGTCTTCTTCGACGCCGACCGCACCATCGCCGATCGCCGTCCCGCGGGGGGGGGCGTCTCGCGTCGCGCGCCGCCGCGGGGGCCGCTTCTCGTCGCCGCGAGTCGCACGCTAGGCGCCGGCCATCGATCCTCCGGGGCGTCGCGCCAAGGAACGGCATGATACGGCAGGCATGGATACGCGCTGATAACGAGCCGCGGCTGCAGCGCGCTGGTCGGCGTCGGCCATGGACGCGGCCTACCTCCAGTCGAGCGTCGGCGAGCCCCTCAAGGCGGCGCTGACGTCGCTCGTCGTCGTCCAGCCGCCCGACGCCATCGAGTACATCGGCAACTACCTCCTGGAGCACGTGAAGAAGGTCGAGGGCGAGGCGGCGCGCAAGGCGCGCTTCGACTTCCTCGACGAGGCCGTCGCGGCCCAGGACGCGGCCCTCGCCGAGGCGGCGGCCGCCGAGGAGGCGCGGCTCAAGGCCCTGGGCCCCACGGACGACGAGGTCGCCCTCGACGCGAGCCTCCTCGAGGACGACGACGTCGAGGCGCTCTACGACCGCGCGCTCGCGGCCTGCGCGCGCGCGTCCGGCGCCCGCGCGTGCTACGTCGGCGCCAAGGGCGCGACGGCGGCCGGGCGGCCCGTCGTCGCCTTCAGCCACGCGACGCCGGGCTGCGGCATGGCCGCGACGTGCCTCTTCGGCGCGACGCCGGAGACGGAGGAGGCCGACGAGGGCCTCACGCTCGACCTCTTCAAGCAGCGCGAGGAGTACGAGGCGGAGCTCGCCGCCGCCGACGAGGCGCTCGCCGCGGCCCAGGCGAACAGCGACGCGGCCCTCGCGGGCGGCGACGACGCGCCGGACCCGGCGGCGGCCGCCGCGGAGCTCGACGCGGCGGCCGCGGCCAAGGCGGGCCTCGCGCAGTACCCGGCGCGCGTCGCCGTGCCGAACGTCGCCCGCGAGCCCCGCGTCAAGTTCTTCGGCGTGCCCCTGCTCGGCTCCTACTGCGCCGTCGCCGTCCGCTACCGGAGCGGCCTCCACCCGGACGGCGTCGGCGAGCCGCTGCCCGAGCCCGAGCCCGCGGCCGAGGAGGCGGCGGCGGCCGAGGGCGCCAATGCGCCGGAGGAGCCGGCCCCGGCGGCCGAGGGCGACGAGGCGCCGCCGGCGGCCGAGGGCGACGACGCGCCGCCGGCCGACGGCGCCGAGCCCGCGGAGCCCGCGGAGCCCGAGGCGCCGCCGCCGCGCGCGCCCAAGGCCCAGGCCGTGCTCCTCCCCGTGGAGAAGGTGCTCTGCGTCCACACCATGGGCTCGTCGAAGGTGCTAAACGAGGCGGACATGGCCGCGGTCGCGGCCTGGGCGGCGAAGCTCGCCGCGGCGCACGAGCGCGCGGACGCGGCGCGCTGGGCCGCGTCCGCGATCCTGCGCGAGGACGCCCTCGAGGCCCAGGGCGCGCTCAAGACGGCGGCGACGACGGCCGAGGCCGAGGAGGAGACGAAGATGGAGGAGCTCCTCACCGCGCTCGAGGCCGACCCCAGGGCAGCAAAAGAGAGCGAAATTCCCAACTTCAAAGGCTCATATCTCGGCCGTTTTCCACTCGTTTCGGCTGATTTTTGGACAAGCGATCATCTTTTGGAACGGTCTCGAAGCGCGGATGCTTTTTTCGGAACGCGCGCGCGCGAAACACTCACGTTGAAGCGACGTTGAATCACCCTTTTGCTGCCCAGGCCGACCCGCCGGCCGACGCGGACAAGCCCGTCGAGGTCGCGAAGCTCCGCATCGCGTCCATGATGAACCTCGTGCGCATCTACTTCCAGACGCTGGAGAAGATGGCCCAGGACCGCATCCCGCCGCCGGCCGCGGGCGTCGTCGTGCTCCAGGCCGCGCTCGCGCCGCTCGGCCTCGCGCCATCGGCCTTCGCGGCGCTCGGCACGGGCCTGCCGGAGTGGCCCAAGGTCGCGGCGGCCCTCGGCGACAAGTTCGTCCCCGCCATCATGGCCGAGGCCGGCGTCGACTTCGCGGCCGCCGTCAAGGCCGACGCCGACGGCTCCGCGCCGCTTCCCGTCGACCTCGCCGCGCTCAAGGCGACGATCGACGAGCTCGACCTCGCGAGCCTCGGCGCCTACTACGGCGGCGACCTCCTCCTCCGCCTCGTCCAGTGGCTCAAGTCCCTCTTCGCCCTCTGGGACGTCGTCAAGGCCCAGGTCCAGGCCGCGGCCGACGCCGCCGCGGCCGAGGCCGAGGCCGCCTAAGGGCACGCGCGACCCGCGCCCCCGCCCCCGCGACCGCGCGCCACGCCCTAAGCCCCCCCGCGACCGCGCCGCCCGCGGCGTGCTTCCGGGGTAACATAGCCCGCCAGCGGGATAGGGTAAACGCCGCTCCGGAATCATCGACCTCAAGGCCTACCTCAAGTTCTTGGGATCAGGACTCTGGGACGCCATGGCTAGGTTCTCGTGAGCGGTGCCAGCCTGACCGCGGTGCGGGCCTCCTCCGGTCCTACACGGTCGTCGTCGACCAGGAGCGCCTCGAGCGCGTCGAGACGGAGCAGTGGCGCCAGCTCCTTTTTGCGTTATGCTTCCATTCGATAGAAAACATGTAACATGATGAGCACGACGACGCGAAAGAGCGGGGGCGGTCGCAAGATCTCCCTCGCCTACGACGAGGAGGTCGTCGACGACCCGCAGCGGACGACGACCGACGCCGTGCTGCCCGAGGCCGGCGACAACTGCGCCATCGCCCGCGTCGCGCTCGCCGCGGGCCGCGCCGTGCGCGTCGCCGGCCGCTCGATCACGCTCCGGAGCCGCTGCCCCGAGGGCTGGCGCTTCGCCGTGCGCCGCGTGCCCGCGGGCGCGCCGCTCACCTCGTGGAGCCTGCCGTTCGGCGACGCCGTCCGCGACGTCGCCGCCGGCGACGTGCTCTGCAACGAGGGCGCGCGCGAGGCGCTGCGGGGCCGCGGCATGGACCTGCCGCGCGCGAACTTCGCGGACCGGCTCGACGCGTACGCCGGCGGCGGCGGCCCCGCGGCGCCGGCGCCGCAGGTGCCGCTCGTCGACGACGGCGCGGCGTTCCGCGGCTACGCGCGCCCCGGCGGCGGCGTCGGCACGCGGAACTGCCTCGCGGTCGTGCCCGTCTCCGCGGGCCTCGGCCCGCTCGCGCGGCGCGCGTGCGCGGCGCTCGCCGGCGACGTCGCGGGCCTCGCGAACGTCGACGGCGTCGTCGCGCTCGCGCACACGGAGGGCTCCGGGGGCAGCGGCGCCGCGGCGGCGCGCGGCGACGACGCGCGGCTCCTGCGGACGCTCGCGGGCTTCGCGTCGCACCCCAACGTCTTCGGCGTCGTCGTGCTCGGGACGCCGCTCTCTTCCCCGTTCTCCGCGGCGGCCGTGCTCGCCGCGGCGCCGCGGCCCGCGCCGCGGGCCCTCGCCTACGTCGTCGACGGCGACGCGGAGCGCGCCGTCGCGGACGTCGCCGCCGCGCTCCGGTCCTGGCTCCCCGCGGCGCAGGCCTGCGCGCGCTCGGTCCAGCCGGCGGCGACGTTGGCGGTCGCGCTCCAGTGCGGCGGCTCCGACGCGTTCTCCGGCGTGAGCGGGAACCCGTGCGTCGGCGACGCCGCGCGGCGCGTCGTCGAGCGCGGCGGCCGGTGCCTGCTCGCGGAGACGGACGAGCTCATGGGCGCGGAGGCCTACGTGCTCGCGCGCGTCCGCGACGGCGCCGTCCGCGACGCGTTCCTCGCGCTCGTCGACCGCTACCGCCGCTACCTCGCCGCGCACGGGCAGACGGCGGAGGCGAACCCGTCGGGCGGGAACAAGCAGCGCGGCCTCTACAACATCGCGCTCAAGTCGCTCGGCGCGGCGAAGAAGAAGCACGCGTCGCTGCGCCTCGAGGGCTGCGTCGAGTACGGCGCGCCCCTGCCCGCGCCGCGCGGCTACTACTTCATGGACTCGCCGGGCAACGACCTCGAGTCCGTCGCGGGCCAGGTCGCGGCGGGCTGCACGGTGATCCACTTCGTCACGGGCAACGGGTCCGTCACGAACTTCCCCTTCGCGCCGACGGTCAAGGTCGTGACGACGACGGCGCGCTACGCGCTGCTCGCCGGCGACATGGACTTTGACGCGGGCCGCTACCAGGCCGGCGCGCCCATGGCCGCGCTGGGCCGCGAGCTCTTCGAACTGACGCTCCGTGTCGCGTCGGGCGCGCGGACGCGCGGCGAGGCCGCGGGCCACAGCCAGCTGTCGATCTGGCGCGCGCCGTCGCAGCTGGCCTTCGACGCGACGACGCTGACGGCCCTCGCGGACCGCCACGGCGGGCCCGCCTTCACCGCCGCGGCCGCGGCGGCCCCGCCGCCGCCGCCGCGCGCGGCCGCGCGGCGCGTCGCGCTCGTGCTGCCGACGTCGGTCTGCGCCGGCGAGGTCGCGCGGGCCGTCGCCGCGCGGCTCGACGCCGAGGGGTCGCGCCACGTCGACGGCTTCGCGTCCCTGCCCCACACGGAGGGCTGCGGCGCGGGCCACGCGGGCGACGGGGGCCTGCTCTACGAGCGGCTCATCTTCGGGCACCTCCGGCACCCGCGCGTCGCCGCGGCCGCGCTGCTCGAGCACGGCTGCGAGAAGACGCACAACGACTACGCGCGCGCGCGCCTCTCCGACGGCGAGCGCGCGCGCTACGGCTTCGCGTCCTGCCAGCTCGACGGCGGCAACGCGGGCGCCGAGGCCCGGGTCCGCGCG
>NW_008705562.1:30856-53173 GCF_000186865.1 Aureococcus anophagefferens
GTCGTCGCCGCCGCGCCCGGCGCGGCCGCGGCCGCGCTCGCCGCGGCGCTCGCGGCGCTCGCGGGCCCCGCGGCGGCGGCCGACGCGGCGCCGCGCGCGCTCGCGCGCGCCGCGCCGGCGCCGTCGCTCGCCTTCGGCCAGCGGCCGGCCCGCGCCGCGGCCGGCGTCTACGTCATGGACAGCCCCACGTCGTCCCTGGCCGAGATGACGGCCGCGCTCGTCGCGGCGCACGCCGACGTCGTCGTCTGCGTCGCGGCGACGCCGGACGGCATGCTCGCCGCGCACGGCCACGCGTTCGTGCCCGTGGTCCGCGCGGCCGCCGCGGGCGGCCCCGCCGCGGCCCACGCGGACGTCGTCTGCGACGACCCCGGCGCGGTCGACGCGCTCCTCGACGGCGTCGCGCGCGGCGACGACCCGCGCGCGCTCAAGGCGGCGGCCTTCGTGTCGTTCCAGGTCGCGCGCGGCGCCACGGGCGTGAGCGCGTAACTGGTCCGCGGGCCCGGGAGCCCGGGGGCGACGCCGCGCGTCGAACATACATTAGTTGGGCGGGCGGCGCGGCGCCGCCGGGATCCGGGCCGGGCTAGAGGGCCGGGCGGCGCGGGTCCGAAGGGAGCGGTCCTCGAGCGCCGCGGTCAGCCGACGATGAGGCTCGGGAGCGCGTCGGCGATGTCCCCGACGCGCGGCGCGGCGGCCTCGTCGGCCGCGGCGGGCGCCTTGGCGGGCCGCAGCGCGCGGCGCGTCGTGTTCGGCGTCTCGCCGTAGGCGCGGCGGCGCCCCGTCGGGCGCGCGTCCGCGGGGAGGAGGCCCGCGATCGCCGGCGCGTCGTCGTAGGTGAGCCGCAGGAACTTGCGGCCGCCGGAGGGGCTGTCGCCTACCAAGTGCGACGGGGTCGGATTTCCTCACATCTTCGGGCGAAATTCACGCGAAAAAACACTCCCGTCGCTCGACGCTGGCTGTCGCGGAGGAGCCCGAAGACGGGCGCCCCGCAGACGTCGGCGACGGTCGCGCGCCGCGCCGGGTCGATCTGGACGAGCTGCTCGAGGAGCGCGGCCATGGGCTCGGAGGGCGGGCCCGCGGCGGCGCCGAGCTTGACGCGCGCCGCCGCGCGGCGGACGCCGTCGAGGAACTTCTCCGGGTCGTTGAGCTCCTCGTAGGGCGGGCACCACGCGGCCTCGAAGGCCCGGTGGCCGAGGAGCAGCTCGACGAGCACGGCGCCGAGGCTCCAGGCGTCGGCCCCGCGCCCGCAGTAGGACTCGGCCGTCATGAGCTCCGGCGCGAAGAAGCCCGGCGACCCCACGAAGTCCGTGAGCCGCGGGTCGCCGGCGACGTCCGCGCAGAGCCCGAAATCGCAGAGCTTCACGACTCCCTCGGCGTCGCCCCACGTCGCCGGGTCGCCCACGACGAGCACGTTCTCGGGCTTGACGTCGCGGTGGGCGACCCCGGCGTTGTGGCAGTGGCGCAGCGCGAGCGCGAGGATGCGCATGACCGCGCAGACCGTGCCGTCGTCGCAGCCGCGCGGGTAGCCGTCGAGGAACGCGAAGAGGTCGCGGTCGCCGGCCTCCATGACCAGGTACACGTAGGTCGGCGAGTGGACGACGCCGTAGAGGCGGCAGACGCCCGCGTGGCGCAGGCGCTGCAGCGCCGCGACCTCGCGGTCCACGCGCGCGATGTTGCGTTTCGCCTTGAGCAGGGACGCGTGGCGCTCGACCCTCGCCTACGAAGCGCGTCGGCGACGATCGTTCGTCGTTTCCCCGGCCGAAAGCTCTCGAAAGTCGCCGCGGCCGCGGGACGCCGACCCTCGCCTTCTTGATCGCCTTCATCGCCAGGCGCTCGCCGGGCCGGGCCGCGGATCGCGCCTCCCAGACGCTCGCGAATTCGCCCTCGCCGATGACCTCGAGGACCTCGTAGGCGCCGATCTGCACGCGCCCGTCGCCGAGGGCCCGCTCGACGACGTTTGGGTCCTCGGGCGGCAGCGCCTTTTGCAGGGCCCACGTCGACGCCATGGTCGCCGCCATGTCGGACGAGGCGGCGACGATGTGGCTGACAGCTGGGGCTGCTTAGGATTGGGGAGTCATCTTGAAAAGTTTCGGCATCATATCGTATCCTCGCCGTCGTGGTCAACTTTGGCCCTCGATGTCATCGTTCAACCCGGCCGCATTGGCTGGCAGAGGAAGGCGGACGACGCGTCGGCCCGATGGACGGCGCCTGGCGCCATCCCTACGGCCCCGGCGCCTACGCGCTGCCCGACGCGCGGCGCGAGGCACCGCCGCCGGAACGGCTGCCGCCGGAGCCCGAATTCATGACGCTGGCCTGCCCGGGGAACGCGACGGGGGGCAGCCCGGTCCAGCGTCCGGCATCGAGGCGCCCGCGGAGCCTCCGGAGCCTCCGCGGGCGCCGCTTCCCGACGTCGACGGGCGGCGTCGGCGCCTCGGCGCCCGCGTCGTCCGGCGCCTCCGGGGGATCGCGACCGCCGCGCGCGCGCAGGCCACGTCATCGTCCAGGCGTCGGACGGCCAGCAGCTCCGGGTCATCGTGCCCGACGGCGTCCGCCCGGGCATGGAGTTCCGCGTGCCCGTGCCGCCGCCGCTGCCGCCGCCGCGCCCGCCGTCGCCGCCGCGGCCGGCCTACGGCGGCTACATCTACGACACGATCCCGCCGTCCTCGCGCTACATGTTCCCGCCGCCGCACTACGACGACTACTACGGCCACTACCACCACGCCGCGCCGCGCCACGCGCGGTGTGGATTCAATATTTGTCGCGCGTCGAACGCGTCGCGCACGGCGCGCGCCGAAGTCGGGCCGGAGACGCGGAATCCGCGCAGGCCACGCGCCGTACCCGCCGCGCTACTACGCGGACGACGGCCCGCCGCGCTACGAGCCGTACCCGCCGCGGTGCGCCCCCGCCCCCGCCCCCGCCGCCGCCGCCGGCCACGACGCGGCGCGCAGGTACGGCTACGCCGGCGACGCCTACGGCGCCTACGACCGGCCGCCGCCGGAGCTCTACGCCGCGCGGCCGCGGCCCGGCGGCGGCCACCACGCCCGCGGCTCCGGCCCCATGGTGATCTGAGCGCGACGGCACTTTCTGTTTTGATCTGATTGTATGTTTTTAAACGGGATTTTTTGTTTCTCGCGCCCGCGTCGACCCGCCGGACCCGGGCGCGCGCCGCCCGACGCCCCCCGGCGGCGGGCACGGTCGCTGAGGCACCATCGCCCGGGCGACGCCCGGCGTGCGCGCCGCGGCCCTTCGCCCTCGGTCAGGCGAGGGACGCTCGGGAGCTCTCGGAGTTGGAGCTTCCGGATGGGGGAAACTTCAGGTGCAACGAGGTGCAACGTCGTCACGGGTTGGGCTGCCCGGCGAGCCTCTTATGGGAGGACGCAAGAAGGTAGGGAAGGGCCGTCCCGCGCGGACGCCGCCCGCGCCGCCGCCGCCACCGACGGCAAAGGGCCGTCCCGCGCGGACGCCGCCCGCGCCGCCGCCGCCACCGACGGCAAAGGGCCGCGCCGCGCGGACGCCACCCGCGCCGCCGCCGCCGCCGCCGTCGTCCGGCGCGGCCCGCGCGGCGGCGCTCCTGGCGCACTACCCCGAGGACGAGCGGCGCTTCCTCGAGACCATCGCCTACGCCCTGCCGGCGGCGGCCTCCGGCCGGGCCGCCCGCGAGGCGGCGGCGGCCCACGCGCGGCGCTGCCTCGAGCGCTTCCAGTGCTGCGTGTTCCACGACGCGCTCGCCGAACGCGACGTCGCCGCGCTGCTCGGCGAGTGCGCGGCCCACGAGAAGGTGTCGGCCATCGGCGAGCGGGAGGCGGCGAAGCGGTCCGGCACGCGCCTCTTCAACTGCCCCTGCCAGCGGGGCCCGTCGTGCGCGTTCGACGGCTGGCGGTCCGACGTCGCGCGGGCCGTCGTGGCCGCGGCGGCGCCGTGGCGCGACGTCGTCGCGGCGCTCGGCTTCGGCCACGTCGCGCGCGTCGAGGTCGTCACGTCCCACGCCGGGTGCCGCCACCAGGGCTGGCACGTCGACGGCGCGCGCGGCGTCACGGCGCTCTTCGCGCTCGTCGACGTCGACGCGCGGCGCGGCCCGACGGAGCTCGACTTCGCCGCGCCCTTCGGCGACGTCGCGACGGGCGCCAAGGTCAAGGGCGGCGTGCCCGGCGCGCCCAAACGGGTCTTCGCGGGCGCGCTGCCCCGGGGGTCGCTCCTGCTCTTCAACGCGAACGTGTCCCACCGCGGCACGGCGAACCTGAGCCGGGGCGACCGCCCCGTGCTCGTCCTCGACTGCTCCCCGCCCTGCGGCGCGTCCGACGCGGGGTTCCTCGGCGCGGGCGCGTCTTAGGACTGGTGGTGGACCGTGCAGTCCGCGCGGCACCGCTTCGCGTCCCGCACGGAGGCGACGACGTCGCCGTCGGCCGTGAAGAGGGCCTGCATGTCGCCGATGACGCCCATGAGCGAGCTCAGGTCCGTCCAGTAGTCGGAGCCGACGCCGTTGCGGAGGCACGAGTCCACGTCGCGCTTCTCGGCCTCGATGGCGCAGATGCACGTCGCGCCGCAGTCGTCGTCCCAGGACTCGAAGGTGCAGGGCGAGCCCATGCACGACGCCTTGACGTCGCCGTCGGACGTCGCCGACGCGTTCAGCGCGGACGCCGACGCGTCCGCGCCGCCGGACGCCGCGAGCCGGCGGCCCTCGTCTAAACTCACGGACCCGTGGGACGTGCCGTAGGACGTCGAGTAGAGCGTCCCGTCGTCCATGGCGTCGCAGATGAGCCGCGTCGCCTCGTCGTCGTCGCCGTCGACGACGGCCATGACCGCGCGGCGGAACGCGACGGACTCGAGCAGGATGCCCGTCGTCCACGAGAGCTTGAACTTCACCGTGCGGTCCCGGTAGATCTTGCAGCCGCAGGCCGCCGTGTCCGTCGAGAGGACGTCGCAGGACGCGGACCCGCAGTACGCGAAGGTCTGCTTGTGGCAGATGAGCTCCTTGGAGATGCCTTTGTCGATCAGGAGCTTGGCGACTTTCGCCTTGTCCGCGACCTCCAGGGCCTCGAGGGCGACGGGGGAACCCCGGTCCGACGGGAGCGTCGACGCGAGGAGCAACGCGGCGCAGACGACGGCCGCGACCAGGGCCGCGGCCCGGGCTGCGGCGCCCATGCTGCCGTGGGGATCACTTAAGTCCCTGGATACTTTGAGTGCAACTTGCTGTTCGCGCAAAGCCCGTCCGTCTGGCTCACTTCTCATCGCCCGCTCGGAGCATGGTGCGGTCCAAGGGCGGTGCGAAGCGCAAGCAGCTCGCGGACGGCGGCGCGGCGGGCGACGAGGCGGCCGGCGACGACAAGCGCGTGAAGCGCGGCGAGGCGGCGACGCCCGCGTCCGAGAAGGACGACGACGGCCAGGACCCGCGGCGCGTCTACGCGTCGCGCCTGCCCGAGTCCTGGGGCGACGACGAGCTCCGGAGGAGCTTCGAGGCCTTTGGCGCCGTGGCGAAGGCCTCCGTCGTCCGGGACCACGACGAGCGGCCGCGCGGCTTCGGCTTCGTCGTCTTCGATCGCGAGGCGGGCAAGGCCGCCGCGCTCGCCGCGGGCTACGTCCGGGGCCGGGAGCCGCGGTCGCCCGCCGCGCCGGCCCCGGCGAAGTACGCCGTGAAGATCGCCGACGTCGAGCGCGCGCGGGACGACGTCTGCCACCTCTGGCTCCGGCGGCTCTGCCCCCACGGCGACGCGTGCCGCTTCGACCACCCCGCGGACCGCGGCGGCCCCCGGCCGGCCGGCGGCGAGGCGCTGGCCAAGAAGTGCTTGGAATTCAAGAAGAAGGGCCGGTGCTCCCGGGGCGACGCCTGCCCCTTCCGCCACGTCGCGCGCGCGGCGAGCGGCGAGAACCGGCCGCCGCCGGAGGGCCCCAAGCCGTGCTTCACCTTCGCGAAGAAGGGCAAGTGCCGCAAGGGCGCCGCGTGCAAGTTCGCGCACGTGTAACGCGCGGGCGGTCTCGACGCGCGTCCCGACGGGGCGGCCCTAGCGCGGCCGGCCGCGCGCCTTCGTCGCCGCCGCGGCGGGCGGCTCGTCCGGCTCCGGCCGCAGGAGCAGCGACACCGCGGCGATGCAGTCCTCGAGCGCGACGACGACGTCGAGGCCCGGGTCGCCGGACACGCGCGACCGCTCGAGCGCGTTGTTGACGATGCTCGGCGCGCCCGGGACGACGTAGACGAGCCCCGTCGCGGAGAGCGCCGTGACGGCCGTCGCCGTCGCCGCGCCCGCCGCCGGGCTCCGCCGGACCTCCGCGGCCGCGAGCACGCGCGACAGCGCGGCCGCGGCGCGCGACAGCTGCTCGCGCGGGACGTAGGGGTCCTCGGCGGCGTCGACGAGCGCCTGCCCGTCGAGGCGGATCGTCCGCTCGGACACGTCGGCGTCGCGCAGCGCGTCGAGGACCGCGGCGGCGTCGCCCGCGTCCGCGTCGCGCCGCGCCGCGCGCAGCGCCGCCAGCGTCGCGCCGAGCCGTTCGCGCGCGAGCGCCGCGTTCCGCTCGACCTGCTCCGGGTCCGGCCGCTCGGGCTTCGTATAGATCAACGATCCCGTCTCCCAAAACTGGCCCTTGAGGTTCAGAGGATTGTAGGGCTTCTCCGCCAGCGCCGGCGCCGCGCCGAAGCCGGCGGCCGTCGCCGCGTACCGGAGGGCAGCACGGCGAGTGGCGGCGGCCGCCAGCGCCGGCGCCGTAGCATGCCGTGCACGGCGAGTGGCGCATCGATGCGCCGACGCGACGCAGCAGGCGAGGAGCACGGCGGCAGCTCTCCGCGTCGCCATCAGCCTCTCGAGATTGTGCCCCGCGCCGTTCATCGACGCCTTCAACGTCGCCCGGGGCGCCCGGGCCGAGGACGACACACGAGCGCTTAGGGCCCCTCACAGGACGACGGAGCTGCGGTGGTGGTCGTCGAGCGTGCCGCGGAGGACCCAGGCCGGGTCGAAGCAGCCCTCGACGCCCACGCGGAAGTCGAGGCTCGCGCGCGTGCAGGCCGACGGGTTCGGCGGGACCCGGTGGCGGCAGAGCGTGCCGTGGAAGACGGCGACCTCGCCCGGCCTCGGCGCGAGGGCGTGGAAGTCGCCGCGGCCCGGCGCGGACTCGGCCTCGAGCGTCGTCCGCGTCTCGGCGACGTCCGTGAGCGGCAGCCAGAAGTTGAGCTCGCCCGGCTGGTGGCCGTAGCGGGCGTCGTCGTGGCAGGCGACGAAGCGCTCGCTCGGGCCGGGCTGGAGCCGGAGCGTCGGCGGCCGCTGGTAGTAGAACGTCGTCGGCGCCGCGTAGGCTCCGTCGGCCGCGGCGAGCCGCGCCTTCACGTGGGGCAGCGCCCAGCCGACGACGAAGCGCTCGAAGGCCGCGAGGAAGGCGGCGTCGGCGAGCACGGCGTCCGTGAGCCCCGCCTGCTTGTCCTTGTGGTGCCACGCGTCCTCGGACATCGCAAAGTCCTCGAGCCGCGGGCGCGCGGCGTCGCGGAAGCGCCCCAGGCCCTCCACGCCGGCGACGAGGGCCGTGACCCGGCCGCGCAGGTCGTGGGCGGCGGCGTCGTAGGGCACGATGCGCTCGACGAGGAGCTCGGGCGGCAGGGCGCGCCACGTGTCGGGCTGCGACGCGTTGGGCCGGCCGCGCGAGTACTTCGTGCGGTGCAGCGAGCTCCGCACGACCATCGGAGAACGGCGCGGGCGGCGCGCCCAAGAGTGTGGCGGTCAGGGCGGCGGATCGAGTCGGGATGCGGCATCGCCTCCCTGCCCTCAACGTATTGATGGTGCCCTTCACTATCCGTTCCTGGGAAGCCCCTCGACGACATGGCGTGAGGCGCCCCGACCGCCCATGGACCTGCTCGGCGAGGCGGCGCATCTGAGCCGCCTCGAGGGCGCGCTGTCGGAGACGCCCGTGCGCTTCGACGGCCTCGAGGGCCTGCTCGCGCCCGGGAGCGGCGCCGCGGCGACGGCGGGCTCCCTCGTCGTCGTGTGCCATCCGCATCCCCACTACGGCGGGAACATGCACAACAACGTCGTCGCCGCGGTCTGCGGCGGCCTGGCCCGCGCCGGCGTCGCGACGCTGCGCTTCGACCTGCGCCGCGGCGCCGACGACGGGGACGCGCTGCTCGACGCGAACGCGGAGGACGTCGGCGCCGCGCTCGCGTTCGCGCGCGCACGGGGCTACGGCCGCGTCGGGCTCGTCGCCTACTCCTGGAGCACGCTCGCCGCCGCGCGCCACCTCGCCGGCGCGCCCGCGCCCGCGGCCCTCGCGCTCGTCGCGCCGCCGGTCCACGCGGACGGCGCGGGCGCCGCCGCGGCGCCGTTCCTCGACTTCCTCGCGGCGCACCCGGCGCCGTCGCTCCTCTGCCTCGCGGAGTTCGACGAGTACTGCCGCGCCGAGGACCTCGAGGCCTTCGCGGCGTCGCGGTGCCCGCGCGTCACCGTCGCGACGGACGCGCAGGCGGACCACTTCTACCGCGGCCGCGAGGCGCCGCTCGTCCGAACCGTCGCGCGCTTCGTCGAGGCCCAGCTCCAGGCCGCCCGCGAGGCGCCGCCGGCGCCGCCGCCGCGCCTCGCCTACGCCGTCCGCCCGTCGAAGGGCGCGCTCCTGCGGTCGGGCCCGGGCCTCGACAGCCCGCTCGTCGGCGAGGTGCCGCGCGGCGCCGTCGTCGAGGTCGACGGCCGGGCGACGACCGCCGGCGGCGTCCGGCGCTGCCGCATCGTCGCGCCGCGCGGCTGGCTCTCGGAGAAGACGCTCGCGCGCGCGCCGCGGCCCCCGGCGGCGTAGTTCGACTTCTCCCGTGCGAGGCCTAGGTATAGGCCGCATGCGCTCTTGGGTGTGCGGCTCAAATTGCGGCTCAGGAGTCCTCCCACGCCGGCGCTAAAATTTAAATAAACAATTGTAGCAGCGCCGGATCAAGTGCCGGATCCGCCGTCCGCGGGCCGCAGCGGCGGGGGGCAGCCCACGCGCGTCGACGACCGGTGCCATGTGCTGGAACTCGGAGACGTCGGGCGCCTTCACGGCGCTGGGCGTCGCGTCGGCGGGCGCCGTCTGGAGGCTGACGGGCAACCGCGACATGACGAAGGCCATCCTCTTCTTCTGCCTCATGGAGCTGCTCCAGTCGGTCCAGTACTTCTTCATCGCCGAGGACCTCCTCGACGCGAAGTGCGCGGACGCGGCGAACCAGGTCTTGACGGTCCTGGGCTACGTCCACATCCAGTTCCAGCCCTACTTCACGAACCTCTACCTCCGCGCGTTCCGGCCGAGCACGGGCAAGGCGGCGCCGGGCGAGGCGAAACTCTGGGACCTCGTGTCGCGGCTCTGCCTCGCCCAGTGCGCCCTGGGCCTGGCGCGCCTCGCCCTCTCGCCGTCGCTCCTCGACCGGGCCGCCCTGACCGCCACCGAGGAGGCCTTCTACGGCGCGTCGCGGGACTGGCTCGAGGGCCCGCGGCTCTGCACGTACAAGGGCAGCTTCCACCTCGCGTGGGCGCTGCCCCTGGCCCAGCCGACCTACTTCCTCGGCGGCATGGGCCTCCACGCCTTCATGATGTTCGCGCCGGCGCTCTGCATCGGGGGGCTCTCGGAGCTCGACGCCGTCGCGTTCCTCATGGCCTCGGGCCCCGCGCTCGCGATGGCGCTCACGGCGAACGCGCACGAGCAGGCGTCGATCTGGTGCTTCTTCTCCACCACGCAGTGCGCCGTCGGCGCCACGTCCGCCGTCCTCCAGCACCGCGCCGCCGCGCGCGCGGCACCCGCGCCCGAGCGCGCGTCGAAGTGACCCCGCCGGCCCCGGCCGCGCGCGTCGGCCCGCGTAACGCCCCGGCGCCTCGCCGGCGCGACCCGCGAGCGGCGCCCCCGCCGGGAGACGAGACGGCCGTCGCGCGCGCCGCAGGAATCGCCGCGGCGCTCCAAGATCATGATGCCGCGGCGGCTCCACCCCCGGGCGCAGCTTTTGGATCTCCCAGCGGCGGCGTCGTCGGGTTGGCCGCGGGAGCGGTGACAGGTTCGCGTCGTAGGCCGCCGACGTCTGGTTCCCGACGGTCGCGCGCACGACGTGGCCGCCGCCCGTGCCCGTCGCCGTCTCGCAGCTGAGCTTCGTGTGCGCGACGACTGCGCGGTCATGGCCGAGGCGGCGGCGGCGTCGGAGTCGGACGGCGCCGCCGCCGACGAGGAGCCCATCGACCTCGCGAGCCTCGGCATCGGCGACTCGCGTCCCGTGAAGCACGCCGGCCAGGGCCTGTACCGGCTCGTGAAGAACGTGGGCATGGGCGCCGTCGGCGGCGTCGGCACCCTGCTCGCGGCGCCGGTCCTCGGCGCCAAGGAGGGCGGCGCCAAGGGCTTCGCCCAGGGCGTCGGCGCGGGGCTCGTCGGCCTCGTGGCGCTCCCGGTGCTCGGCGTCGCGACGGGCGTCCGGGAGCTCGCGGAGGGCATCTGCGCGACGCCCGCGGCCGTCGAGGCGTCGCAGGACGGCAAGGAGTGGGACGAGGCGGCCGGGGCCTGGGTCCACTACGACCTCGAGGCCGAGCGCGCGGCCGTCGCCGGCGAGGACCCCGAGGCCAAGTTCGCGGACGCGCGGCGCCGGCTCCGGGAGGAGCGGCGCCCCGCGGGCGGCGGCGGCGAGGCGGCGCGCGCCGTCGCCGACGCGGCCTACTACGACCTGCTCGGCGTGCCCACGGACGCGACGGAGGCCGCGATCAAGAAGGCCTACTACAAGCGCGCGCTCAAGCTGCACCCGGACAAGAACGGCGGCGACCCCGCGGCCGCCGCGACGTTCCAGAAGGTCGGCGAGGCCTACCAGGTGCTGTCGAACCCCCAGCTGCGGCGCGCCTACGACGAGGGCGGCGCGGGCGGCCTCGGCGACGTCGACTTCCTCGACCCGTCGACGTTCTTCGCCATGGTCTTCGGGTCCGAGAAGTTCGAGGACTACGTGGGCCGGCTCAAGCTGTCGACCTACGCGGGCGCCGGCGACGACGACATGCCCCCCGAGGAGGCGGCCTTCCGCCAGCGGCAGCGCGAGGTCGACTGCGCGGTGAAACTCGCGGCGCGCCTCGCGCCCTTCGTCGACGGCGACGAGGACGACGCGGCCTTCGCCGCGCGCGCCGCGGGCCTCGCGGGCGACCTCGCGGCGACGACCTTCGGCGCGACGCTCCTCGCGGTCATCGCCTACGTCTACGAGACCGCGGGCGCGAAGCACCGCGGCCGGCGGACGACCGCGCTCGGCCTCGGCGGCCACCTCGTCTCCCTGCGGCAGAAGGCCCACGTCGTCTCGACGAAGCTCGAGACGGCGCGCGACGTCGTCAAGGTCGCCCTCAAGTCGACGGTCGCGCACGCGGCCGAGCGGCGCGCCGCGCGCGGCGGCGGCGGCGCGGGCGCGCGCGGCGCCGCGGACGCGCGCCAGGGCGAGATGATGATGTCCTTCCTCGAGGTCATGTGGCGCATCACCGTCGTCGACGTCGAGGCCACGCTCCGGGCCGCGTGCCACAAGGTCCTCTACGACACGCGCGTCGACGCCGCCGCGCGGCTCCGGCGCGCGTCCGCGCTCCTCCTCCTCGGCGGCGCCTTCGCGCGCGCCGCGGCGGACGCGGACCACGCCGAGACGTGGCAGGAGAGCCTCGCGAAGACCATGCAGCAGGCGCCGCCGCCGGCGGACGCGCCGGCGGACGAGGAGTCCAAGGCGGCGCCCTCCTAAGGCGGCGCGGGCAAGTGCGCGGGCGCGGCGCTCGGGGGGCGGCGCCGGCGGGGGGGGCGAGTCGCCAGGTTCGAAGCCTGCCGTGTACCTGCCGTGCCGGGCGGCTTCCGCGCGGAGCTCACGCGCCGCCGCGCGCGCGCGTCCGGGTTACTCGGGAGCTGCGCGCTAGGAGGCCTGCTAGGCCTCCTGCTAGGCCTCGCGCGCTCAGCGCCGCTGACCCCCGGCCGGGGCCGCGCCGACGCCGCGAACGACGGCAGCCGCGGCCGCGACCTCGACTCGACCTCGACGGCCGCGAACGCGCCGACCATGGCGACGCCCCTCTACAACGTGCCGGACCCGCCGAGCGACGGCGTGTCCTGCGTGTCCTTCAGTGCGTCGAACCCGGACCTGCTGCTCTGCTCGTCCTGGGACACGACGGTGCGCTGCTACGACCTCGGGCGGCCGGCGTCGCCGCTCGTCGCGAGCCTGCCGCAGCCGAGCGCGTGCCTCGCGGCGTGCTTCGCCGGCGGCGACGACCTCGCCGTCGTCGGCTCGGTCGACGGCGCGGTCCGCGCGGTCCGCGTCGACGGCGGCCGCGGCGGCGGGGCCGGGGCCGCGTTCGGGAGCCACGACGCGGGCGTGCGGTGCCTCCGCTACGACGGCGAGGGCGGCGTCGTCTTCAGCGGGTCCTGGGACCGGACCGTCGGGTGCTGGGACCCGCGGAGCGGCCAGCGCGAGGCGACGGCGCAGGTCCCGGGCAAGGTCTTCGCGCTCGACGTCGCGGCCGGGCCGACGCGCGTCGTCGTCGGCACGAGCGACCGCCACGTGCTCGTCTTCGACGCGCGGCGCCTCGACGCGCCGCTCCAGCGCCGCGAGAGCTCGCTCAAGCACCAGACGCGGTGCCTCCGGTGCTTCCCGGGGGGCGACGGCTTCGCCGTGTCGTCCATCGAGGGCCGCGTCGCCGTCGAGTACTTCGCCGACGAGGCCCAGGGCCGCAAGTACGCCTTCAAGTGCCACCGCGTCGGCAAGGTCGTCTACCCGGTCAACGCGCTCGCGTTCCACCCGGCCCACGGCACCTTCGCGACCGGCGGCTCCGACGGCTTCGTGAACCTCTGGGACGGCGCGCACAAGAAGCGCCTCTGCCAGCTGCCCCAGTTCCCGACGTCCGTCGCCGCGCTCGCCTTCAACTGCGACGGCTCCAAGCTCGCCGTCGCGTCGAGCTACTGCTTCGAGGAGGGCGAGAAGGACCACCCGAAGGACGAGATCTACGTCCACGCCGTCCAGCCCCACGAGGTCACGCCCAAGGCCGCGCCGCCGCCGGCCAAAGCCTGAGCCGCACGCGCCTAACGCAAGGAGCGCCCACCCCGGGGCCGGCGGCGGGGCCGGGGCTTACGCGTCGGCGCCGGCCGCCCGCTCGAGCGCGGCGACGCCGCGGCCGACGCGCGCCGCGGGCGCTTTGAGCGCGCGGCCCGCGCGCGCGGCGGGCGCTTTGAGCGCGCGGCCCGCGCGCGCGGCCGGCGCGCGGAGCGCGCGCCCGAGCTCCGCGCGGAGCGGCCGCAGGCCGCCGAGCCCCTCGAGGGCCGGCCTCGGCGGCCTCGAGGACGCGGCCCGCGAGCGCCGACGCGTCGGCGCCGTCGTCCGCGTCGCGCGGGTAGAGGACGACGAGGTCCCCGGAGAAGAGGCCCCGCAGGAACGCCCGGTCCGTGCCCTCGACGGCGAGCCCGCAGAGTCGGTTCGGCAGCTTCTTGAGCGCGAGCCCCCGCGCGCGGCACTCGGCGCGCGCGCGCGTCATCGCCGGCACGTCCGCGCGCGTCAGCGCGCCGACGGCGACGAGGTGCGGCTCGAGGAGCGCGCGGCGCGCGGCGCCGAGCCGCGCGCCCGGACTCGAGCGGCGGCGGGGGGGGGGGGGGGGTCGGTCGCGGCGTCCTCGGAAACGGCGGAAGTTCGATCGTCACGGCAGAGTTGGGTCTATAGTCCAACGCTCGGACGCGACGCATTGGCGTCAACCTCTCGTCACCGGACAGCGGAAACAGGGGGAGGGGCGGGGACGCGGCGCGGCGCGGTGAAGCTGGCGAGCTGGCGGACGCGCCGCGGCGCGCGGCGCTCGTAAGAAGCGGCGGCGGATCGGCGGCGGCGAGCTGAGGCGCTTGCACCACCGCCACCACCACAGCTACAGGCGGCGAGCTTGGACAGCTCCACGGGTGCAGGGTGCAGGGCAAGAACCGCGCGGCGCAGATACCGCGGGAAACGATAGAGCGTTGCCCCGGGCTGCCCGCGGCCCGGCGCCATGATGACGGCGTCGCGGGGCCACACGGCGTCCGGGTCGCTCACGCAGCTGAGCTCCGAGGCGCCGGACATCACGGCCCTCTTCCCCCGCGACGCCTACAGCGACGGCATCGAGCACTGCCAGGAGATCTTGGAGGCGCGCGAGGACTGCAAGGCGCGGCGCGACGGCGGCTTCGTCACGGGCGACGTCGCCATCGTCGACGACAAGGAGCTGCAGGGCCAGGTCGTCGCCGAGCTCGTCGGCCCCGGCGCGCGGCTGACGTTCCAGACGAGAGCGGGCGTGCAGCCGCTGCTCGTCGCCTACGCCAAGTGCCTCGACAAGTTCTTCAGCATCGACGTCAACGTCGTCGACGGCGACGACAACTACTACACCTTCTCCTTTAGCAACCGGCGGTCCGTCGCTGCGCCGGAAACGACCGGCGGCGTGGACGGGTCCGGCGAAACCTCTCGAGCTCGGTCGAATCGAAGTCGACGCGGCCGATGTTTGGACGAATCGGTGGCTCTTGTCGCGTTCTCGACGGACAGCGACATGGTCGTGTCGACATCGTTCGCATACGCGCCCATTGAAGTCGCGTGGCACATGTTCGTCGCCTGCCCAGGTCCATCGTCAAGATCGAGGGCCACCTCGCGGAGATCCCCATGGTCCTCGGCGCGGGCTGGCAGTACATCTCCGCGGACCTCGCGGACCTCACGGCCAAGGCCTTCGGCGTGGCCTACTTCTCCACGATCCAGGTCCGCGTCAACTCGAGCTGCCGCCTCTTCCGCCTCTACTTCGCCGGCCGCGAGTACGCGGACATCGAGCTCCCGCCGTTCCTGCGCCTCCTCCAGGAGTAGGGCGGCGCGGGTCTCGATCGTTTTGGGGGGGGGTCCTGGTCGAGGCGTCGGAGGCGGCCGTGCGCGGCGCCACGGTCGAGGTCCTCGAGGAGGCCTCTCGACCGTCGACCAGCAGCAGGCTCTCCGTGTAAAACTCCGACCAGGCTTCGCGCTCCCACGCGGCCTGCTCCCGGACGACAGTCCGCGTCCCCGCGGGCGAGACGGCCCTAAGCGTCCGCGTGGGCCGCGCTCAGCTGCCTTTCCGCGCGCCGCGCCGCGCCGCGGCTGGGACGTTCCGTAGGTGGCTACGTAGGTGCCTACGCGCCTACGTAGCCTCGACTCGAGCCTACGGACCTACGTAGGCTCCCACTGGGGGGCTGTCCGTTGGGAGCCTACAACGGACCGCGTAGGTACCTACGAGCCTACGTAGCCTCGGCCGGTGCCTACGAGCCTACGACCTACGGAACGTCCCTGGCCGCGCGCCTAAGCTTGTATGACATCGCACGCGGTCGCCGCGACTCGAGGAAGATCGGGGCTCGACGGCGAACGAAAATTCGCGAAGAAGCCTCCGGTGAGGCTTGTGTGCCCAGACTCTGACGTGGGCGTCTCCGAGGAGGCCTCCGAGGCTGCATGCGCGAGGCTAGGCCGGCCTGAGGCTTGAGCGAGATGACCCGTCGTTAGTGTTGTGCACACTCACAACATTCCGACTCGAAGAACGTCGAGCTCAAAGCGCAAATTGCCCCGCCGCTCGCCCCCCACGCTCGCCCCGACGCACGCAGATCAGAGTGAGACTGCGTTACGGGTATCCTAGGGGTATCCTGGCTCCTCTGCTCCCCCGCCGCGGCCGGAAAGGCGGAGCGGGGACTGCGAAGCCAGGCCGGGGAATGAGAGTGTGCACGCCGCAGCGTGCAGGGAGGCGGGCGGGTGCCACGGCACCGTGCCGGGGAGGAACGGCGGTGCGGCGTGCCTTGCGGGCACGCCGTGTTGAGGCCGAAGAGCCACCGGCCGAGAACCGCAGGGCAAGCCGGCT
The DNA here is from genome assembly GCF_000186865.1 of Aureococcus anophagefferens. Taxonomy (NCBI): domain Eukaryota; class Pelagophyceae; order Pelagomonadales; family Pelagomonadaceae; genus Aureococcus; species Aureococcus anophagefferens. The sequence goes on from NW_008705562.1 coordinate 46,627, forward strand.
CAGCTGCGCAGCCGGAAGAACAGCGCGCTGTGAGTGTGCAGGTCGGGTTCGAGACCAGGTTCGCGTGCTCACCCGACTCTCACCCAGCTCCCGGTCGTGGCCGGCCGCCACGCCCGACTCGCTGCGGGGGAGCAGAGAGGTTCCCCCAACGTTCCCCCAGCCGGGACGTTTCACCTGACTTGCGGTCAGGCATTTTCGCGCTACAGAGAGCGTTTAGCGCATAGGAGATGGTAACATTTCCCAACCACCTAGGAGGCGGTTCACTGCATCATTGCCCGTGTGAAGCCGTAGACGGCCCGGTTTGTGCGCTCCGCGGCCTCACAAGGCCGGCCCTGCGCATGCCTTCACTTCTGCGCCCGCCGCGACTCGATTCGAGGAGATAGCGGAGCGAACGAAAATTGCATACCTAGGTGCGCTTCCAGATGGCGGAAGCGCTCGGAGTCGGACCACGAGCCGGACTCCAGTGACTACCAGGTCCCGGGAGCGCGCGGCGCGCGCGGTCGAACTCGGCGGCGTCGTCGTCGTCGTCGTCGTCGTCGTCGTCGTCGTAGCGGCGCGGCACCCAGTCGTAGGGCCAGGTCTACAGGGGTCCACCGCACGCGCCTCCCAGTGCCGAAACCAAAATAAAATCCGAATAGTCCTGGGTCAAAAAGTTTGCACGATCAGTGCAATGTTGAAGTTGCCTCTCTACGTTTCCCCGCCTGAAACACGTCGGAATCGATGCGATTATACAATTTAACGAGCCGTGGTTGACTCAGTATGATATATTCGACCGATTTTGCCTAGGGTCGAACCAAATTGAAGTTCACCGGACCACGCGCGCGCGCGGTCTACGTACAGAGTAGTAACGCGTCCCGCCTCAGAATAATAAATAATACTTCTATTGGGGGGTCCTACGCCTATGGTTGGTTTCGGCACTGGCGCCTCCGGCATCGTTCACGGTAGCCTTCAAAGCCTCCTGAACAAGCCCTCCTCAAAATCGGAGGCTCATTCGCCAACCGCTGCGCATGATGAGGCCCGCCGCGGCGCTCCTGTGCGTCCTCGCCGGCGCCGCGGCGCTCTCGCGGCGCGGCGTCGACCCGGTCGCCGCGCCGCGCGGCGGCGGGGGCGGCGACGACGGCGGCTACTACGCGGCCCTGGGCGTGTCCCGCGACGCGAGCGCCGGCGACATCGCGCGGGCCTACCGGCGCCGGTCGCTGGCGTGCCACCCGGACAAGGGCGGCGACGCGGAGCAGTTCAAGAAGCTCAACGAGGCCAAGGAGGTGCTGGGCGACGCGGAGAAGCGGCGGGCCTACGACCGCTTCGGCGTCGCGGGCGTCGACCCGCGCGCGGCGCCGGGCGGCGGCGGCTTCGGCGGCGCGGGCAACGTCGACGCGCGGACGGCGGCCATGTTCGAGCAGATGTTCGGCTCCTTCGGCAGCGCCTTCGGCGAGGCCTTCGGGGGCGGCGGCGGCGTCTTCGGCGGCGGCGGCTTCGGCCGGGGCCCGCGGAGCCGGCGCTTCGCGATCACGGTGAGCCTGGACGACTGCTACGCCGGGCGCACACTGAGCGTCGCGCTCGACGACGGGTCGCGGTGCCGCGTGCGCCTGCAGCCCGGCGCGGCCGGGGGCGACGTCGTCCGCGCGCGGACCGACGGCGGCGCGTCCGCGACGTTCGAGCTGCGCGAGGCGCCGCACGCGCGGTTCCGGCGCCGCGGCGCGGACCTGCTCCTCGACGCCACCGTGCCCCTCGCCGAGGCCCTGGGCGGCGGGCCCGTCGTCCGCGTCGAGCGGCCCGACGGCACGACGTTCGCGCTCGCGCTCGCGCCGGCGGGCGCCGTGCTCAAGCACGGGTCGCTCCGCGCCGTCGAGGGCGAGGGCATGCCCGTGCGCGGGGCGCCGAGCCGGCGCGGCACGCTCTTCGTGCGCGTCCTCGTCGCCTTCCCCGCGGACCTCGCGCTCGACGACCGCGAGCGCGCGCAGCTCGCGCGGCTCCTGGGCGTGCCGCGCGAGGGCGCGCCGGCGCCGCGCGCGGGCGACCGCGTCGCGCGGGGCGCCGACGCCGCCGAGTGGGGCAGGCACCGCCCGCCGCCGGGCGGCGGCGGCGCCTTCGCGGCCTTTCGATAATCCCCGACTGTGGCCCGCCCCGGCAATTCCGGCCGCGCCCGCGCGAGCCCGCTGGGGCCGCGACCGGCGGCGCGGCGGCCCGCGAGCGAGGCGAGGCGCGGGCTCCATCGCGCGGGGCATCTACGTGTTGCTCACGTTGACTAAGTCGTTGACTTCAGCGTCGTATACATATCCGAAACTCGCCGGGGCTCCATGATGGTCCCGCGGCCCCTGCCCCCTCAGCGCCCGGGAGCGCGAGCTCCTCGGGCTCCACCCCGAGCTCCAGTCCCTCGCCTCGCGGGCGACGCAGCTGCGGGCCCAGGTCGAGCAGCAACGGGCGGCGATGCTCGGCGCGGAGGCGGCGCGGGCCTCGTCCTCGAGCGTCGCGGCCGCCGCCGCCGAGCTGCGGTCCGAGATGCGCGCCGTGCGGCTCGCGCAGGACGACGCGGGCGAGCGGCTCCGGCGCCTCCGAGACGCGCGCAAGCCGGACGGCGAGCTCCGCGCGCCGCGGCCGCGGCCGCCGCCGCCGCGGCCTCCCCCGCCCGCCGACGCCGTCGTCGCGCTGGGCCGGACGCGGGCGCGCATCGACGCGGCGCTCGCGGCGTCGCGGGCGCGGCCGCGCGCGTCGCGGCTCCGGGGCCTCCTCGCGGCCGCGCTCGCGGACGCGCCCGCCGCGCCCGCGGCCGCGTTCGCGCCCGCCGCGGTCCTCGGCGCGCTCCGCCGGCACCGCCCCGCCGGCGGCGCCGAGGAGGTCTGCGCGATCTGCCTCGCGGGGATCGAGGCGACGGGCCCGCCCGCGGTGGCGCTCCCCTGCGGGGGCGCCGCGACCCACGCGTTCCACGAGGACTGCGTCGCGCGGCTCCTCCGGGCCGCCGCGGCCGCGCGCGCGCGGCCGACGTGCCCGACGTGCCGCCGGGGCATTATCGTAACGACGTGACGCCCCGGCGGGGCCCCCTTACCCGGCGCGCTCACCAGGCGCCGTCGCCCGGCCGGGGCGCGGGCGCGTCGCCGCCGCGTCGGCCCGGCGGGACGTAGCGCGCGGGCGCCGCGTCGCGGAGCATGTCCGCGCGGGACTTGGGCGCGTCCGGCGGCGGCGCGGCGGCGGCGCGCGGCGCGGGCGGCGGCGGCGGCGCCTGGTCGAGGCGGAACGACGGCGGCGCCGGCGCGGGCGGCGCCGGCGCGAGCTTCGGCGACGTCCGCGGCGACGCGCCCTTCCTCCGCGCGCCGTCGTCGAGCTGCATCTGCTTCCGCAGGTCCATCTTGAAGTTGAGGATGTCGCCCGTGTACTTGGAGACGCCCTTGTCGATGATCCAGATCTCCTCGGCGACCTGGGAGATGAGGCGCATGTCGTGCGACACGAGGACGACGCCGCCGCTGAAGTGCTTGATCGCGTCCGCGAGGGAGTCGATCATCTCCATGTCGAGCGCGTTCGTCGGCTCGTCGAGGAGCAGGAGGTGGGCCGACTCCTTGGCCATCTTGCAGAAGACGACCTTGGCCTTCTGGCCCTCGGAGAGCTGGCTCATGACCTGCATCTGGACGACGCCGGACGTGCCGTAGCGGCCGAGCCACTTCCGCGCGTCCTCGCGCGTGAGCTCCGTGTAGAGCCCCATGAACCAGTCGAGGGGCGTCATCGTGAGGTCGAGGATGTCCTCGAAGTGCTGCGTGAACTTGGACATCTTCAGGTGGCCGTGGGGCCGGACCTGGCCGAGGCGCGGCGTGAGCTCGCCGTTGATGATCTTCACGAGCGTCGACTTGCCCGCGCCGTTGGGCCCGACGAGCGCGATGCGCGAGTCGAGGTCCAGGCCGAACTCGACGCCCTCGTAGAGCGCCGGGCAGCCCGGGTAGCCGAAGGTCAGGTCGTTGACCTGGAGCACCGGCGGCGGGATGTGGCCCGGGTCCGGGAAGCGGAACTTGAGGCTCATCTCCTCGACGGGCTTCTCCGTGAGCCCGGACGCGAGCTTCTTCGTCAGCAGCTTCTCCTTGGACTTGCCCTGCTTGGCCATCTTCGAGTTGCCGTGGCCGAACTTGGCGACGTACTCCTTCATGGCCTTGATGTCGGCCTGCTCCGCGTCGTACTTCTTCAGCTGCTCGACGGCGGCGTCGCGCCGCGTCTCGACGAACATGTCGTAGTTGCCGCGGTAGTAGGCGAGGCGCCGGTGGGCCGCGTCGAGGTGGACGACGTGCGTGCAGACGTTGTTGAGGAAGTCCTGGCTGTGGCAGACCATGAAGAGCATCTTCGTCCACCGCGAGAGGTAGTCCTCGAGCCAGACGACGGCCTCCATGTCGAGGTGGTTCGTCGGCTCGTCGAGGAGCAGGAGCGCGGGCTGGATGAAGAGCGCGCGCGCGAGCGCGACGCGCATGCGCCAGCCGCCCGAGAAGTCCCGCGTCTTCTGCTGCTGCCGCTCCGGCGAGAAGCCGAGGCCCGTGAGGATGGCGCACGCGCGCGTCTCCGCCGTCGCGCTGTCGAGCTCCTCGAGGCGCTCGTAGAGCACCGTGAGCCGCTCCGTCGCGTCCTCGGCGGCCTCGTCGTCGTCGGCCTCGGCGAGCTCGGCCATGGCGTCGTTGAGCTCGTCGATCTCGCGCTCGACGGCCGCGCGCTCCGCGTCGACCTTCATGACGGCGTAGAGCGCCGTCTCCTCCGTCGCCGGGTACTCCGTCGTGAGGTGGTAGATGTCGATGGACTCGGGGATGGGGATCGCGCGCGCGCCGACGGCGCGCATGAGCGTCGACTTGCCGCTGCCGTTGCGGCCGATGAAGCCGTAGCGGTTGCCCCAGTTGAGCACGAAGTCCGTGCCCTCGAGGATGGGCGCCCCGTGGAAGGTCACCGTCAGGTTGGACACGTTGATGTCCTTGCAGTTGCGGTGCTTCTTCACGGGCGGCGCGGCGAACGTCGCGACGACGCCGCTCGCCGCGAGGCGGTCCGCGGCGGCGCCGTCGTCGGCCTTGGAGACGGCGCCCATGGCCTCGGCGACCATGGCGTCCGACGCGCCCCGCGTCTCCGCGGCGGCGGCGGCGGCCGACTGCCGGAGCCGCGCGTCGAAGGCCTCCTTCGCCGCGGCCTCGACGGCGGCCTTGGACGCCGCGTCGAGCGTCACGGCCTCGACGTTGAAGCGGCGCACCGCCTCGCACTCGGCCTCCCAGGCGCGGACCGCGAGGAGGCGGCCGCGGACCGCGACGAAGCGCCGCGCGCACGCGCGCGGCGACCGGCCGACGGCGTCGCCGACGGCCCGCCAGCGCGCCGCGAGCTCGAGCGCGGCGCCGAAGGCCCGCACGGCGCCGTCGAGCGACGCCTGCGCGGCGTCGTCCCAGGACGGGTCGTCGAGGGGCGCCGGCGCCGGCGGCAGCTCCTTCTTCTCGATGACCTCGCAGGCGGCCTTCTTCTCCGCCTTGATCGCCTTCTTGGCCGCGCGCGCCTCCTTGAGCGCCGCCTTCTTCGCGTCCTTCTCCGCCTTCTTCGCCGCCGCCTTCTCCGCGGCGTCGCGCTTCTCCTGGGCCTTGCCCATCGATGCTCCTCGCTCACGGGCCGCGGGGGCGGCAAGGTCGCGTAGGGGTCGACCGCGCCGTCCTCGGACCGCTTGGACCGCTTCGCGGGCGTGAACTTACACGGGCGGCGACCGGATGCGGGCGCCGCCGACTCGCGCCGACCCGGAGAGCGATTTGCAAAGGGGTTGGGCACCGGCCTGGTTGAACCCATGATGCTTTCCATATATATATGCGTGAGTTGTGCGTGCCGGTTCCCCCGCCGTACGGAAATTAAATGGCTGTCGTCGCCCGAAGGGCGCGAAGCGCAACCCGCGGCGGTGCCGGCACGGTGCCCACAGGATTCTGTGGTCGTCGTCGCCGTTGGCTGTGCACTTTAAGATGCTGTTCTCGGCTTATCAGCGGAAGCATCGCCGGGACATGGTTTGAACCTTCCCGCCGGCGACCCGCGCGCTGCCCCGCGCGCGCCCGCGCGCGCATGGCGCGCACGAAAAGGGGCCGCGGAGCGCGGGGGGCTGCCACGCCCCCCGCGACGTAAATTAAATGGCTGTCATCGCGCGAGCGGTGCAGAGGGAAGCATTGACACGGGAATGAGTGGCTCAGCACGCGCGAGCGCGCCCGAAGGGCGCGCTCTCGCCGCGCCGCAGGCAAGCCCCCCCGGCAGGGGCAAGTAAGCCGTAGGCGTCTTGTTTAAATAATCCCTATGCCGGCAGCGGCGGCGTGGGCTCGCCCTCCTTCTGCTCGCCGCCCTCGCCCTCGTCGTCGTCGTCGTCGTCGTCGGAGTCGTCCTTCTTCTTCGGCGCCTTGGCCTTGGCCTGGGCCGCGAGGAAGTCGAGGTCCACCGCCGGGTGGCCGAAGCCGCAGGCCGCGAAGTAGCGCTCGACGAAGGCCTCGACGGGGCTCCGCGGCGGCGGCTCGCCCTCGCGCTCCGTGTACTCGGCGATGCGCATGTGGTGGGCGACGTTCTCCATGACCTTGACCCA
>NW_008705562.1:53223-67885 GCF_000186865.1 Aureococcus anophagefferens
CTCGTCGAACTCGATGCGCTGGTTGCCGTCGAGGTCCATGACGCGGAAGAGCTCGTCCGTGAGCATGGACCGCGCCTCGTCCATGGACTCGAAGAACTCCTCCGGGTCGATGTTGCCGCTGTTGTCGACGTCGATCTCCTCGAACTTCTCCTTGAGGATGCGCAGGTGCCACTGGCCGAGGCCGAGCGCGTTGCACATCTCGATGGCCTTGGGGTGCACGAGGCGCACGCGCGGCCGCGCGATCTTCTTCAGGAGCTTGCCCAGCATCGCCGCGACGTAGCTCTGCTCCTTGACGCTCAGGTCCGTGAGCCGCTGGCCCTTCTGCCGCTCCTCGGCCTCGGCGCGCGCGCGCATCTTCTCCGTCGCCGACAGCGCCTTCTCCGGCTTCGCCTTGACCTTGTACTTCTTCGCCGGGCCGCTGGGCGTCTCGGGCGCCGCCTCGGCGTCGGCGGCCTTGACCTTGCGCATGGTCTTCAGGTTGCTCGAGATGACCGTCGGCGCCGGCCCGACGCGGCCGCTCTTCTTCGGCTTCAACGGCGACGGGTCCGTCATGGTCGGCCGGACCGGCCGCCGCGCAGCCCGCTGACGCCCCAGCGCCCACCCCTCTCCGCTGGGCAGCCAAAAGTCAAGCATGATGATTGGCCGAGCTCATCCGACTCAGCGCCGACGGCCACCGACGACGAGCTTTTTTTCGGCCTCGGGATGGGCGACGTCCGCACGGTGTCCGCGTCGTCCGACGACTCCGCCTGCGCCCCGACGCCCCTCGCGACGTCGTCGCCGACGGGCGACCTGAGCGAGGAAGAGCTGCGGGCCGTCTGCGCGCTCTGGTCCGAGGCCTTCCCGACGGCGCCCGGCCGGGACCGCTACGCCGAGGCCGTCGCGCGCCTCGCGACGGCCGGCGCGACGGCGGAGATGGTCCACGCCGTCTTCGAGCGCGACGGCGCCTGCGTCGCCGCCGCGCGGTCCTTCGTCCGCGTCGTCGGCGTCGGCGGCGCCGACCGGCGCGTGCTCGCGCTCGCGCACGTCGCGTCGTCGCCGCGGGCGCGCGGCCGGGGCCTCGGCGCCGCCGTCGTCCGCGCCGCCTGGGCGCGCCTCGGCGGCGGGCTCGACGACTGCGTCTTCTGCAGCGGCGTGCCGGCCTTCTACGAGCGGCTCGGCGCCGCGCCGCTCGCGCGCTGCGACGTCGAGTACCCGAGCGCGTCGAGCAAGCGCTTCGTCGACCCGACCATGCTCCGCGTCGCCACCGCGGAGGCCGAGCCCTGGCCGCCCGGCGCGACCATCCGCGCGAACGGCGACGGCTGGTGAGGGCGACCCCGGCACCGTCGCGAGTCGGGGCGGGCGCCGCCATCGCGGCGCGCGCGCGCCGAACGCCTCCCTCGCGCGTAACCCGGGGCACGACTCCAACGCGGCCCCGGCGGGGGCGGCGCGGCGTGTGCGGCCGCACAGGTCCGCTGCCACAGCGGGTCGTCTGAGAAAATATGGCGGCGCAGACGACGAAAAAGGCCGCGGCGGTCGCCGCCGGCGCGACGACGACGGTGCTGACGTCCCAGACCTTGCGCCGCGAGGACGACTTCCCGACGCTGGCCGGGTCCTGGGTGGACCTCGGCGCCGGGGACGTCGACGAGGGCCTCCGGGCGCTCGGGCCGGAGCTGCGGCGCGACGACAAGGCCGTGGCGGCGCTGGGCGGCGACGTCGCGCGGCGCGCGTTGGCCCTCGGCGCGGAGCTCGCGCGCGACCCGGCCGTCCAGCGGGCGATCGCGGCGCGCGCCGGGTGCGCCGAGGCGGAGACGGAAGCCGAGACGCTCCGGAAGATGGTCGCGACGCTGTCCGCGGAGCTCGAGGAGCTCCGGGGCGAGCGCGGGGGCGGCGACGAGGCGCTCGCGAAGAGCCTCGAGACCCAGCGGGAGGCGCTCGCGTTCGACGGCGGCGAGCTCGAGGACGTGCCGAGCCTCGCGTCCGAGGCGTCGGCGGCGGACCCCATCGACGAGCTCTTCGCGCGCCTCGACGGCGGCGACTTCGCGGACGGCGGCGCGGAAAGCGAGACGCCGGGCGGCGCCGAGCCGCGGAAGCCGGGCGGCGCCGAGCCGGACGTCGGCGACGCCGTCCTCGGCGCCGCGCTCGCCATCGCGAGCCTCGTCTGCCTCGTCGTCGTCACGCGCAAGCTCAACCCGACCCTCGTCAAGCGCGCCGCCGTCCTCTCCGCCGCCGCCATCGCCGGCATCCTGTCCAAGTTCCACGAGCGCGACGAAGACCGCTAGGCGCGCGCGACGCCCCCCCGCCCGGGAGACGCCGCGGCGCCACCCGGTCGAGCCACACCACGAACGCCGAGGACCGCGCGTACTCTAGTCAACACGGAGGTCTTTACACAGCTTCGAAAGAAACGAGTTCGGGTTCGGGAGCGGGCGACGAGGGGGGGGGGCGGCGAGGCGGGGCGCTTGGTACCTCGGCCGCCGGGACGAGCGACGCGTGGGCTCGGGTAGATCACCAGCCGATGTCGCCGCCGATGACGACGTCGCCGTCGAAGGCGCCCGACGCCATCTTGTCGTCGATGGAGTGCGGGACGACGGCCGCGGTCATGGGGAACTCGACGGGCGCCGTGTTGACGATGCGCACGACGTTGCCCGAGCCGGGCGTCTCGAGGATCGCGAAGAAGGGGCGGTCCAAGCCGTCCTCCGTGTACAGCTCGATGACCTGCTTGTTGTTGTTCGGGCCCTGGAGGAGCTCGATGCGCGCGTTGAGCGGCCGGCCGTCCGTGCGGAGGAGGACCTCGACGGAGTTGACGAGGGGGTCGAACGGGTACGTGCGGAGCGCGCCGCCCTGGATGGTCGTGGCCGAGCCGGCGGTCTCGGCGGAGGGGTTCTCGACGTCGTTGGCGTAGACGTCGGCGGCGATCGGGAACTCCATCTGGCCGATGTTGCGGATCGCGACCGTGTTGGGGCCGCGCGGCGTCGCGATCACGCAGCTGAAGGGGCGGAGCTGGCCGTTCTCGACGTACACGCGCATCTTGCAGGGCGTGTTGTCCGGGCCGTGCCAGAGCTCGAGGTCGGCGTCGAGCGGGCGGCCCTCCGTCGAGAGCACGACCTGCACCTGGTTGACGAGCGGCGACTTGTAGGACCACGTGCGAAGCGAGCCGCCCTGCACGAGGATCGTGGAGTCGGCGCCCTGGGCAATCTTGGGAGACTCGCGGGGGCCCAGGCCCAGCGGGCCGGACGACGACTGGGCGGTGGGCGAGCTGTACGGCATCGTCTCCATCATCTTCATGGGCGCGACGCGCGGGCTCCGCGTGGCCCCGGGGACGAGTGCATCGGTGGCGGAGAGCGCGAGGGCGAGGACGAGGGTGCGGACCATGGTGTCGGTGGAATGAGATGCGGGCGGATGACGTTCTCGTTCGAGCGCAACAAGAAGCAGGGGCAACATCAAGTTTGAGCTTTTCAACATGCACTTCCGTCGACGGCAATTTACGGCCACGCGGACCACGCGCCCGGGGCCACCACCTCCAGGGCGCCCCCTCCTCCCGGCACGGCGCGAGAACGCTCGTCATCTGGGCCGTCCGTCAAGACCGGCCCGCCCCAGGAGCACCCGGACTCACCGGCGCGCCCATGCCGCCGTCGTCACGGTCGTTCGCGGTAGTCGTCGGTTGAACGTCCCTGTCGGACCCCTGCTCGTATTTCGACACCGAGTTCTTACATCTTCGACACAACAAGGTTCGGCTTTGGGTGCGGTTTTCACGCGCTTTGGTTCTGGTTCGGGTTCGGGTTCGGGCGACGAGAGCGGGAAGGGAGCGAGACGGGAAGCGGTACACTCGGGTGTTCTACCAGCCGATGTCGCCGCCGATGACGACGTCGCCGTCGAAGGCGCCCGACGCCATCTTGTCGTCGATGGAGTGCGGGACGACGGCGGCCGTCATGGGGAACTCGACGGGCGCCGTGTTGACGATGCGCACGACGTTGCCCGAGCCGGGCGTCTCGAGGATGGCGAAGAAGGGGCGGTCCAAGCCGTCCTCCGTGTAGAGCTCGATGACCTGCTTGTTGTTGTTCGGGCCCTGGAGGAGCTCGATGCGCGCGTTGAGCGGCCGGCCGTCCGTGCGGAGGAGGACCTCGACGGAGTTGACGAGGGGGTCGAACGGGTACGTGCGGAGCGCGCCGCCCTGGATGGTCGTGGCCGAGCCGGCGGTCTCGGCGGAGGGGTTCTCGACGTCGTTGGCGTAGACGTCGGCGGCGATGGGGAACTCCATCTGGCCGATGTTCCGGATCGCGACCGTGTTGGGGCCGCGGGGCGTCGCGATGACGCAGCTGAAGGGGCGGAGCTGGCCGTTCTCGACGTACACGCGCATCTTGCAGGGCGTGTTGTCCGGGCCGTGCCAGAGCTCGAGGTCGGCGTCGAGCGGGCGGCCCTCCGTCGAGAGCACGACCTGCACCTGGTTGACGAGCGGCGACTTGTAGGACCACGTGCGAAGCGAGCCGCCCTGCACGAGGATCGTGGAGTCGGCGCCCGGGGCGTTCTTGGGGGAGCCGCCGAGGCCCAGCGGGCCGGACGACGACTGGGCGGTGGGCGAGCTGTACGGCATCGTCTCCATGTTCATCGGCGCCACGCGCTGGATGCTCTTGGTCGCCGGAGCGAACCCATCGGTGGCGGAGAGCGCGAGGGCGAGGATGAGGGTGCGGACCATGGTGTTGGTGCTGGGACTTGGTGACGGCGCGTACGAACTAGAATGACGTTGTTCTCGTTATCGGCTTCTTCAAGGTGGCGGAATTCTTGGGAGCTCCCGAGGCGCGTGCGGCTCGTCTACGAGGCTTCTACGTGCCGGCCCCGTCCCCGAGGCCGACGCAGTCCGCGAAGAAGGGGTCGCCGCCGCGGAGCACGTCGTCGGGGATCGTCTCCCAGTCGTCCGCGGCGAGGACGCGCCCCGCCGTCGTCGTGACCTTGCAGGACCGCTCGCTCGCCGCGGCGGTCCGGGCCGCCTCGGCGTCGTCGGACCAGGGGTAGGCGCGCGTCGCGAGGCCGGCCGGCGGCGGCGGTCCGCCGGCGACGGCCGCGAGCGCGTCCGCGACCGCGGCTCGCGCGTCGTCGGAGCGCATCGGCGGCTCCGGGCCGCCGCCGGGGCCCGCCGGGTCGCCGAAGCCCGGCTCGCCGTAGGGCGACGGCCGGCGGCCGGCGTCGCCCCCGAGGCCGCCGAGGCCGCCGGCGAGGCCCGCGGCGGGCCGGGGGCCGTCGTAGGCGACGACGGTCCGGAGGCCCGCGCGGCACCGGGCCGCGACGGCGCGCGCGGGCGCCTCGCGGAGCAGCGGGTGCTGGCGGTCGACGAGGAAGAGGCAGGCGACGCCCGCGCGCCTCGCGGCCTTGCCTGCCAGGCGCGGCGGTGGCGCGCGCGCGCCGCGGCCCCGGCGCGCCGCGCCGTCCCGCGCGTCGGACGCCGGGCCCCGCCGGCGTCGATCGCGCCGAGGTCCGCGAGCGACCGCTTCTGGACGCTGTGGAGGACGATGCTGAGAGGGGCGTCCAGACCGCCGAGAGCTGCGCGCGCGACGGGCCGTCGCCGTCGCCGGCGCCGGCGCCGTCGCCGGCGGCCGCGGCCGCGGCGAGGTCCCAGAAGAGGCCCCTGACGGTCCCGAAGACGGCGTCGGCGACGACGAGCGCGGGCGCCGCGCCGCCGCCGAGCGCGGCCGTGAGCTCCGCGGGGTCGAGGGGCCGCGGCCGCGCGACGGTGAGCGTCGCGGGCCGCCCCGCGGCCGCGCGGAAGGCCATCTCCGCGTGGAGCTCGTCGTGGGAGTGGGGCAGCCGCGTGCCGCCGTCGAGGCCCGCGACGACGTCGCCCGGCCGGAGCCCCGCGGCCCACGCGGGCGACCCGCGGTCGACGGCCGCGGCGACGAGCGGCGGCTTGGAGACGACGTAGAGCCGCGACGCGGAGAACGTCGCGCCCGCGAGGCCCGGCGCCCCGCCCGCGGCGACCTCGACGCGCCGGAGCCGGGGCGTCCGCGCGTCGCGCGGCGCGGCGCCGTGGTCCCGCGCGTCGGCGAAGAGCAGCGCCGCGACGGCGCCCGCGCCGCGGCCGAAGACCGCGAGCGGCGGCTCGTGGCGGCCGCCGAGGCGGAACCGGCACCGCAGCTCCGCGGCGACGCACGCGACGTCGTAGCGCTCGAAGAAGCCCAGCGTCGCGTGGCAGCCCCCGCTCAGGCCGCAGGCCGTCGAGTCGAAGGCGCAGCAGGCGAAGCCCGCGGCGAGCGCCGGCGCCAACACGTCGACGACGGAGCAGCGGCAGTCGAGGAAGTCGTGCGCGTACAATACCACCCCCCGGGGCGCGGCGGCGCACGCGCGCCAGAGGCTGCACCGGAGCTCGAAGCCGCGCTCGTTCGTCGCCTCGAAGTCGACGCGCTCGTGGCGCCCCAGCGCGCCGAAGTCGAGGCCGGCGGCCCGAGCTCGCCGAGGTCGTAGGTGATGCGAGGCGGGGTGGACAGCTGGGTGAGGAAGACGAGGTAAAACTTCTTGACGACGCTCCGCACCTGTGGACAGCTGGGTGAGGAAGACGAGGTCACACTTCTTGACGACGCTCCGCACCTCGTCGACGACCTCCATCATCGTCCGGCCGGGGATGCGGCCCTCACCTGAGGTCAGGCGGGGAGGCAGCCCATTTGATCACGCGCGCAAGTTGCCGTGCAAGCTAAAGTTCAAGCGCCGCATGCATGCTCAGTTGGAGGTAAGCATCCGAGGCCTCTGAGACCGCGCGCCCAGCAGCAAGCCGCAGCGCACCACCGCGAGCGCCGCGTTCGCCGGCGACGCCATGCCGGCGGCCGGCGCGCTCCTCCTCGTCGCGCTCGCCGGCGGCGCCGCGGGCCTCGCGGGCCCGGCCGGCCCGCGCCGGCCGCTGCTCGGCGCGGACGTGCGCGAGTTCGCGGCCGACGAGGCGTCCTGGGACGCGCGCGTCGCGGCGCTCGCGGCGCTGCCCGCGGGCTTCTCCTGCGCGACGGCGGCGCTCGAGTTCGTGCCGCGCGAGACGCCCGGCGGCGCCGCGGCGGCGATGAACCTGGGAGTCGTGGCGCTCGACGCGCCGACGGACGCCGTCGCCGGCGTGCTCACGCGGAACCGGCTCTGCGGCGCGCCCGTGTCCCTCGCGCGGCGGCTCCTCGCGCAGTCCGCGCCGCGGCTCCAGGCCATCGTCGTGAACAACAAGGTGTCGAACGTCCGGCCCGGGCCGGGGCTCGGCGAGCCCTGCGCCGAGGCCGTCGCGGCCGCCGTCGCGGCCGCGCTGGGCCTCGAGGGGACCGTCGCGTCGGCGTCGACGGGCGTCATCGGCTGGGCGCTGCCCGTGCCCGAGATGGTCGCCGCGGCGCCCGCGCTCGCGCTCGCCCGGGGCGACGCCGCAAACGTCGCGCGCGCGATGATGACGACGGACCGCTACGCCAAGGCCGCGCGCGCGGACCTGCCCGGCGGCGGGTCCGTCGTCGGCGTCGTCAAGGGCGCGGGCATGATCGAGCCGAACCTCGGCACGATGCTCTGCTTCGTGCTCACGGACGCGCGCGTCGCCGGCGGCCGCGGGGCCATGCAGGCGGCGCTGGAGCGCGCGGCGGCCGACAGCCTCGGGAGCGTGGGCGTCGACGGCGACGAGTCGACGAGCGACATGGTGCTCGTCGCGTCGTCCGAGGTCGGCCCGCCGTGCGACGACGCGACCTTCGAGGCCGCGCTCGGCGACGTGCTGGGCCAGCTCGCGCACCACGTCGTGCGCAACGGCGAGGGCACGAACCACGTGCTCCGCGTCACCGTGCGCGGCGACGCGACCGTCGAGGCCGCGCGCGCGCTCGGCCGCGGCGTCGTCAACGGCCCGCTGCTCAAGTGCGCCGTCGCGGGCGACGACCCGAACGTCGGGCGCGTCGTCGCCAAGGTCGGCCAGCTCCTCGGCGCGCGCGGCGACGCCGCGCTCCTCGACGAGGGCTCGCCCTGCCGCGTCGCGCTCGGCGGCGAGACGATCTTCGAGCGCGGCCAGTTCGCGCTCGACGCGGCCAAGGAGGGGCGCCTCGCGGCCCACATGCGCGCCGCGCGCCTCGGCGCCGACGACCCGGACGCGCCCCGCTGCCCGCCGCACGGCCGCTGCGTCGAGATCGACGTGGACCTCGGCGGCGACGCCGCCGTCGTCGCCGTCGTCCTCGGCTCGGACCTCACGCACGAGTACGTCACGGAGAACGCGGACTACCGCTCCTAGGACGGGGGCGTCCACGTCCCTCTATAGAAAGGCGCCCTAGATCGAGTCGTCCTCGCGGCACCACCACTGGATGAACTCGAAGTAGCCGATCTTGCCCTCGTCGTTGACGTGGAGCTTCGTGAGCTCCTTCTCCAGGTCGCCCGTCGCCCGGCCGTCCTTGAGCAGCCCCAGGAGCTTGGAGAAGTCCGCCATGTCGATCTGGCCCTTGCCGGTCTTGTCGTAGACCTGCGCGCGCGCGATCGGTCGGTCGCCGCGCGGCGCGCGCGGCCCCGGACGCGCGGCCGCCGGCCCGGCGCGCGACCGCGCGCAAAAAAACGTCCGCCGCGCGGCCCGGCCGCCCGCGCGCGCCCCGCGGCGCCCGCGCGAGGCCTCCGGAGGACGCGGCGCGCGCGCCATGAAGCGGCAGCGGAGGTAGCCCTCGAGGACGTCGTGGCTGTAGACGGACCCGCGCGCGTCGGCCTGCGCCGTGCGCCCGAGGTTCGCCTCGAGGCACTTGAGCGCCCGCAGGTGCGCGCCGGACTCGACGAGGTAGGTCTCGCGCAGGTGGCTCTTGTCCTTGGCCGTCGCGGCCCGCGCCTCGACGGCGGCGAGGCTCCGGAGGAGCTTCGGCGGGCTCGACGCCGACGACTCCGTCGCCGCCTCGCACTCGACGCGCTCCGGCGCCCCGGGCGTCGCCGGGATCACGTGCTGGATGAGCACCATGCCTAGCGCGGCGAACAACGTTGATACCTTGCGGCCGTGCGCGCCGCGACGGTGCCGCGACGTTGACGGTCGTCCGACTCGGAGGCGCGCGCGGCCGGGGCCCCGGACGACGCTTCGGACGACGCGGCGCGTCTTAGGCGCGCGCGGTGTCGGCCCCGCCGCCTCGGGGCGGCGGCCTCACTGCTGGGCCTCGGCGGCGTCCGGGGGCTTGGCGTCGGCGAGCTCCTGGATCATGGCCGCGTCGACGGCGGCGTGGCCGAGCGCGTCGGCCTGGAACTGGGTGATCTGGTAGCGGCCGACGTCGACGAGGGCGCGGGGGCCGAGGGCGAGCGTGGGCTCGTCCTCCGTGTCCTTGGAGGCGACGACGTAGTGCTGGGCCTTGAACTCGTCGAGGAGCGCGGCGACGTTGCCGACGCCCGGCACCTCGTTCCGCGACGACTTGGGGTTCTGCGTGGGCTCGTCGGGGAGGCGCGGGTCGACGGCGCTGAGCATGCGGTAGAGCTCCTTCTCGCGGATCGCGCCGCCGTGGGCCTGGACCATCGCGAGCGCGGCCATGAGCACGCCGCGCGCCGCGAGCTCGCGCTCGGGGAGCCCGTTTGCGGCCAGCGCCGCGTGCTTCGCGGACCGGAGCCGGGGCGCGTAGACGAGGTACCAGGCGTCCTTGGCCTGGCCCCGGAACTCGACGTCGCCGCACGACGGCGGCGCGGGCGCGAGGTCGTAGCCCCACGCGTCGCGGAGGAGGTCGCGCGCCTTGCCGAAGACGTAGGTCGTGATGCGCAGCTTCTTGTAGTCGCCCATGACCGCGTCGGCGACCTTGGCCTTGACGATGGGCGCCTTCTTCGAGCCCCGGAGCAGCATGTAGCGCGCCATCTTGGACACGAGCGCGGCGAGCTCCTTGGGGTCGAGCGCCTCCGCCTTCTCCTTCTCCCTGTCCTTGACCTCGCCGAGGGCCCCGGCGCCGTCGCCCTCGAAGGGGTCCGTCTCGTAGCGGCCCGTCGTCGCGTCCTGGTAGAGCTTGAACTTGCGCGCCTTGTTCGCCGCGCCGTCGCCGCCGTCGCCGCCGCCGCCCTCGCTCGACCGCTTCCGGCCGCCGCCGCGGGACCCGCGCTTCGGCTTCTCCGCGACGACCTCCACGTCCTCCTCCGCCTCGGGCTCGGGGGCCGCGCGGCTACCGCGGCGCTTCCGCGCGGGCGCCATCACGCTCGTTGGGCCTGGATTTTGAGCCGAGGAGACGCGCGCGCGCGAGCCTTCGCGGCGAATGTCAATGATGCCCTCGAGTTTGCCTCATTTTACCACACGGCCTGCGCGCGCGCCGCCGACGCTGTCCGCGTGGGGCTCGAGCGCGCCCTGGTACACCAGCGCCTGCGGTGAGGGATGGCGGGCCTCGTCGGCGGCTGGCTCGCCTACGCTTTGACGCTCCTCGGCGGCTACCTCGCCGTCTTCGGCGCGACGCTGTGCCTGAGCTGCGGGCTCTACTACGCCGCGGAGCTCGCGGAGGAGCACAGCGTGCTCACGGGCCGCCTGCTGGGCTACGCGACGCGGGCCGTGGTCGCCGCGCACGCCGTGCTCTGGCTCGACGGCTACCCGCTGCGGCGCGTCGCCGCGGGCGTCGCCTGCCACGCGTGCTACGCGTGGCTCCTCAACGACTACCCGCGGCTCGAGCTCTCGAGCCCCGCGTTTCTGGCGAGCGTCGCCGCGTTCCTCGGCGGCCACTACTCCTGGTTCCAGCACCTCGCGGACCTGAGCGTGGAGCCCCTGCCCTTCATCAACTCGCTCGGCTTCTTCACGCTCTTCGTCTGGCTCGTGCCGTTCTCGCTCTTCATCTCGCTCTCGATCAACGACAACGCGCTCCCCTTCGGCGCGACGGCCGCGAGGCCGAAGTCGACCTCCGCCTTCCGGCGCGTCGTCGACGGCGCGCGCGGCGCCTACGAGTCGGTCCTCGGCGGCCGCGTCGCCGCGGCCGCGGCCGCGGCCGCGCCGCGCGAGAAGTACTACTGAGGGCGGCGTGCTTAGGACGTCGACGCGCGCGCCCTGGGCGGGAGGGTCGGCAGGGACGACGACGCGGCGAGGGGCCGCTGCCGGTCGCCGTCCGCGGAGCCGCCGCGCCGCCGCCGGGGGCCGTCGCGCCGCGCGCCGCGCGGCGCCGCGGCGTCGCCGGCGGCCGCGGCGGCCTTGGCGCCCCGGGCCTTCTTGGGCCGCGCGCCGAGGGCCGCGTCGACGCTCAGCTTCATGCGCGCGATGGCCTCGTCGACCTTGGCGAGGACGTCGTCCGGGTCCGCCGCCGGCGGCGGCGGCGCGTCGGGCCCGCGCGCGGTCGTCGCGCCGCCCGGCGGCTCGCCCGCGGACGCGAG
Organism: Aureococcus anophagefferens; assembly: GCF_000186865.1. NCBI lineage: Eukaryota > Pelagophyceae > Pelagomonadales > Pelagomonadaceae > Aureococcus > Aureococcus anophagefferens. Next base: position 64,468 of record NW_008705562.1, read on the forward strand.
CGCCGCGTCGATGGCCGCGGCCGTGTCCGGCGTGCGCCGCCGCTCGAGCCGCGCGCGGAGCGCCGCGCCGTCGCAGAGGGGCGCGAGAGCCGCGGCCGAGTCGTCGTCGCCGTCGAGGAGCACCTGCGCGGGGCCCCGCCGACGATGCCGCGGCGGCGCGCGCGCGCGCGGGGCGCCGGCGCGCGCCGCGCGCGCGCACGCGTCGACGACCGTCGCGTCGTCGTCGTCGTCGTCCGCGCCGCCGGCGTCGCCGGCGTCGCCGTCGAGGCGCTCCAGCGCCCAGCGCGCCTCGCGGCGGAGGTCGCGGTCCGCGTCGCGCGCCGCGACCTGCGGCGGACGCGCGGCGTCCGCGCGGGCGGCGGACGCGCGCGCGACGTGCCGCGCGGGCGGAGGACGCGCTCGAGCGCGCCGCGCGCGCTCGTCCACCGCAGCGCCGCGAGGAGGCGGACGGCGTCCGCGCGGACGGGCGTCGCGCCGTGCTCCAGCAGCCGCGCCGCCGCGGGCCCGGCGGCGGCGACCTCGTGGAGCGCGAGGTTCGTCAGCGCCGAGCTGAGCACGTCCTCGGACCTGCGCGGAGGCCGAACTTCGGAACGCTCGGCCGCGGCGACGCGGCCGACGGTCGGACGAGTCGCGGCCTCTCCCCGGAGCGCGCGCGCGCTCGCGCCGAGACGGTCGAAGACCGCGCGCGTCGAAGTCGGGCCGCGCGTTCGGGTCCGGCGCGGCGTCCGACCGCTCGCCGTCGAGCAGCGACGAGAGCGCCGACGCGAAGGCCGGGTCCGACGCGTCGCCGGCGTAGGCCGCGTAGGCGCGCTCCTCCTCGACGTCGCTGGAGAGGCCCGCGAGCCGCTCGTCGCGGGCGTCGTCCCGGGCCTCGGCCGCGGCGGCGGCCGGCGGCGGCGGCGACGCGGCGGCGGCGCCCCCGTCGAGGTAGGCGCGCGCGAGCTCGAGGGCCTCCATGCCCCGCTTGAGGTCCGCGTCGTAGCTCGACGCCGCCGCCGCGCCGCCCTCCGCGGCCGGGCCGGGCCCGCCGTCGACCTCCATCTTTGTCGTTGGGCTGCCCGTTTGGCCGGGCTGCCACGGAGCGCGTTGAGCCTGCTGCAGGTCATCAAGCCGAAGCTTCGCCGAACGCCACACCATCCTACCTCGCAGCGCTTTGAGGCTGCGTCTCTCCCTCGGCGCGCCGTCCGGCGTCCCGCGACGATTCTCGCGCGCGCCTCGTCGTCATCGTCGCGCCATCGGCAGGTAACACATGGGCATGATGCAATCGACGCCGTGCACGCCGGGCACGTCGCGGGCCGACTACACGCAGGATGGCCCCGTGGCCCAGCGCATCGCGTCCGTCACGCCCTACTTCCCCTTCAAGGGCATCGACCGCTTCTACGACATCGGCGGCTTCCTCAAGGACCCGGAGGCCTTCGCCCTCGTCGTCGAGGTGCTCGTCGAGCGCTACAGGGACGCGGACATCGACAGCGTCTGCGGCCTCGACGCGCGCGGCTTCGTGCTCGGCCCGCCGCTCGCGCTCGCGCTGAAGAAGCCGTTCTTCATGCTCCGGAAGAAGGGCAAGATGCCCAACGCCGTGACCGGGGCGGCCTACGCGAAGGAGTACGCCGGCAACGACGCGCTGTCGATCCCCCGCGGCGCCGTCAAAGCCGGCGACAAGGTGCTCGTCGTCGACGACCTCGTCGCGACGGGCGGCACGCTCCTCGCGGCGCTGGACCTCATCGCCAAGTTCGACGGCGTCGTGCCCGAGTGCGCGCGCGCCGCCGCGCGGGGCGCGTCGCCGCGCCGGCCGCCGAGCGCGCGCGCGCAGGTGCGTCGTCGAGATCAAGTTCCTCGACGCGCGGGCGGCCTTCGCGAAGCGCGGCTTCGGCCACGTGCCCATCTGGGCGCTCATGTCCGAGGACATCCTGACGAAGAACGGCCTCGAGGACGCGGACATCCCGACGGACGGCTACGTCGACGACGGCGAGGCGCACTAAAGGTAACGAGCGACAGGGTCGGTCCGCGTTAGAGGCGAGGCGGCGACCCGCGAGGCGACGACCCGCGCGCGGGCGACCCGCGAACCGCGGGCGAGGGGGCGACGGCTAGAGCGGCGGCGGCTTCGCCTTCGGGGACGGCGGCGTCACGGCCGCCGCCGCCGCCGGCTCCGGCGCCTCGGGGAGCGGGCAGAGGTCCATGGCGCAGAGCCGCGCGCACGCGCGCGTCGCCTGCGCGCGGAAAAGGGGCGTCGCGCCGGCCCGGGTCCGGCGACCCTCGGCGAACCTCCGAGTCGTCGCGGCCGCGCGAACCGACGCGTTCCCGCGCGGGGAGCCGCGTCGAGCCGCGCGCGGACGGCGGCCGCGCAGAGGGGCAGGATGCCCGTCTCGTCGTGGAACGGCGCCGCGGCGCCGCGGCGCCGGCCCTCGCGCTCGAGCTCGGCGGCGACGCCGCCGAGCCGAGCGCCGATGGCGTCGAGCGCGGTGAGCGTCGCCTCGGCGCGCGCGAGGGCCGCCTGCGGGGGGGGCGGCGGCGGGTCGGGTTGGCGGCGCGCGGCGGCCCCGGCGTCGCGCGCGCGGGGCGGGCGCGCCGGCCGCGTCGCGCCGCGCCCGCGCGCGGCGTCGGTCCGCGGAAAAAATTCCGCGGAAGCCGTTCCGCGGAAAGGGGGCGCCGAGTCGCGCGGAGTGCTTCGCGTCGGCGTCCGCGTGGTCGCTCCAGAGCCGCGCCGCCGCGTCGCCCGAGGGCTTGCTGTGGTGGGGGCAGGCGTCGCCGTCGGCGACGCGGTCCAGCGCCTCGGAGACGGCGACGAGGCGCTTCGTGAAATCGACGAGGCGGTCGCAGGTCGCGCCGTCGAAGGCCGCGGACCGCTCGGCCCAGGGCGCCTGCGCGGGGGGCGGTCGTCCGGGGCGCGACGTAACACGGCCGGGACGCGGGCCGGCGGACCAGCGCGCAGACCCAGGTGCGCTGCGCCTCGATCGCGCGCTCGTAGGCGCGCTCCGCGGGCGCCGCGCCGACGCGGCCCGCGGGGCCCGCGGTCACGAGGCGGTGCAGCTCGACGGCCGCGCCGCTCTCGCGCAGCAGCAGCAGCAGCAGCGAGTTGTAGATCGACTCCTGCTGCCGGCCGCCGCCGGCACCCAGGGCGCCGGCCGGCGGGGCCTCCTGCTTCGTGGCGCCCACGTCGGCGATGGACCGCTTCACGCCGCGGCTCGGCCCATCGCCCTCGCTCATGCAACCGCGGTACCGCGTCGTGCAAGAAGGCAATTGGCAGCGCAAGCTGGTGCCCGCGCAACCTTCTCTCGATGCGTCGACGCGCTCGTCGAATGCGTGAGACGGACGAAGTCCGCCAACGCAGGTCCTTCCACATTCAAGCACGGGTGAGCCAATGTTTAGGCGTATGTTTGCCGTCCTTTCTGCCGGCGGCGCGCCGGCTTGCGACGCGTCC
>NW_008705562.1:68374-72017 GCF_000186865.1 Aureococcus anophagefferens
GGGCTTTCAAGCATGGTCCAACGATCTCTGACGCTGCGTTGGGCATGTTATGGTTCACAGGGGAAGAAAACGAGAGTAGTTCGCAGTAGGAACTTGGGGTCAGAGATCCTGAAACTTCAGTCCGTCTCGTGGGGGAACACACAGAAGCTGAGATCTCTGTTCCCCGCCCCCCAGCGCCGCGCGACGCGTCCACCGTGGCGTGTTCGACTTCTGCTGCCTCTCGCTCGACATGGAGTGACTTTTCGAGACCGCCGACCCCGACTTCGTACGGCGAAGTGCTCTCGGTTTCTTCCACAGTGGCCCGGAACATGCTGAACGCAGCGTCGGATATCGCTCGACCATCGTCCAACCCCCTCAATTATCATTTGTCCGAATCCCGAATAATGAACCGTTCGTTCTGTGTATGCGGGCACGGGCCGGGCACGGGCCGGGGAGGCCCGGCACGGGCCCGGCACGGGGCCCCGGGCACGGCCCGGGCACGGGCCGGGGACGTGGCCGGGGACCGCGGCACGCACCGTCGCGCAGGGCCCCCTTGGACGCCTCCATGGCCAAAGACTTGGCAAAGTTGGAAATCTCCACAAGTGCCTGCGATCGACAGCTCAGCCATGCTGGCGCCCGCGCTGCGGCGCGCGTGCGCGCGACGACCACCGCCGCATTGGCGCCACCGGTCGCTCTCGTCGCGCGCCGAGGCGCGCGCGCGCGCGGAGCGGGACCTCGGCGAGCGGAACACGCGCGTCCTGCTCTACGGCTGCTCCGTCGTCGTGTCCACGCTGGGCCTCTGCTACGCGTCCGTGCCGCTCTACAAGGTCTTCTGCCAGACGACGGGCTTCGGCGGCACGACGAAGCGCGCGGACCCGGAGGAGGCGGCGCGGCTGCTCGCGCCCGTCGAGGGCGGCCGCGTGCTGCGCGTCACGTTCGACGCGCACGTGTCCGACAGCCTGCCCTGGTCGTTCGCGCCGGCCCAGCGCGACGTGCGGCTCGTGCCCGGCGAGAGCGCCCTGGCCTTCTACACGGCGACGAACACCGCGGACCACGCCATCACGGGCGTCGCGACGTACAACGTGCAGCCGCCGCAGGCCGGGCAGTACTTCGTGAAGATCCAGTGCTTCTGCTTCGACGAGCAGCGGCTCGGCGCGGGCGAGGAGGTCGACATGCCCGTGCTCTTCGTCGTCGACCCGGCCTACCTCGACGACCCGGCGCTGAAGCGCGTCTCGAACCTCACGCTGTCCTACAACTTCTTCAAGACGGGCGACGACCTCGACGACGACGACGACGACGACGACGACGACGACGACGTCGAGCTGTACCCGGGCGACGACGACGAGGGAGACGGCGCGCGAGGGGCGTAACGGCGCGATTTTGGCCCGCGCGGGCGGCCGGAGCTGAGGACAGCGTAGGCCTCAGCGTGCGCATCGCGCGTGGCACACGACCGTGCTAGGCTAGGAGAGGTTAAGGTTAACAGCTAGAGGGCCTACCCGGCCTCTATTATCTCGTGCAGGGTGGGCAGCCCCTCTGTAGCCCGCCCCCGCGACGCGCGGGGGCGATGGTGCGCACGCGGCGGGCCCCGCGCCTCGGTCGCGGCCGCCCCGTGACCCTGCTGGACCTGAGCGACGACGGCCTGCGGCGCGCCCTCGCGCACGTGCCCCTGGACAGCCACGCGGCGTGCCAGAACACGTGCCGGCGGCTCCGGGACCTCGGCGGCGGCGCCGTCTACCGGCGCGAGCGCGCGGACAGCGGCTGCGAGGAGACGGCGCTCCTCGTCACGGGCGGCACGTCGCGCGCGCGCGGCGCGTGGTCCGAGGCGACGTTCGTGCTCGGCGCCGACGGCTGCTGGGCGACGCGGCGGTCGGTGAACTATAACCCGGCGCCGGGCCGGGGCCGCGCGTGCTCGGGCGACGCGGGCTGCGCGGCGGTCGTCGGCGACGAGCTGCTCCTCGTGGGCCCCGTGGTGCGCTTCGGCCTGCCGTCGGACTCGTTCATGGCGTACGACGTCCGCCGCGACGCGTGGCGCGACTCCTACGCGCACGCGCGGGCGTCGCGGCGCAATCGCGTGGCGTGCCCGCCCATGGCCCTGGGCCGGCGCTTCGCGGCCTGCGGCTGCGTCGCGGGGCGCCTCGTCGTCTGCGGCGGCGAGACGGAGCAGGCCGCGGTCGTCGGCGGCGACGGCGACGCGCCGGGCTGCGCGATGGCCGTCACGGGCCGCTGCGACGCCTTCGCGCCGGCGAGCCGCGAGTGGGTCGAGCGCGCGTTGCCGGACATGCCCCTGGGCGTCGCGCACGCGGCCTACGGCGTCGTCCGGGGCAAGCTCCTCGTCGCCGGCGGCGTCTACACGGCGGGCCTCCGCGACGGCCTCGAGGGCGAGTCGACCCTGCTCCAGACCTTCGACCCGGCGACGGGACACTGGACCGCGGAGCCCATCGACCTGCCATCGGACGACGCGTTCGGCCCCTTCCCGGGCACGCGCCGCGGCTGCGCGGTCGGCGGCGGCGCGCTCGTCGTCGTCTGCGGCGGCGCGCGCGAGCACCGCCTCGTCGACGACGACGACGCGCCCGGCGGGCACCGCTTCGAGGTCGTCGAGGCGCCGCCGCGGACCTACGCCTACGCCGACGGGTCCTGGACCGAGCTGCCGCCGCTGCCGGAGCAGGACAAGGGTGATTCGACGTCGCTTCAACGTGAGTGTTCCGCGCGCGCGCGTTCCGGAAAGAGCATCCCCGCTTCGAGAGCGCTCCGAGAGATGATCGCTCGTCCAAAAATCAGCCGAAACGAGTGGAAAACGGCCGAGAGCGGAGCCTTTGAAGTTGGGCATGTCGCACCCTTGTCCCGCCCAGGCCGCTGCCGGAGCTCCGCGAGGGCTTCTCGGCCGCGGAGCACGGCGGCGACGTCTACGTGATCGGCGGCGCCGGCGCGTCGCCGACGGCGCCGCCGCTCCTCCTGCGGCCCGGGGGCTGGGTCCCCGTCCCCGGCGCGCCGGCCGAAATGTCGCGCCTCGAGCGGCCCGCCGTGTGGAAAATCTTCAACCCGACTTCAATGTGCGCATATGCGACAGTTTCGACGCACGCTCTTCGGTCGTGCTTCGAGAACTCGACGAGAGCAATCGATTCGTCCAAAAATCAGCCGAATCGACTTCGATGTGACCGAGCTCGAGAATTCTCAAGTTTGGTCAGGACCACCCAAACCAGCGGTTGAATTCCACACAGGCGGCCCGCCGTCGCGTCCGTCGTCCTCGGCTAGGCGCGCCGGTCGCGCCCGGCCTCCGGCCCCGCGCCCCCCGCGCGCCCCGCCCCCCCCCCCCCCGTGCACATAGCCCTGTCCATAGCTAGCAGAAGAGGTGGTCGTCGTCGCTCGGGTCCGTCGCCTCGGCGACGACCATGAGCACCCGGCCGGGCTTGACGTGGCTCATGGACACGAAGCGCCAGAAGCCCGCGGGCTTCCGCTCGGCCGCGGGCAGCGTCGCGTTGTGCGCCTCGCCGTACTGAGCGACGATGTCGTCCATGCTCAGCTTGGGCCCGACCTTGAGCACGACCGGGGCGACGTCGTCCTGCTTGCGCTTCTGGACGCAGATGATCACGCTCTCGCCGCTCATCGCGTCCGAGCGCGCGCGGCGCCAACCAGGACGGCGGCCGGCGAGCACGAGGCGCGAGCT
>NW_008705562.1:73492-76104 GCF_000186865.1 Aureococcus anophagefferens
CGCGGCCGCGGCGGCCGTCGGCGGCGCGCTCGCCGAGCTCGACCGCCGCGAGTGCCTGTGTGCAAATCAACCAGTGAGCTGGGACGTCGGGGCCAAACTTCAGAATTCTCTAGCTCGGTCAAATCGTAGTGGATTCGGCTGATTTTTGGACGAATCGATTGCTCTCAGCGAGTTCTCGAAGCACGGCGGAAGTGCTCCTGTCAAAACATTCGAGTACGCGCACATTGAAGTCGGGTTGAAGATTTGATTTGCACACAGGCGAGTGCGGCGCGGCGCTCGCGGACGTCGTCTACACGGTGCACCGCGCGGGCCGGCACCGCTGGCGCGCGCCGGAGCGCGACGGCGCGGCCATCGGCCGGCGCGCCGCGGTCCAGGCGGTGCTCACGGACCTCGCGTGGCGCGTGAGCCTCGCCGCGGCCGTCGGCGACGAGCGCGCGGCGGAGCTCGCGACGCTCCGGGGCCTCCGCGAGCGGTTCCTCGACGCGACGGCGAGCCGCCTCGCGCACGACGCGCCCGTGCTCGATCGCGCGGCGCCGGACGCGCGGCCGCGCGTCGCGAGCCCCGCGGGGCGCGAGCTCCTACGCGCGCCGCGGTTCTTCGGCGAGTCCTTCGGGCGCGCGAACCACGCGGCCGCGGCCTACGCGCGGTCCGCGGCGGGCCGCGCGGACGCGGCGGCGCGGGCGGAGAAGGCGCGGAAACGCGCGCTCCGGGACCTCGCGGTGCGGCCCCAATTCCCGACGGCCGCGGCCGCCGCGCCGCCGCGGCCCCGCGACTTCCTGGCCGTGCTCGTGAAGCGCGAGGGCCTGCGGCTCGCCAAGGCCCGGGGCGACCCCTGGCCCTGGAGCGACGACGCCGTCCTCAACGCCCACAAGTTCACCAACGTCAAGCGCGAGCACGACCGCGCGACGCGGTGGCTCCGGCGCGCCTGGACCGCGGGCCACGCGGCCGCGGACGCGGCGACGGTGCTCTTCAACTGCGCCGCCTTCCGCGCCTTCGGCACGGTGGCGTTCGCCGAGGAGCTCGGCTGGACGGCCGACCCCGCGGCCTTCGAGCCCGCCGCGGCCGTCGCCGCCGCGGAGCGCGTCTGGCGCGCGGGCCGCCACGCGTACACGCGCGCGTACTGCCGCCCGCGCTTCAACAGCGAGAAGCGCGCCGAGGGGCCCGAGGCGCCGCCCGCGGACGTCTACGCGCGCACCGCGGCGAAGCTCGGCGAGCTGCCCGCGGCGCTCGCGGGCCTCGTCGCGGCGCCGCGCGGCGGCGCGAAGCTCACGTGGCAGGCGCTCGCGCTCCGCCTCCGGGAGGTGAGCGGCTTCGGCGGCTCGGGCTTCATGGCCAAGGAGGTGCTCCACGACGCCATGGGCTGGGCGAGCCTCCGCGCGCTCGTCGTCGACGGCAAGGACTGGACGCCCCCGGGGCCCGGCGCGCGCCGCGGCCTCAACCGGCTCCACGGCCGGCCCCGCGACCTCGGCGCCCTCGCGCCCGCGGGGTCGCCCTGCGAGGAGCGCTTCATCGCGGAGATGGTCCTGCTCAAGGACGCGCTCTACGACCTCGACCGGCCCTTCTGCGACCGCGTCGGCCTCGACGTCCACGACGTCCAGTTCCAGCTCTGCGAGTACGACAAGTACGCGCGCTGCGTCGACGGCGGCCGCGGCGGCGCCGTCCTCCCCTACACGCCCGTCCGCGGCAGCGTCACGTTCGCCACGGACGACGGCGCGCCGCCGGAGGGCCTCCGCTTCCGGGAGCCCGACGAGGAGTGGCACCTCGCGCGCACGCGCGCGGCCAAGGCCGCCGCGGCGGACGACGACGACGACGAGGCGTAGGATAACTCGGACGTGAACCCCCCCCCCGGACGCCGGGGCGTCGCCTGCAACTTCAATATCGACCGCCCCCAAGTTCAAACCTACTATTGGCTGCCTCATCTGGCTGCCTCCGACGATGGGCTGCATGCCTGACATTAGAAACGAGGGCTGCCTCCGATGATGGGTCGAATGCCAGGCATCCTCCCCGCGCCCGGCGTCGACGATGCGAGCGCGGACGCCGCCGGCGGCACCGCCGAGGACACGCCGCTGTCGCGGCAGCTCGGGTCCATGATTCCGCCCATCGCCTGCAGCTTCGTCCTCGTCGCGGCGCTCGTGGCGTGCCTGGGCCTGACGCCGCGCGGGTCGGCGCCGTTCCTCGCGCTGCTGCCGCGGGGCGACGTCGCGGCGTCGTCGGGGGCCGCGGCGCTCGCCGGCGCCCTCGCCAACGCCGGGGCCGTCGTCGCGCTGGCCGCGGCCTTCACGTACGCGTTCGCGGCGTTGTACCGCGCGTGGCGGCCGCGCGCGATGCACGCGCTGACGCTCCTGGCCTTCGCCGCGCCCCTCGCGCGCCTCGTGCTCTGGTGCGCGCGGGGCGCGCTCGACTGGCCGACCGCGGCCGCGGCCGCGGCGCAGGCCGGCGGCGGCTGCGCGTGGGCCGTCGTCTTCGCGCGCGGCCCGCGCCGCGACGGCGCGCGGCGCGCGCGACCCCGGCCCGCCGCGCAGGCGCCGGAGCACGGCGCGCCCGAGGCCCTCGCGCACCCGGCGCTCGTCGTCGTCTGCGCGGCGCTCGCCTGGCCCTTCCTCTGCCTCGAC
>NW_008705562.1:76154-90483 GCF_000186865.1 Aureococcus anophagefferens
GGAGGCCCCGGTTGTAGAAGACGCGCGGGTGCTTGCCGTCGACGCGGAGCGCGTAGCCGTAGGCCTCGAGCGCGGCCGCGAAGCGGCCCTCCTTGAGCGCCGCGTCGCCCTCGTTCTTCGACCGCCGCAGCAGCTTCGACGTGCGCTCGCGCTGGTCGCAGAAGCGGCCCGCCTCGGGCCACCGCGCGCGCCACCGCGCGAGCGTCGCCGCGGCCTCGTCGAACGCGTTCGTCCGGTCGAGCGCCGCGACGTAGAAGCCGCCGGCGCCGCGCTCGAGCCAGGGCCCCGCCTGCGTGCCCGGCGGCGGCGCGGCCGCGAGGAACGCGTCGACGGTGCCGCCGCCGCCGCCGCCGGCCGCGGCGACGCCGCACGCGCCGTCGCAGTCGCCGCCTGCGCGGAGATCGCAGCTTCAGCCCGATCGAGCACGACGTTTGGACCGGACTCTTTCGCTGTGCTTCGAGCACGTGACAAGAGCACTCGATTCGTCCAAAAATCAGCCGAATCGACGTCGATGTGATAGAGCGTTCTGAAGTTTGGTCGGGACGTCCCGAACCGGCGGTCGAGTTCCACGCGGGTCGCCGCCGAACGCGACGGCCTCGTCCCAGCGCTTCAGGCGCCCCAGGGCCGCCATCTTGAGCTCGCGCGCCGCGACGCAGGCGCCCGCGTCGGCGAGCACCTTGTCGAGCTCGCCGAGCGCGTCCTCGCACCACCGCCGCGGGTCGAGCCTGCGCGGCGGCGCGACCGGTCGGGAGGACCCGGGCCGAGCTGGACACCCCCCTCGGTCACATCGACGATGTTGGGACGGATCGTCTGCTCTCGGCGCGGTCGTTTCGGGACAGCGTGTACGTCGAGCCCGCGCGTTGAAGTTTTCGTCGCGTCTTTCGCGTCCCCGCGCGGCGCCGCGCGTCGTCGCGTGCGAGTCGATGTCGCGGAGCGTCCGCGTCGCGCGGTCCAGGGCCTTGGCGTGCTTCCGCGCCGCCGCCGCGCCGTCCATGGCCTCGTCCCGCGCCTTCTCGCCGTCGCAGCGGATCTTGCAGCGCCGGAACCACGTCTCCGCCTCCTCGAAGCGCCCGAGGCGCGTGAGCGCGCGCGCGCCGCGCGCGAGGAGCCGCGCGGTCGCGGCGCGGTCGCCGCCGGCGCCGGCGACGGCGAGGGCGTGCGTGCAGTCGCGGACGCAGTCGGCGAAGCGGCAGACCATCATGAGCGCCGCGCTCCGATTCCCGAGCAGGCTCGCCGCCGTCCGCCCGAAGACCGCGGCGGCGCCGGCGACGGCGAATTTGCCCTGGCCGAAGCCGCAGGCGTCGAGGCCCTCGGAGTAGGCGCGCACGGCCTCGAAGTAGCGGCCCGCCTCGTAGTACTTGGCGCCCTTGGCCCGCGCCTGGTCCACGCGGCCCTCGCCTGCGCGGCGTCGGGAACCGTCTCCCTCGGTCGTCGCCCCCGCGCTGGGCCTCGGTTCGGGGACGACGCGCGACCGTCCCTCGGCGCGTCCCCGACGCGACCCGTTCGCGCGAGACGTTTCGGCGCCGGCGGCCGACGGACCTGTGCCGAAACCAACCACTGGTTTGGGGGGTCCCCACCAAACTTGAGAATTCTCTAGCTCGGTCAAATCAAAGTCGATTCGGCTGATTTTTGGACGGATCGATCGCTCTCGTCGAGTTCTCGAAGCACAGTGAAAGAGTCTGGTCCAAATCGTTCGAATACGCTCACATTGAAGTCGGGTTGAAGATTTGAATTCCACACAGCCGCGGACGCGCCGCGCGGTGTCGGACATGGCCGCGCCGTCGTCGGGCGGCGGCGGCGGCGGCGCGTCGTCGGGCGCCGGCGCCGGCGGCGCCTTGCCGTCGAAGAAGCCCCGGCCCCAGCCCTGGCGCGCCTTCTTCTCCGCGGCCGCGGACGTCGCGGCCGCGGCGGCGCCGGGGCCCGCGGCCGCGGTCCGCGGGACCTTCGCCGCCGTCGCCGCCGTCGCCGCGGCCTGCTTCGCGTCCTTGAGCCCCGTCGGCGGCGCCTTGGCCGGCGCCTTCTCCCGGGCGACGAGGAGCCGGAGCGTGACCCAGCCAAAGTCGACGCCCAGGATCGGGTCGACGCACCGCGCGCGCTTCGTGCCGTCGTCGAGCCTGGGCGCGCGCGCGTCGCGCGCGCGCCGCGCGCGGGGGGCGCCGGGGGCCGCGCGTGACGATCTTGTCGACGAGGACCGCCTGGCCCGTCGGGAGCTCGCCGACGTTCGGCGACGCCTTCGAGGCCGCCGCGCGCATGATGACCTGGTTCGACGTGGGTGCGCCGCGCGCGCGCGTCCCGGAAAAAAAACATCGACGCTCCGAGAGATGATCGCTCGTCCGAACATGAGCCGAGACGAGCGGAACGCGACCGAGATAGAAGTCGAGCACGTCGCGCCCTTTTCCCGCCCCGAGGATGACGCCGCGGTTGCCCTGGACCTCGAACCACTTGTTGTTGCCGCCGTCGCCGCAGGACGACGCGTAGGCGCCGGGCTCGGCCTGGGGATGGCGCGCGTCGCGGCGCGCGCGCGCGGCGGCGGGACCGCGCGGGCGCCGCGCGGGCTTGGGGTCCGTCATGCGCACGCGGGCCGCCAGGTCCTCGAAATGGGCGTCGTCGGCGTCGTCCTCGTCCGGCTCCGGCTCCGGCGCCGGCTCCGGCGGCGGCGGCGGCGCCTTCGGGCGCTCCGGGGGCCGCTTCGGCAGCTCGGGCTTCGGCGCCTCGGCCGCGTCGGCGCCGAGGAGGTCGTCGCGCTGCTGCTTCGACTTGACGAAGTCCTGCGCGGCGGGAACGGCTGCGCGCGCGGAATCATGCGAGCGACGCCGACGCACCGAGAAGGACTGCTTCACGGCCGCCGTCTTGCCGGCGGGCGGCGACGACGTCATCGGCGCCGCGCCGGGCCGCCGCCGCTGAACCGCTTCGCGCGGCAGCGATGCGCGGCGGGGCGTATGGCTCCGGCGCCGCGCCGACGCGCCGCGCCGGCGGCCGGCGCGGTGGCAGCGGCGGCGGCGACGGCGGAAAGTCCCCTGTACCCACAGGTGGGGCTGCCTCTCGGTGCTTCATGAATTCAGCTTTAGCGCGTGAGTCTTCGGTCACCATCGATGGACGAGACCCTTGCTGCTCACGTGCGGACCCTGCAGCGTGGCGATGATGTGCGCGCGGTCCGCGCCGCGCAAGCGCTTTCTGATCTATCCTGCGCGAGCGACGATAACGATGCCTTGATCGTGGCGGCCGGCGCGATCCCGCCGCTCGTCGCCCTCCTGCGCAACTGGAACAACGAAGTCAAGAAGTGGGCCACGCGCGCGCTGGTGAACCTCACCTCGGGCAACGGCTACCATGTCGCGGCTCAGCCGATCGTGGATGCCGGGGGCATCGCGCCGCTCGTCGAGCTGCTGCGGGACGGCAGCGACGGCGGCAAGGAGCAGGCCGCGCGCGCGCTGGCGAACCTCGCGTGGAACGGCGACGACATCGCGCCTCAGTCGATCGTGGATGCCGGGGGCATCGCGCCGCTCGTCGAGCTGCTGCGGGACGGTAGCGACGACGGCAAGAAGCGGGCCGCGCGCGCGCTGAGGAATCTGTCGTCCGCCGACGACGCTTACGATGCCATGATCGCAGAGGCCGGCGCCATCGAACCACTCGTCGAGCTCGAGCGCAACGGCAGCGACGATGCCAAGGAGTACGCCACGGACGCGCTGGACAACCTCGCCCACAACGACGACCTCGTGCGCCCCATCTCGGCGGCGCGGCGCCGCGTCGCGCCCGCCGTCGAGCCGACCACCGCCGCGATGGCGAACCTCGCGGCGTGCATCGTCTGCCAGGACGCCGCGCGGTCCGTCGCCTTCCTCCCCTGCGAGCACGCGTGCTTCTGCACGTCCTGCGCCGCGTCCCACCGGGCGACGTCCGCCCGGTGCCCCATCTGCCGGACGGCCATCACCGGCTCCGCCGCCTTCCGCCTCGCCTAAGCGACCGAGTAAGGTCCAGACCACTCTAGGGCGGCGGCGGCGGCCCCTCGTACACCGGCGGCGCCCCGCCCCCGTCGCGGCCGCGCTTCTTCGCGAGGGCCTTGGCGGCCTGCGCGTCCTCGTCGTCGGAGAACTCCTGCTGGTGGTCCGGGAGCTCCTCGTCGTAGACGTTGGACGCGTCGCAGCCGCGCGACGACAGCTCCTCGGGGCGCACGAAGGCGACGCGGTCCGCGGGCGCGAAGACGTCGCGGCCCGCGGGGTCCCGCGCGGCGACGGCGTCCGCGTCGGCGGCGTCGCGGAGGCGGACGACGTAAAAGGGCTCGCGGACGGGGCCGAAGATCTCGGCGACGGCGCCGAGGGGAAACCGGTCCTCGAGGCAGAGCACGCTGTCCTCGACGAGCGCCGCCGCGTCGCGCGCGCCGCGGACGACGAGCGTCCGCTCGGACGCGAGGAACGACTCGGCGACGCCGACGCGGCGCAGCGGCGCGCCCGGCGCGACGGCGAGGTCCGCCAGCGCGGGCGCGGGCGGCGGCGCGAGCGCCTCGTGCTCCGTCCGCGGCGCGCCGTCGAACTGCTCGTCCTCGTCGACCCACTCGGCGTGCGCCGCCGCGTCCGCGGGCACCAGCGACATGAGCTCGTCGTCGTCGTCGCTGTCGCTGCACACGTCGAAGCCCAGGCTCGCGGCGATGCGCTCGACGTCGCTCGGCGCCGGCGGCGCGGCGGCGTCGGCGCCGGCGCTGGCGGCGCCGCCGGCGCGCAGCATCGCTGCGGCAGCGGCATTTGCGGCGTCCATCGTGTGTCTGGCGATCTCGAGTGGAATGGGCAGACGATGAGCTGCCTCCACTGGTCGTGAACCAGCGCGCCTCGCAGCGTCTACGCCGACCTGCGCCGCAGCGCGTCGACCAACTCCGCAGCGCGTCGACCAGTACCGCAGCGCATCAATCGCTTCGCAGCGCGCGGACAGCAGCGCGCGAGCAGCAGCAGCTCGCGGTCGTCGCCGCCCATGGCCGCCTACGCGGCCGCGCCGGTCGTCCTCGACCGCGACGAGATGGCGAAGCGCGGCGTGCGCTTCGTGGACCTCGCCGGCGTCGTCGACGTCGCGCGGTGGTTCCCCGCGGCCAGGGCCGTGTCGCCGCTCCTCGCCGCGCAGGACGACGACGACTCCGCGCCGCACGCCAACGACCTGCTCGAGGAGCCCGGCTTCCCCGTCGCCGCGATCGTCGCCGCGGCGGCGGAGACGCTGGCGCACTACGTCGCGGACCCGACGGCGTCGCTCGAGCTCTACGACGCCTTCACGTTGTACTACGACGACCGGCAGTTTGACACGACGTTCAACGCGCACCGCGACCCGAGCCACGTCACGGTGAACCTCTGCCTCCACAGCGCCTGCGAGGGCTCGGCCGTGCGCTTCTTCGGCACGGCCGACGCGCCGGGCGACTCGTTCCTCGTCGACATGGTCCCCGGCGTCGCCGCGGTCCACTTCGGCCGCCACCTCCACCAGACGACGCCCCTCGTCGCCGGGAGCCGGGCCCAGGCCGTCCTCTACTTCAAGCGGCGGGGCGTCGTCGGCGACGACGACGCGACCTACGGCGGCTACGTCGACTAAGCCCGGGCGCCCGCGAGCCGCGGCTACGTCGACCAAGCCCGGGCGCTCGCGAGCCGCTTAGGGGGAGGCGGAGGGTGTGGCTAGACGAGGAACAGCGTGCCGTCGACGACCATGACGTGGTTGTCGGCCTCGAGCCGGGCGAGGAGCGCGCGCACGCCCGCGCGCACGGCGGCGGCGTCGCCGCCGAGCGCCGCGGGCGGCGACGACGCCGCCGCGTGCGCGTGGAAGGCCTCGAGGTCGAGCTCGTCGGGCACGTCGCGCGGCGCCGTCGCGAGGACGCCGCGCAGCCAGGCCGCGTCGGCGGGCTCCTCCGCGGGCGGCGCCGGCGCCGGCGGCGCCGCCGCGGGCGCCGCGGCGGGCGCGGCGGGCGGCGGCGCCGCGGGCGCCGCGTCCGTCTTCGCGCGCTTCTTCGCCGGCGCGGCGGCGGGCTTGGCGACGCGCTTCTTCGCCTCGCGGAGCGCGGCGACCTTGGCGCGCGCGGCGCGCTTCCGCTCGACGCGCGCGGCCTCCTCGGCGCGCGCCGCGGCCTCGGCGCGCTCGCGCTCGGCCCGCTGCGCCGCGACCTCCTCCTGGCGCGCCGCGCTCGCCGCCTCGCGGCTCACCTCGCGCTTGCTCGCGATGTGCTGCGCGTCGACGCGCTTCTCGGAGCCGCCCATGACGTACTTGACGCCGTACGTGAAGCCCGTCGTCCGACGCGCGCTGCCGTCCTTCATGGGGCCGAGGTCCGCGGACCGCTCGTCGTGGACCTTGGTGATCTTCGCCGTCCCGCCCTCGAAGTTGAACCCGGGGAACTTGCGCCGCGACACCTCGACGAGCTCCTTGACCGCGAAGAGCGGCGCCTCCTCCGGCGCGCCGGCGTCGACCGCCGGCGCGGGCGCCGGCTCCGGCGCCGCGGGCGACGCGGGCGGCGCCTTCTGCGCCGCGGGCGCCGCCGCGGGCGACGCGTTCGTCGCGTTGGCCAGGGCCGGCGCCTTGGCGGAATCCATCGTTTGAACGTCCGGACGTCCAGCGACCAACGACGCGACCGGACAGCCTGAGGGCGCGCTCCCCACCGCGACGCGTACGCCCGCCGCCGTTACGAGCTGCGCGCGCGCTGCGCGCGCGCCCCGCGGCGGCGGCGGCGCCAGAGCGCGGCGGCGGCGGCGGCGGCCGCGAGCGCGGCGGCGAGCGCCGGCGGCGCGGCGTCGCGCGGCGCGGCGTCGCGGCCGCGCGCGATGTAGGCCATGACCGCGGCGCGGCGCTCCGCCGGGTGGTCGATGTCGATGTCGCAGGTGTGGCTCTTGGCCCGGGCCTTCCAGTAGGCCGGCGCGCGCTCGACGTGCGCGTACTTTTTCGCGCCGCGGTAGTCGGCGACGCGGACGAACGCGGCCGCGCCGCCCGCGTTCGAGGGCGCGTCGCGGAGGCCCCGCGCGGCGAAGTTGAAGGAGATCTGGTCCCGGGCGTGGCCCCGCCTGGCGAACTCCTCGAACCAGGCGCAGCCGAGCGCCGCGGAGCGGTTGTCCGCGAGGTCCCGGAGGTGCCACTCGCCCTCGATGAGCGGCGCGTCCTCGGGCAGGCCCGCCGCGCGGTACGCGCGCATCTGGGCGAGGACGCCGTCGCCGGCGAGGCCCAGGACGTGGACGCAGCGCGCCTCCTCGTAGGGCGTCGCGCGCTTCGGGTGCGCGGGCGACGCCCACGCCGCGGCCGGCCGCACGAGCTCCTCGTAGAGCAGCGTCCACGCGTCCTCGAGCGCGCCGAGGCGGATCTTCGCGTCCATGTAGAGCAGGTAGCGCGCGTGGCCGAGGAAGAGGTGGCCGAGCATCTTCGGCACGCGCGAGTTCGGCCCCGACGCCGAAAAGGGCATGAGCCGCTCGGGCACGCGCACGACGTCGTAGCGGCCGTAGGCCAGGCGCCCGCAGGCCCGCTCACCCGGCGCCGCGCCCGCGGCGTCCGCGAGCGCGTCGAAGGCCGCGCCGTCGACGAAGGCGAACCAGCAGCTCGCGAGCCCGAGGTCGTTCTCGTAGCGGTCGAGCTGCGCGCGCTTCCGCTCCGCGTCCGCCAGCGGCTCGAGCGCGTCGACGGCGCCGAAGAGCGCCGTCGCCACCGCCTGGGCAGCAAAAGGGTGATTCAACGTCGCTTCAACGTAAGTGTTCCGCGCGCGCGCGTTCCGGAAAAAGCATCCACGCTTCGAGGCCGTTCCGAGAGATGATCGCTCGTCCAAAAATCAGCCGAAACGAGTGGAAAATGGCCGAGATAGGAGCCTTTGAAGTTGGGAATTTCGCTCTCTTTTGCTGCCCTGGCCACCGCGAGGACGCAGACGCGGCCGCCCGCCGTCGCCGGCGCGTCGAGGGGCGGCGCAAAGGGCGGCGCGCGCGGGAGGCCGCACGCCGCGGGCTCGACGCGGCGCGGCGCGACGCGGAGCGCGCGCCGGAAGCCCTCGCGGAGCAGCCGGAACTCCTCCAGGTTCTCGTCGAGCGCGTAGACGCGGCCCGTCGCGGCGTCGCGGTGGGGCCCGCCGGCGACGTCGAGGAGCCGCGCCGCGCGCGCGCAGGACACGCCGAGCGCGTCGTCGTGGCGGCTCAGCTCGTCCGCGGGGTTCCAGCCGTCGAGGAGCGCCTCGTAGCGCGCGTCCGCGGCGCCGGTGTCGAGGCACACGTTCGGCAGGACCGGCGCGCACTCGTCGCAGGCCTGGAAGGCCCGCAGGACCACGCGCCGGCCCTCCTCGCCCTGGCGCCGGAGCACGCACGCGCCGAGCCCCGCGCCGAAGCCGCCGTGGAGCTCGACGAGGTCGCCGCAGCGCCGCGCGTGCGCCGCGGCGTCGTCGACGTCCTCGCCGTAGAGGAACTGCTTCGCGAAGATGGCGCCGAGGCCGTCGCGGACGTCGACGTCGACCATGGACGTCGCCGCCGCGCCGCCGGGCCGCGCGGCGCGCGCGAGCGCGACGAGCACGGAGAACGACGAGAACGGCGCGCCGACGAACGCGTCCGCGGCGACGCCGAGCTCGAAGTCGACCTGGCCCTTGACGTCGTCGCCGCCGCGCGGGCCCGCGGCGAGGGCCGCGTCCTCGGCGCCGAGCGACGCCTTGGTGTGGAACGCGAAGTCGCCGCCGCACGCGCGGCGCACGCGCGCCTCGAGCGCCGGCAGCGCCGCCGCCGCGACGTCGCCGAGCACGAGCACGGCGGGGGGCCGCGCCTCGGCGGCCGCGTCGCGGCGCCGCCGGCGCCGCGCGCCGCGCGCGGGCCCGCGCCGCGCGTCCGCGGCGCCGCGCGCCGCGCGGAGCGCCGCGTCGAGCGCCTCGCACGCCGCGGCGTCGTGCGCGGACGCGTTGAGGCCGTGGGCCGTCCGCACGAAGTCCTCGTCGCCGCGCCAGTGCAGCGCGACGACGGGCGCGTCGCGCGTCTCCGCGCGGAACCGGCGGAGCGCGGCCTCGGCCGCGCGGTCGACGCGCGCCGCGGGCGCGAACCTGGGCGGGAAACGGGTGCGACATTCCCGACTTCAAAGGCTCCTCTCTCGGTCACTTTCCGCTCGTTTCGGCTGATTTTTGGACGAGCGATCATCGCTCGGAGCGGTCTCGAAGCGGGGGTGCTGTTTCCGAAACGCGCGCGCGAGGAAGACTCACGTTGAAGCGACGTTGCATCACCCTGTTCCCGCCGCGGGCGCGAACGCGGCGTTCACGAGGCGCACGAGGCGCGCGGACCGCGGCGTGTCCGGCACGAGCTTCGTGCAGCAGTCGCCGTCGCCGCCCAGGGAGAAGACGTGGCCCGCGACCTTCCACCGCTGGAGCGCCGGGTGCGACGGGCCCGCGACGGGGCCCGCGCCGAACTCGCGCTCGAGCATCGACGCCGCCGCGGGCCAGAGGGACCCGGCGAGCTCGGGGAGCGCCGCGTCCGCCGGCAGGCCCGTGCGGACGACGCAGACGCCCGCCGTACGCAGGCCCGCGACGACGCGCGCCTCGTCGAAGACGTCGCCGAAGGCCACCTCCTCGCTGTAGTTCGCGTAGCAGTCCGCGCGGTAGCCGCAGCCGCGCCGCGTGCGGACCGACCGCGGCAGCTCGAGCGCGGCGCCGAGCAGCGACGCGACGACGGCGTCCTGGACGATGCGCATGCGCTGGTTGTTGAGGCCCTTGCGCACGGCGGGCACGACGACGACGCCGGAGACGCCGGGCCCGCAGGCCGCCGCGGCGTCGAAGCGCGGCGCCGCCGGGGCGCACGACCGGCCGTGGGCCGCGGCGGCGGCGACCCAGGCGGCCGCGAGGACGGGGACCATGGCGGCCGACCGCCGGGCGTGGGCGACGCGAGGGGACGTCCTATACCGACGACAATGGGCAGCCGAAATAAATACGGATACGTTGCCCCCCATCGGCCCACCTTGAAGGCCTAGGCTAGCGTTGCCCCTCAAGATTCGCGCCTCCGGGGCGCACGTCGATGGCGTCGACGTGTGTGAGTGGGGCGACGTCGCCGTTCCCGTCCACGGCAATCTTGTACCACGCGAGGAGGTCGTTGTTCCGCGGCCCGCCGGGCCGCGCGGACGTGACCCACTGGTTCCCGAGGTAGACGAGGTCGCCGCCGACGCGGAACACGGCGGAGCCCTGGGCGTTCGTGACGTAGTTGTCGGGGCTGTGGGGGTCGAAGGCGCCGGGGCGCGAGCCGACGTCGCCGCGGTACGTCCAGTTCCCCAGGGGCGCGTCCGCCGAGAACACGTACGCGGACGCGCCGCCGCGGCACGCGCAGCAGCCCGTGCCCGCGACGACGTAGTAGGTCCCGCGCTCCTTGAACATGACCGGCGCCTCGGCGGGCTTCGGCGACGCGAACTCGGCGTACGGGCCCGCGCCCGAGCGGTAGTCGTCCGCGAGCCGCTCGACGACGAAGCCCGTGCGCACGTGGTACGCCGCGCCGTCGTCGTCGACGAAGAGCGAGAAGTCGCCGACCCTGCCGCGGCCCTGCATCGCCGTGTCGTTGACGACGGTCCGGAACGGCCCCGCGGGGCCGTCGGCGACGGCGACGGCGTAGCCGGTCTGGTTCTCGTGGCGGTCCTCGTACCACATGAGGAACGCGCCGCTCGCCGCGTGGCGGATCACGTTCGGCCGGAACTCGACGCCGGGCGCGCGCGCGGCCTCGGCCAGGACGACGCCGTGGCGCCGCCACGAGGCGAAGTCCGCCGTCGAGTAGGCGACGACGGAGTGGTTCGTGCGGTAGACGCAGCCGTCGAGGCTCGCGTTCTGCTTCGGACCGAAGCAGCAGCTCGCGCAGCCCCCCGAGGAGCCGCAGCAGTCGATGCCGGGGCAGCCCCCCCAGTCGTTGAAATAAAAGTAATAGCGGCCCGCGTGGAGCAGGACCGACGCTTCGCCCGTGACGAGCTCGTCGCCCGCCTCGTCGACGGGCAGGCGCAGGTTGCTCAACGTGGCCCCGGCCGCGAGGGCCGCGCAGACCGCGAGCGCGAGGAGGCGCATCGTGGCGAAGAGCTACTGCGAGAAGAAGACGAAGAAGGGCAAGTGCAAGAAGGACGCGGACTGCACGTGGAAGAACGACGAGAAGAGCGGCGTCGACGCCGTCCCCGACTGCTCGGACCACGCGAAGAAGCGGAAGATTCACGGCGTCGTCGGCTTCACTTGAAGTCAAGCGAGGCAGCCCCGATTCGCGATGGCGCCCATACTCGCCCTCGCGTTGGCCGCGGCGGCGCGCGGCGGCGCGGCGGCGCGGACGGTCGACGTCGGCGGCGAGGCCGTGTCCGCGCTGTTCCTGCGCCTCCACGACCCGGCCCTCATCACGGCCAACGGCCAGCGCACGTTCGAGATCGCCGACGTCGTGGCCGACCCGCGCGCCTACGACGCGGTGCGCGCGACGCTGGACGGCGGCAACCTCGCCGTCGCCTGGGCCGACGGCGCCAACTCGACCTTCGACGCGGAGTGGCTCGCGGCGCACGCCGCGAAGCCGCCGCCCGCGGCGCCCGCGCCGGAACTGTGGAACGCGCGCTTCGCGCCGCTCCTCCCGCGCGTCGACGCGGCGGCCCCGGGCGCGGCCCTCGAAGCGTCCGCCGCGCTCGTCGCCCACGGCGTCGCGCGCCTCGGCAACGCGTCGTCCGCGGAAGCGGTCGCGGCCCTGCTGGGGCACGTCCGCGCGACCAACTACGGCGCGACGTTCGGCGTGCGCGACGCGGGCGAAAACGCGACGAACCTCGCCTACACGCCCGTCGCGCGGCCGGCGTCCCGCGCGCGCGGCGCCTTTGGGGACGGCGCGCGCGCGCGCGCAGGTCGCGATCCGGAGCCACACGGACAACCCGTACCGCGACCCGTGCCCCGGCGCGCAGATCCTCGTCTGCCGCGCGAGGGCCGACGCCGGCGGCCGCACGACGGTCGTCGACGGCTTCGCGGCCGCGGCGCGGCTCCGCCGCGACGACCCCGGCGCCTTCGCGCTCCTCGCGGCGACGCCGCACCCCTACGAGTACGCCGGCAGCGGCGCGCTGCTCCGCGCGGCGCCGCCCGTCCTCACGGTCGACGCCGCGACGGGCGCCGTCGTCCGCGTCGCGTTCAACGGGCGGTCCGCGGGCAAGCTGCGGGGCTCGCCGGCGTTCCTCGAGGCCTACTACGGCGCCTGGGCCGCCTTCGACGCGCTCGTCAACGACGCCGAGTTCCTGCTGCCCGTCGACCTCGCGCCGGGCGACGCGCTCGTCTTCGACAACGCGCGCGTCCTCCACGGCCGCGAGGCCTACGTCGGCCCCCGGTTCCTCGAGGGCGCCTACATCGACATGGACGCCGTGCGGTCGCGCGTCGCCGCGGCGGCCGCCGCCGGGCGGCCCGCGCCGCCGGACGCGCGGCGCGCCGCCGCGGGCCGCGTCGTCGCCGCGGTCGCGTCGCAGGCCGCGTTCAAGTACGGCGAGGGCGTCGACATGCTCGCACACGCGCTCCAGGTCGCGGACGTCGCCGCGAGCCGGGGCGAGGCCGACGACGCCGTGCTCGCGTGCCTCCTCCACGACGTCGGCAACGCGCCCCAGGCGCGCGACCTCTGGGCCGAGACGCGACCGCCGGCGCGGCTCCTCGTCTCGGACGCGGACGGGTCCATCGGCTACGAGCACCACTCGGCCATGGGCGCGGCCTTCGCCCGGGCCGCGGGCCTGCCGGAGGCCGTCGCGAGCGCCGTGGGGCTCCACGTCGAGGCGAAGCGCGCGCTCGTCGCGTCGGATCCCGGCTACTTCGCGAAGCTCTCCGAGGCGTCCGTCCAGACGCTCAAGCGCCAGGGCGGGCCCATGAACGCGTCGGAGCTCGCGGCCTTCGAGGCCGCGCCCGGCGCCGACGTCGCGCTCCGCCTCCGCGTCTACGACGACCTCGGCAAGGACCCGGGCCGCGACGTCCCCGGCCTCGGCGCCTACGAGGACGGCATCTACGAGGCCATCCTCCGGGCCACGGGCGGCGGCGACCGGTGCCACGCCGGGCCCCGGCCCACCGGCGCGGCGTAGCGCAGTCGTATTCATAGGAGTACGCTTCGGCGCGCGGCTCCGGCGGGGAGGCGCGGGGAAACGTGGACGAATGGGGCGCGCGCGGCTCCGTGGCGGAGGCGCGGGGAGGAGTATGAGCATGGGGAAATGGGCAGGGATCGAAGACCCGGGGGAATAAGTCAGTGGGAGGGGTTCATCACCAAATTCCACGCGCTTTCAGGTTCGCATGGAGAAAATCTGTCCCGGGTGTCGGGCCGCCGCTCGGGCGGCGGCGCGGAGCTTCGGAGCTTGGAGCGCCTAGCCGCGGCGCTTGCGCTTCTTGGGCGGGAGGCGGCTCGGGGGCGCCTCGTCGTCGGCGTCGTCGTCGTCGCAGCCGGGGAGGTCGTAGTCGCGGCCGCCGTCGAAGAGGTTGACGATGGCCTCGGCCGCCGCGCGCTTGGCCTCGCGCTTGCGCTTGTTGGCCGACGAGGGCGCCGAGGGCGCCGAGGGCGCCGCGGGCTTCGACGGCTTCGACGGCGCCGGCGACGCCGCCGGCACCGGCGACGCCGGGGGCGCCGGCGCCGGCGCCCGCGGCGCGCGCGACGGGGGCGGCGCGTGCGCGGGCAGGGCGGCCCGGTCGAGGTCGCTGATGCTCGGGCGGTCCTTGGCGCGCGAGATCGGGAGGCGGCGGCAGAGGCGCGAGAACTTGCGCGGCGACGTGATCTTGGGGTCGTCGGTGATCGCGTACTCGTCGGCGCCGCGGGTGCGCTTGTGGAAGCCGTAGTAGTTGAGCTGGCGGACGAAGGAGTCCCACATCTTCTTGAGGTCGGCGGCCGCGGCGCCCGTCTTGTACGAGAGCTTGAAGTAGCGCGGCAGGATCTTGCAGAACGCCGGCTTGTCGAGGACGCAGATGCTCTGCGTCGAGGCGCGCCAGACGACGACGTCGGCGTGCTTCGGCTCCTCGAGCAGCGCGCGGAGCTTCGTGGGGAACTGCGCCGACTCTTTCGGGACGACCGAGCGGTTCTTGTAGGGCACCACCGGGTTCGTCCGGTGGAAGATATCGATCGGGAAGCCGTGGGGGAGCGTCTTGGGCGGCGCGGCGGCGGCGCGCGGCGCGGCGGCGGCGGCGCGCGGCGCGGCGGCCGGCCGGCTGCGGCGCGCGCCGGACCGCGACCGCGACCGCGACTTCTTGGGCGCCGCGGCGGCGGCGGCGGCGGGCGCCGGGCGCGAGGCCGACCGCGACTTCTTGGGCGCGCCGGCGATGGCCGGGAGCCGGGGCGCCGCGGCGACGGACCGGCCGCGGCCGCGGCCGCGCGGGCCGTCCGCGACGCGCCGCGCCGGGACCCGCGCGACGCGCTTCGGCGGCGGCGCCGCGCGGCGC
>NW_008705562.1:91099-94924 GCF_000186865.1 Aureococcus anophagefferens
GTCCGCAGCGCGCCCAGGGCCTCCGCGAGGTACGCGCCGGGGGACGCGAGGAGCGGCGTCAGGACCGGGCTCCCGGGCGCGGACGCGCGGGGCGTCGCGAAGCCGACGTCCTCGTCCTCGTCCTCCGAGTAGGCCGCCGCGGCCTCGCGCTCGTGCGACTTGAGCCACGACACGCTCGCGGCGTGCGCGCCGCGCGCCGCGTCCAAGATGGCCCCGCGCGGCGCGACGACGACCTTGCGCGCCGCCTTGGCCGCGGCGACGCGCACGTCGCGCGGCGCGGCGCCGGCGAGGGCCTCGAGGACGACGTCGTCGCACCGGCCCGCGAACGCGCGGAACGCGTCCTCGGCGTCGACGAACCGCGCCCACGCGGGCTCGAGGACGAGCGTGTCCTGGACGGCCCGCGCCGCCGCGGCGACGCGCGCGGTGCCCACGAGGGCGCCGCCGGCGCCGCCGGCGAGCGCGCCGAGGCGCCGGTGCGTCTGCCGCTTGAGCGCCCGGCGGACGACGTCGTCGGCGACGCGCGCGTAGGCGCTCGGGCCGGAGACCTCGCCCACGGACATGACCGTCGCGTCGCACTCCGTGCGCTCCGCCAGGGAGAGGTCGCGGAGCTTGGGGACGGACCGCGCCAGCGACGTGTAGAACCGCTCGCCGAGGCGGTCGCCGGCGAGCCACGTCCGGCTGAGCTCGAGGACGACGTCCATCAGGTCCATGCGGAGCTCGAGCGACGCCGCGACGCCGATGGCCAGGTCCACGCACCTGCGGGAGAAAAAAGGGTCGCGGTCGCGGTTCCGCCCGTTCGAATTCGCGCGGTTCCGCGGACGCGGGCGCGCGCTCTTCGAGGGCGTCGACGAAGGTGGCCCAGGGCCGCGACGCGGCGAGGGCGGCCATGAGCATGTCGTCGAGGTTGTGGACGGTGTCCAGGGCGTCCGCGCGGGAGACCGGGCGCCGGCCGAGCGAGTCGGAAGGGCGGCCGCCGAGCGGCGCGGGCACGGGCGGGCGGACCGGGGGCCCCGAGTCCTTGGCGAGGCGCGCCGCCGCCGCGAGGCGGCGCTCGGCCGCGTCGCCGACGCGGCACGCGGGCGCCTCGTCCCGGGGGTTCGCGCCGGCGCCGAAGACGGCGCCCGCGGAAAAGGCCTTGGCCGCGAGCGCCTCGCGCGAGACGTCGAAGGACGAGGCCGGGGCGTCGGGCGAGCCAAAGGCCCGGACGCCCGGGGCCCGGGAAGTGTCCGGGGAGGGAACGGCGTCGAAGTCGGCCATGTTTGTGTCAGATGTCGTTGGGCGGCGTGCGAATCTAGGCCTTGTGGTTCGAGGCGGCGCAGGCGGGGCGAGGACGTCCCGGTAGGAAGGTTGAGGCGGTGGTGGCGAGGCCGGAGACGGTCGGCGGTGCTTGACGCGATGGGGGCGTGGAAGGACTCGTTGACAGCGACACAAATGCTCACGTCGGCCCGAGGAGTTAAGACGCTTGCTTTCAACACAAAGAGCAACAAGTGCGGCGTGGCAAAAAGGAATCTCGAGGCAAAAAAGGCGTCAAAAAGGCAACAATAGCTTGCCCGGGCCAAAAAACGAAACACGACGCAGGATCGCAGGACCTCGCGTCCGACGAAAGACGAGTAGGAGCCGTCCGGGCGACCCATCGCGCGGACGACCAACGAGCCGCCGGTAAAAGTTACGACTCGAAGCTGCCCTTTCTTCTCGCCAAATCACCGGCTGGGCCGGGCCGAAGGCGCCTGCCCCCCCACGACTCGGCCTTCCTGGCGAGGTCCGACCCGAGGCCTCGGGCGGTCTCGGCCGGGCGGCCGCCGCCTCCCGCGCGCGCCCCGCCGGCTCCCGCGGTCGCGGCGCTCCGCCCCCTTAGCCGCCCTCGCCCTCGTCCATGTAGTCGCGCATGAGGGCGTCCTTGCGGCGCGTGTACATGCCCGCGTCGGCGACGTCGCGGCAGAGGGCCGCGAGGTCGGCGTCGGCGAACGCGGCGCACGTCGCGGCGACCATGCCCGCCTTGCCGTACTTGGCCGTGCGGAACATGAGGCCGTCGACGCAGTGGGGCCGGTCCGCCGCGGGGACGTGCCGCTCGCAGGACTTTGCGCCGCGGGCGCCGAGGTCGCCCGTCATGCCGTCCTTGACGAGGCCCGACCTGGGCGGGACACGGGTGCGACGCGCCCGACTTTAAAGGCTCCTCTCTCGGCCGTTTCCCGCTCGTTTCGGCCGATTTTTGGACGGGCGATCGTCTCTCGGAGCGGCCTCGACGCGCGGATGCGTTTTCAAGAACGAGCGCGCGCGGCACGCTCACGTTGAAGCGAACCCGCGTCCCGCGCCGGGCGCGACGCCGCGCCGTAGACGCAGGACCGGTACGCGCCGCGGTCGCCGCCCGCCGGCGGCGCCGGGCACCGGCGGCGCAGCACCTTGGCGAGGTCCCGGTCCCGCAGCGCCTCCTTGCGGAGGCCGTAGTAGAAGCAGGACGCGCGCGCGGACGCCGGGAGGCCCCCGCACCGGTCGCCGACGGCGCGCGCGCCGCCGAAGAAGCCGTCGCCGAGCTCCATGATGACGCCGCCGGCGCAGTAGTGGGCGACGCTCGGGTCGCGCCGCTGGGCCTCGCAGGCGGCGAAGGCCGCGCCCTCGGACAGCGTCAGCGCGAGCGCGTGGCCCGCCGCGTGCGCGCACTCCCCGAAGGGGAGGATCCTCCGCATGCTCGCGCGCGCGCACGTCTGAGGGATGTCGACGGTCGCCGGCGTGGCGACGGCGTAGGCGGCGACGGCGCCGTGGAGGCAGCCGCCCGTGCAGCGGTACTCGCACGCCGCGAGCGCGGCGTCGAGGCGGTCCGCGGGCGTCGCGAACGCGCCGCGCGCCTCCGCGTAGACCCGGCGCCCGAGCGCGTGGGCGACGGAGTGGCAGATGGGCGACCGGAACTGGGCGTAGGCCAGCGCCTCGAGCGTCGTGAAATTCTTCGGCGCGGCGCCGGCCGCGACGGCCGCGAAGCGGTCGCGGGAGGACCGGTCTTTGTGGGCGTAGTAGGCCGGCTTCGGCGGCACGGCCTCGGCCCCGTCCTTCTCCCGCGACACGTAGGTCGGAAACGCGCCGGCGCACGCGGCGACGACGAGGAGGTGGAGCCGCATGAGCTTGGGTTTGATATAGAGATCGATAGTGTCCTCAGGCGACCGTGCCTCGCGGCTAGTGTCGTCAGCCAGCCATCCGCCGCCACGGTCGCTGGCGGACAAAAGATCAGCCGGCGGATGCCCCTTTGCTCGACGTCAAAAGTCAACGCGAGTGTTGAGAGAGAAAGATCACAATCGGGCCTCAATGCCGCAAAAAGAGGCCTAAAAAGGCGTACAAAAGACACTGGCAGGGACGGCACTGACGCCATCATCACACACATCAGGCGACTTGTGGGGAGGTTCGCGGGACATCTACCCCGCTCGCGTACGTACGCGGCGCTCGTCGAAGCCCGCGGGCCGGGCTCGGTCGACCACACCGCGCGGCGCGCGGTCGAGGCCCGGACCGGCCACCTCCGGAGGCGTCCGCTCCCGCGCGCGCGCGGGGACGGCGGACCGTGCCGAGGACGCCCTTCCCTCGAGTGCCGGGGCGCGAGCGTCGGCGTCATGTTGACGCCAAGTAACTTAGTTGAGGTGAGCTGGGAGGCATATAGGAAACGAGCCGTAGTGATTATAATTGCCCAACGTATATATCATAAACGATGCGAGCCATTCGTTTTAAAGTTTGCATCTTCTTCAATATTGGCTGTGCGCTCACAGCCATTCATATCCCAAAGTTCATCGAGCTCAGTGAAGTTTATTCCGTCAAGGGTTAGTTTTGCTTATGATCGGATGGAGC
>NW_008705562.1:95073-102166 GCF_000186865.1 Aureococcus anophagefferens
GCCGCGCGCGAGGCCGCGCGCGCGGCGCGCGCCAAGGGCGCGGCGCCGCTCCCCGTCGGCGCGGGCGGGCGCGGCGACGACGACGCCGCGGCGTCGATCCAGCGGAGCTGGCGGAGCCTCCGCGCCGCGCGGCCGCGCGCGCGGCGGCGGCGCCGCGGCGAGGGCCCGCCCGGCGGCGACGACGACGCCGCGGCCGCGGCCGGCGGCGGCGACGACGACGCCGCGGCCGTCATCCAGCGGAGCTGGCGGTCCCTCGCCGGCGCCGCGGCCGCCGCCGCGGCCGCCGCCGCCGCCGCCGCCGCCGCCGCGCCGCCGCGGCGCGCGCCGCGGCCCCGGCGGAGCGTCCAGGACTCGCTCGCCGCCGCCGCGGAGCGCGGCGCGCGGAAGCGGCGCGAGGCCGAGGAGAAGCAGCGGACGCAGCGCCTGCGGCTCCGCGCGGAGCGCGGCGAGGCGGCCGGCGCGGGCGACGGCGGCGACGACGCCGCGGCGGCCGCCGCGCCGCGCCGCGACCCGTCGCCCGCGCGGCTCCAGGCGACGGCGCGCGGCGCGCCGGGCGAGGCGCGCGTCCGCGACACGATCTCCGCGGCGGCGGAGCGCGGCGCGCGGAAGCGGCGCGAGGCCGAGGAGCGCGCGCTCCGCGTCAAGAGCGAGCTCGAGCGCCAGTACGGCCTCTCGTCGTCGCGCGCCGAGCCCGCGCCGGCGAGCCCCGGCGGCGGCGACGCGGCGAGCCCCGGCGGCGGCGACGACGCGTCGCCGCCGCCGCGGCGGAAGCGGCGCCGGCGGCGCTGGCCCGGCGGCGACGCGACCTGGGCGCCGGAGCTGCCGACGCTCGCGGCGTCGGCCGAGGAGCTCGGCGAGCCGGCCGTGGCCGCGGCCGCGGGCGCCGCGGGCCGCGCCGTCGGCGCCGCGCTCGCGGCGCGCGACGGCGACGACGACGTCCTCGCGCTCAGCGACAGCCTCGCGTCGGCCCTCGACGCGGCGGCCGCGCCGAGCGACGACGACGACGGCGGCCCGCGCGCGGGGGGCTAAGGGGGCTCCCGGACCGCGCGGCGTCTCCGGACCGCGCGGCGTCCGGGCGCTTGGTTTTAGGGCGGGGTCCCCCGCGGCGCGCGCGGTGGCCCGCCGGCGCCTAGTAGCCCATGTGGGCCTTGACGGAGGCCGGGTCGACGTCGCCGGCGAAGCCCTCGGCGCGGACGGGCTGGGGCCCCGGGGCCGAGGCGAGGGACGTCTTCCCCGCGGGCCCCTCGCAGGAGACCTGGCCGTTCATCGGCAGCGACCCCCAGCGGCCCATCGCGTGGGGCTCGCCCTTTTTGCAGGCCTCGAGGAGCGCGACCATCGAGTCCGGCGTGAGGCACTCGTAGTAGTCGTCGTTCATCTGGATCATGGGCGCGTTCGCGCACGCGCCGAGGCACTCGACCTCGCGGAGCGTGAAGAGGCCGTCCTTCGACGTCTCGCCCTCCTTGATGCCCAGGTGGTCCTCGATCGACTTCTTGATCGCCTCGGAGCCGCAGACCATGCAGGGCGTCGTCCCGCAGAGCTGGATGAAGTAGGTGCCGACCTGCTCGCGGTTGAACATGGTGTAGAACGTCGCGACCTCGTAGACGCGCATCGGCGCGCAGCCGACGTACTTGGCGACCTTGTCCATGGCCGCGAGCGGCAGCCAGCCGCCGCTCTGGCGCTGCGCGAGGTCCAGCAGGGGGATGATGCCGCTCATCTTGTAGTTCGCCGGGTACTTGCCCAGGATGTGCTCCGCGCGCAGGTGGTTGTCCGGGCTGAAGTCGAAGGTCGTCTCCTTCGTGTTGTCGCCCGTGTTCACGTGCTGGGCGAGGGGGTGGAAGTTGCTCAGGGGCCGCACGCCGGGCCCGCCGGCCCGGGCGACGCCCGACGGCCGGGCGAGGGCCCGCGGCAATCGTCGCAGGCCGAACATCGTCGTCGCGCGGCGGCGGCGGCGCGGGTGGCGAAAATCGAGGACCGCAGCAAGCTCGACTTGCGGCCGGCCAACCTGGCAGACCACTGGCGCCGTCGCACATGTCGGCGTTGCAGGCCTCGTTGCGCCGGCCTTGCAGTTGCCTGCGTAGTGCGGCCGCGCCCGACGCGGCCCACACTCCTCGCCCGGCGCCGCGGCGTCGCCCGGCCTCGCGTCGCTTACTCGCCCGCGTCCCGCCGGTCGCCCCGCTCCGGCTTGGGCCCGAGGAGCTCGACGACGAGCGCGGCGACGCCCGCGGACGCGACGAGCGGCAGCACGACGTCGTAGTCGCGCGTGAGCTCGAAGAGGAGCATGGACGCCGTGAGCGGCGCGCGGAGCATGGCCGCGAGGACGCTCGCGGCGCCGACGGTGGCGTAGGCCGGCGGCGCGGCGACGGCGACGTCGACGTCGAGGCCCGCGGCGGCGGCGGCGGCGCCGAGGCCGTCGAGCGCGGCCGCGACGACCTGGCCGTAGGCGCCGCCGGCGACGCCGCCGAGGAAGAGCGACGGCGCGAAGAGGCCGCCGACGAGGCCCGCGCCCACGGACGACGCCGTCGTCGCGACCTTCAAGCAGAGGAGGCCGACGAGGGTCGCCGCGTCGCCCGGGCTGTCGTCGTTGAGGATCGTGTTCAGCGTCGCGTAGCCGTTGAAGAGCACGGGCTGGCAGGCCGCGCCCGCGAGGCCCACGAGGAGGCCGCAGGCCGCGGGCCGGAGGTCCCGGGGCACGGCGGCGCCGAGCGCGCCGTCGTCGCCCCACGCGGCTTCCGCGGCCGCGATGGCCTCGACGAGCGCGAGGGCCACGAGGCCGCAGAGCGCGCCGAGCCCCAGGTACGTCGGCAGCTCGAGGAGCGGCGACGCGCCCGCGGCGTACTTCGGCGCCGCGAGCGCCTGTGTGGAAATCAACCGCCGGTTCGGGACGTCCCGACCAAACTTTGACATTCTCCAGCTCGGTCGAATCGAAGTCGTTTTGGCTGATTTTTGAACGAATCGATTGCTCTCGTCGAGTTCTCGAAGCAGAGCCGAAGAGTCCGGTCCAAACCGTTCACTGACGCGCAAATTGAAGTCGGGTTGAAGATTCGAGTGCCACGCGGGCGAGCGCGAGGCGGACCTGGAGCACGTCCTGCGACACGACGGCGGCGACGACGGACGCGACGGCCGTCGCGGCGACGGCGCTGCGCGGCAGGACGAGGACGGCGCCGCCGGCGTCGCGGTAGGCGACCTCGAGCGCGAAGAAGACGCCCGCGATCGGCGCCGAGAAGCCCGCGGCGACGCCCGCGGCGCCGCCCGCGGCGCGCAGGATGCGCCGCCGCCGGTCCGTGGCCCCGGCCCCGCCGTCGACGCGCGCCGCGAGCGCCTCGCCGAGCTCCACGGCGGGGCCCTCGGGGCCGAGCGAGTTGCCCGTGCCCAGCGTCGCGACGGCCGCCGCCGCGCGGCTCAGCGCCGTCGCCGGCGCGGTCCGCGACGCCGCGTCGCCGAAGCCCGGCGTGGCGGCCCGCAGGAGCCCGACGGCGGCGCCGCCGAGCGCGGGCACGGACGCGTAGACCAGCGCGGACGCGGCCGCGTCGTCGGACCAGCCCCCGGGCAGCGCGAGGAACGCGTCGCGCACGTACGCGCCGTAGGACGCCTGCTCCAGGGCGTCGATGCCGAGCTTGAAGCCGGACACGGCGACGCCCGTCGCCGCGCCCACGAGGCCCGCCTGGGCGACGAGGAGCGCCTCGCTCCGCACCGTCAGCAGCTCCGGCGGACCGCGGAAGAGGCCCTCCGCCGGGGCCTCCGCCGCCTTCTCCGGCGCCGCCAGGCGGCAGCGCCGGCGCGCCGGCGGCCGGGGCGGCGCGACGAGCGCCGACGCCCAGGCGAGCACGAGCACGCCTCGCATGCTAGCACGACGCGCCCATTGCACACTGACACAGGTCGGATCACTCGCGGTCAATGTCTGCAAGTTGAATTCAATATCGCGTCGTGTTGAGGGCCCTGTTCAAGGTTTGAGGGTGAAGTCCAAGTTGAAGCGGCCTTTAACATATCCCGCCGGCGGGATATGTTACAAAAGATGGATCAACGCGACGCTTTTAAATCAGGCGCAGGTGCAGGTGGAGGCGTCGGGCGTGTGCTGGGCGCAGACGGGCACCTCGGACATGCCCGAGGGCGGCGCCTTGAGCGCGACGGCGTCGAGCGCGATGGACTCGTACCAGTCCGTGAAGTCGCCGAGGATGCGGATGGCCGTGATGCCGCTCAGCACCTCGATCATCTCGCACTGCGTCGGCGTCGGCCACCGGAGCAGCGTGTTTTTCGGGTCCTTGATCCAGCCCGCGGCCTCGTCCAGGGAGATGGAGTACGACGTCGTCGCGCCGTCGAACGCCGTCGCGTGCCAGACCGGGAACGCGAGCGTGATGCCCTCGTTGACGTCGCAGTAGGCGCACTCGATCTCGACGAGGTTGTGGGCCATCGACGGTCTCGTCAGGTCGCCGGCGAGCGCGCCGAGCGTGAACTCGAGGCTGCCCTTGTAGGACGCCCCCTGGTTTCCCGAATACGCGGCCGGCGACTGGAACATCCAGCGGCTCGCGTTCGTCTCGAGGCCCGTGGCGCCGTCCTTGGCGATCAATTCGTCCGTCGCGACGACGAAGCGGTTCAGCGCGGCCCCGAAGGACGACGCGTCGTGCGCGGCGCCCGCGTTCCCGGGGCCGTTGCGGACGACGGTCCAGGCCTCGGCGGACGTGTCGAAGGCCGTCGCGACGAGGTTCAGGGACGGCGGCACGAGCGTCACGGTCGCCTCGCGGCTCGTGGCGGAGCCGTCGCTCACGGTGTAGCCGAACGTCGCCCACTTGCCCGTGGCGAATTCGGCGTCGTAGGCCGGCCTCGCGTAGTGGAGCCGGTCGTTGCTGCCCGTCACGGCGGCGCCGGCCTTGGCGGCGCTGCCCTTCTTCGGGTCGTAGCCGAACTTGGAGAAGACCTTGCTCAGCTGGCTTAAAACGCCGGAAGCGGGCAGCGACGACACGTCGGCGCTCAGCACGTCGCCGTCCGTGTCGTAGCCGCGGAGCGTGACGACGGCGTCGGACCCGGGCGCGACGACCTGCGTGATGTGCTTGGCGATGGGCGCGGCGGCGGACGCCGTCCCGGCGAGGGCGACGGCGCAGAGGAGCCGACGCCCCATCGTCAGGCGCTAAGAGATTCCTCAGGTTGACGTCAACGTTAGGCTGCTAAACCGTCGCGCGCGGACGTACGCGCCATAACGTATACGTGCGCACGAGAGGTCGGAGGTTCGGACGCTGGACAAACCCGAGGCGAGACCGCGGGGTCCGGACGCGGGACGAGGGGCGGGCTTTTACGCGCGCGCGGGAGCTCGCGCGCGCTCCTCCTCGCGCGCGGCGCCGCGCCTCCTCGCGCCGGCGGGCCGCGCGCGGGCGCGCGGTCACGGCGGGGGCGCGCGCTTCGGGACCGTCGCGAGCGTCGCGTGCTTCAGCGCGCGCCACCGCCGCGTCGCGGCCTGCGCGGCCTCGCCCTTGCCGCGCCGCTCCGCGGCGACGGCGTCGTGCGCGGCGTCGAGCTCCGCGAGCGCCGCGTCCGTCGCCTCGCCGCCGGCGCGCGCGAGGTGGCGCTGGAGCGCGACGCCCGCCGCGTCGCGCTGCGCCGCGCGCCACGCGTCGAGCGCCGCGGCGACGTCGCCCCGCGCGGCCTCGAGGTCCGCGCCGCGCGCGCGCGCGTCGCGCTTCTCGGCGCCGCGCGCGCGGCGGATTTCGCCGTTCTTCGCCGCGAGCCACTTGCCGTACTCCTCGGACGCCTGGGTCCGCTTGCCCTCGGCGAGCCGCGCGGCCGCGGCCCGGGCGTCGTCGGCGGACGCCGCGAAGACGGACGCGGCGTCCGCGGCGGCCGGCGGGGCCGCGCCGTCGCGCCTCGCCTCCGCCGCCGCCGCCGCGAGGCGCGTCCGCGTGTCCGCGAGGTCGCGCGCGCGCCGCGCGACGCGCTTGTCGGCCATGAGGCTGAACGCGAGCGACGCGAAGGTCTTGTCGAACTCGGCCTTGGTGAGCACGCCGCCGTCGCGGCCCGCGACGCGGACGGCCTCGCGGAGCCGCCGGTTCACGTCGAGGCCGCTCCGCGTCGGCCGGTTCGCGTCGACGAGCGGCGCGAGCGGCACCGCGGCGAGCGACGCGTCGTAGAGCGCGCCGACCTCGGCGACGACGTCGTCGAGGGGCGCCGCGCGCGCGCCCGCCTCTTTGTCCGCCGCGGCCTCGGCGTCCTTGGCGCCGCGCCAGCGCCGGACCTCCGCGCGGCGCCGCGCGCGGTCGCCGCGCGACCGCGCGAGCCAGGCCGCGAAGGGCTCGTCGCCGGCGAACTCGTCGCGGGGCCGCCGCGCGTACTCGCGCCAGAGCGCGAGCGTCACCTCGCCGCGCCGCGCCTCGCCCTCGCGGAGCTGGCGCCTGTGTGGAAATCAACCGCTGGTTTGGGGGGTCCCCGCCAAACTTCAGAACTCTCTATCTCAATCAAATCGACGTCGATTCGGCTGATTTTTGGACGAATCGATCGCTCTCGTCAACTTCTCGAAGCACGGCCGAAGGCTACGGCGCACTCCGTTCGATTACGCGCACATTGAAGTCGGGTTGAATATTTGATTTCCACACCGGCTGGCGCCGCTTTTGGAGCTCGACCTCTCGCCGCGCGGCGCCGCCGTCGCGCTCGCCCCGGAACGCGAGCTTGAGCGCCTCGAAGTGGCCGTCGTGGCTCTCGGCGAAGGCGCGCGCCAGGTCCCGGACCTCGACGTCGAGGTCCGCCGGGCCCAGGACGTCGTACTTGAGCAGCATCGCCTCGAGCTCGCCGTCGCCGAGGCCGTGGGCCCGCCCGCCGAGGGCTTTGCGGAACTCGCGGCGCTGGCGGCCCCGGGACGCCGCCGCCTTGCCCTCGTTCCAGGCGTCCCAGGACGTCCCGCCGCGCCGCGGCGGGCCGAGGAACGCGGCCGCGAGCCACGCGCGGACCGCGGCCGCGGGCGCGCGCGCGGCGCCGCGGCGCGCGCCGGCGTCGTCGCCGGCGTCGGCGGCGGCGGCGGCGACCATGGCGTCGCAGGCCTTGGGGTCCACGCGGACGCCGCGCGCGCCGAGCGCGCGCCGGAGCGCCGCGCCGTCGACGGCACCCGCGTCGC
>NW_008705562.1:102525-111299 GCF_000186865.1 Aureococcus anophagefferens
AAGTCGGCGCCCCAGCCGTCCTTGGGCACGAGCCACCGCTCGAGGTCGATGCCCCGCGCCGTCGCGAGCTCGAGGATGTCGCCGCAGAGGAGCCCCATCGTGTAAACCGTGTGCGAGCCGCAACGATCGGGGCTGCCCGAGGCGCGCCATGGCCGCGCTCGTCGCCGAGGTCGAGGCGGACGCGCCCTTCGAGAGCGTCTTCGCCGACTTCGACCTCGCGGCGCCGCCGAGCCAGCGGCTCGTCCTCGCCCTCGTTTGCCGCGGCGCACCGCCGGCGACGATCCTCGAGGCCCTCGGCCCAATCGACGACGCCGGCGAGGCGGCGGCGCGGGCCGCCGTCGCCGAGCGCGTGCGGTGCATGGACGGCGACCTGCGCTACGACGGCGTGCTCACGTACCGGGCCTACGGCGACGGGCGGCCCGGCGGGCGCGTCGCCGTCGCGCCCTTCGACGGCCGCCGCGCCGCGCTCCTCGCGCGCGCCGACTGCGAGCCCGCGGCGGCGCCGGCGGTCGCCGCGGGCGGCGCCTGGGTCCTGCGCGCCGCCGGCGACGGCGCCCAGCGGCTCCTCGACGACGCGCGCGATTTCGAGTGCCTCTGCTACGCGGATCGCGACGGCGGCTTCGTCGGCGCCCGCGCGGACGCCCCGCCCCCCGCGCGACGCCCGCGGTCGACCGCGTCGACGCGAGGGCGCGCGCGCGCCGAGAGCGCGCGCGCCGAGAGCGCGCGCGACGCGTCCGGAGATCGGCCGCGCCGGCGTCGCGTCGACGTCGACCGCGCGCGCGCGCGCGTCCGAGTCCGGCCGGGACGTCCCACGCCGGCGGCCGATCCGCGCGCAGGTCGGCACGCGGGCCGTGCGCTGGCGGCTCCTCGACGCGGGCCTCGCGCCCGGGGGCGACGCGGCGCGGCTCTTCGACGACCTGCGCGCGCGCGCCGCGGAACTCGATTGGGACGGCGCGCCCTTTTCCTTCGACGGCGCCAACGCGCTCCTCGCGGGCGACTTCCCGCCGGCCGTTCTCGCCGGCCTGCCCGACGACGTCGGCCACTGCGCCGACGCCGACCCGGAGGCCGTCTACGACGCGTTCCTCGACCGCCGCTCGGCCCAGGCCTCCGAGGACATGGCCGCGCTCGCCGCGCTGCTCGAGGCGGAGCTCGTGGCGCTCAAGGGCAACTAGGCCCCGGCTTCCGGTCGACGGGGGGGTCGGTCTCGTCGCGTCTTCAAAGCCGCTTCAAGGACATGACTCAATGATTCTTGAAACCAATGTTGCCCCCGCCAGAAAATCCGCGTCGGCCCACCCTTGGCTGCCCCCCCCCCCGCGCGCGCCGTCGGACCATGTACGACGGGCTCGCGGGCGGCGGGAAGACGCTGCGCGAGCAGCGGGAGCAGGGCCTGCTGAAGCGCCTGGGCCCGCTCTTCAAGTACTTTTTCCTCGACGGCTTCGCGTCGGGCTGCCTGGGCATCCCGCTGAGCCTCTACATGTCGTTCCGCGTCCTGAACGAGAACCCGCAGCGCATGGCCATGTTCGCGCTCTGGTCGACGCTGGTCTACCAGGTGCCGCGCATCCCGCTGGCGCCGATCCACGGCGAGGTCGCGGACCGCATGCCGCGGAAGTGGCTCATCTACGTGTCGAAGATGTTCGACATCGGCTGCAACTTCCTCATCGCGACGATCCCGGACATGTACTACATCCTGGGCATCTACTTCCTGCGCGCGCTCTTCAACGTCCACAGCGCGTGCGAGCAGAACTACTTCCTGGACCTGACCATGTACATCGACCCCGCGCGCGAGGCGGAGGCGCGGCGGACGAGCGCCGCGGAGCGGCACCGGCGGGACCCGGGCGACAAGCTCATGTCCAAGGCCGTCGTCGCCGACGAGGGCATCCAGAACATCCAGGGCGGCGGCATCGCCGGCGGCTTCTACAGCGGCACGGGGTCGCTCTTTGGGCAGATCGTCGGCGGCGTTTTAGTGCGGCAGAAGGTGCTCACGATCCGCGCGGCGATCTACATCGCCCTCGGCATCAAGGCCGTCGCCCAGGGCGCCATCCTCCTCATGCCCGAGACGCGGCCGGCGGCGGCGGGCGACCCGGCGGGCTGCGAGCTCCTGGGCGCGGCCGTGTCGGAGGCGTGGCGGCTCGTCGACGCCAGGGCGGGAAAAGAGAGCGAAATTCCCAACTTCAAAGGCTCCGATCTCGGCCGTTTTCCACTCGTTTCGGCTGATTTTTGGACGAGCGGTCATCTCTCGGAACGGTCTCGAAGCATGGACGCTTTTTCCGGAACGCGCGCGCGCGGAACACTCATGTTGAAGAGAACTTGAATCACCCTTTTCCTGCCCAGGTCGACGCGGGCTGGGAGGACCAGAAGGCGCGGTGGCGCGGCGGCGAGCCGCTCCTCGACGACTTCACGCGCTTCGTCGCGGCCGTCTTCTACGGCGGCGGCGTCTACGGCCTCCTCTTCGGCCTCGCGTTCCAGTACCGCGCCGCGTGGGAAACGACCGGCGGAACGCCCCGTCCGGCGAAAACTTCAAACCTCTCGGTCACATCGCAGTCGTTTCGGCTGATTTTTGGACGGATCGGTTCCTCTCGGCGGGTTCTTACTAGACAGCGAGAAACCTATGTCAACCCCGTGCGAAGAGTTGCCTATGGAAGCCGTGTTGACTCTTATCGTTTCCCGCCCAGGTACCGCGTCAAGCCGAC
Organism: Aureococcus anophagefferens; assembly: GCF_000186865.1. Taxonomy (NCBI): domain Eukaryota; class Pelagophyceae; order Pelagomonadales; family Pelagomonadaceae; genus Aureococcus; species Aureococcus anophagefferens. The sequence continues at coordinate 105,216 of NW_008705562.1, forward strand.
GAAGCAGCAGCGCATCGACGCGGCGCTCGCGCTCATCCCCTGCGGCATGGCGGGCCTCATGGCCTGGTTCTACCACTACTCGTCGACGCGCAAGGGCGAGATCCTCGTCGCGCCCAAGTACCTCGCGGCGATCTTCGTCGCGCTCGCGGGCGGCGCGTTCGCGAGCTCCTACGCGGGCTTCGTCGCCGTCATGGGCGTCGTCGTCTTCGCGGCCGTGCCCGTGGCCATCCCCTGCGGCGCCATGTGGCCCTGCCAGGCGCCCATCGACAAGCAGGGCCGGCTCAACGCCATCTCCGTCATCCTCGTCGTCGGCCTCATCGGCGTGCCGTGCGTCGTCTTGGGCGTCGTCCTGTTCATGGTCCTCACGGGCCGCTGGGGCGACCTCGAGCGCCACGCGACGGGCTCGCGCGACGCGCGCTTCGACGGCCGCATCACGGCCGCGCTCTTCTGTGCGTCGTGGGGCGTGCTCGCCGCGGCCTACTACCTCCGGCGCGTCGCGGACCACTGCCGCGCGCTCCTCGCGGCCGCGCCGCCGCCGGCCGCGCCACCGGCCGGCCTCCTCGAGGCGGGCGCGCGCGACGCCGGCGACGCCGGCGCCGACGCACCGGACGCCGCCGAGTGCGCCGCGCTCCGGAAGCGGCTCGCGGCGTCCGAGGCCGACGCCGCGCGGCTCCGCGACGAGGCCTGCGCGCTCCGCGCGGACCTCGCGACGGCGCGCCGCGCCTTCGAGCTCCAGGCGCACCACTTCACGCTCGCGCCCAACGACAAGCGGCGCGCGTCGCTCGCGGTGGGCGCGGCGCCGCCCGACGTGCTCGGCTGGGCGGCGGAGGACGGCGGCGACGACTCCGCCGCCGCGGCCGCCGGCGGCGACGAGGCCGGCGGCGGCGACGCGGCCGGCGGCGGCGACGCGGCCGCGGAGGCCGCGGAGGCCGGCGGCGGCGACGAGGCCGCGGAGGCCGCGCCGGACGTCTACGAGCTCCACGACGTCGAGGGCCTCTCCGGCGACGAGGCCGCGGAGGACCCGCACGGGCCGGGCCTCGTCCTCGCGCCGGAGGAGGCCGCGGAGGACCCGCACGGGCCGGGCCTCGTCCTCGCGCCGGAGGCCGCGGACGTCGACACGCCGGACGACGGCGACGCGCCGCGGCCCATCGACGAGACCCTCGCCGGCGACGGCGCGCCCTACGGCTACACGCTCTGCGGCCTCGCCGCGTGAGCGCGGGGCGCCCTCATAAACGGCGACGCGGCCGGCGCCGCGATTCGCAGTAGCGTGGCTCGCGGGCCCGCCTACGGCGCGCCGGGCCGGGCCGGCGCCTACTGTTCGCCTCGGGGTCGTGTTGGGCGGCGCGCCGTGGCCGAATCGCGCGGTGCTTACCCAGGGGGCTCGCGGGGTACCTCGGGCGAACCGAGCTCGCCGGCGCCACGAGGAGGAGGCCGAGGCGGCCGACGAGGCCGCCGGAGTCCGGACTCACGACTAGAATCGGCGAGCGCGAGGCATCTCGGGCAAAAAAAGCGTCGTAGGCAAACCTCGCATGGGTTTCGCGCCGGCGCCGCGGCGATGGCGCGTCGCGCTGGGGCTCGCGGCCTGCGCGGCGTTGGTCGTCGCCGGCGTCGCGTCCCTCGCCCGGCGACGACCCCTCGTCGCCGCGTCGGCGTCCGGTTCGGGCGGGAACGACGCCGCGCTCGCGGCGGCGGCCCTCTGGCGCCTGCGGACGACGCCGGCGTGGGCCGGGCGGCTCCGCTACGGCGCGGCCTTCCTGCCCTACGAGGCCTTCGTCGAGGCCCACGGTGACGACCTCGCGGCGCTCCGGTGCGGCGACGCGTCGATCCACGCGAGCGGGCCGCTCTTCTTCGCGTACCACCGCCTGCTCCGCCGCGAGTTCCTCGCCGCGTTCCGCGCGGTCGCGCCCCGGGGCCTCGGCGACGTGCCGCCCCGACCGCCCGGCGGCCACGGCGCCTGGGACGGCGTGCTCGGGCCGCTCGCCGGCGACGCGGACCGCGGCTACGCGGTCGGCGCCGGCGCGTTCGCGGGCTGGCCCGTCGCCTGGCGCGGCGTCACGCACGACACGCCGGCGAAGCGGGCCATGCCGCCCGTCCTCGTGCGCTACGACGCCTACTGCGGCGAGCGGTCGCGGGGCCTCGACGCGGCCGCGGGCAGGGCAGCACAAGAGAGCGAAATTCCCAACTTCAAAGGCTCCGATCTCGGCCGGTTTCCACTCGTTTCGGCTGATTTTTGGACGAGCGATCATCTCTCGGAACGATCTCGACGCGTGGATGCTTTTTCCGGAACGCGCGCGCGCGGAACACTCACGTTGAAGCGACGTTGAATCACCCTTGTCCTGCCCAGGCCGCCGGCGACGCGTTCGCGGCGTTCAGAAACGCGACGGACTGGGCCGCGGCCGCGGAGCGCGCGCTCCGCGCGCACGTGCTCGTGCACCGCGCCTTCCAGGGCGGGAAACGGGCGGCGTGCCCGACGTCAAAGGCTCCGCTCTCGCGTCGGCTGAGTTTCGGACGAGCGATCGTCCCTCGGAGCGCGCTCGAAGCGGGCGCGGTCGTTCGGAACGCTCGCGTCGAAGCGACGTCGAACCACCCCTCTCCCGCCCAGGCGCCTTCGGCGGCGCCCGCGGCTGCAACCGCACGGACCACGTCGTCGGCTGTGTGGAAATCAACCAGTGGTTTGGGGGGTCCCCACCAAACTTCAGAACTCTCTAGCTCGGTCAAATCGACGTCGATTCGGCTGATTTTTGGACGAATCGATTGCTCTTGTCGAGTTCTCGAAGCACAGCGAAAGAGTCCGGTCCGAACCGTTCGATTACGCTCACATTAAAGTCGGGTTGAAGATTTGATTTCCACACAGGTCGTCGGCGACTTTGACAACGCGAAGGCGTCGGTCAACGACCCCGCGTTCTTCGCCGTCCACGCGGCCTTCGACGCCGCGCTCGACGGCTGGCTCGCGGCGCGCGACGCGCCCGCGGCCGCCGCGCGCTGTGTGGAACTCAAACAGTGAGCTGGGACGTCCCGACCAACTTCGGAACTCTCGAGCTCGGTCGAATCGAGGTCGATTCGGCCGACTTTTGGACGAATCGATGGCTCTCGTCGAGTTCTCGAAGCAGAGCCGAAGAGCAGTTCAATTACGCACGCATTGAAGTCGGGTTGAAGATTTGAGTTCCGCGCAGGCCGCGCGCCGCGCCGCCGTCGACCTCGCGCGCGCGCTCCGGCCCTGCGCCGCCGCGCTCGCGGACCACCGCTTCGCTGCGACGCTCCTGGACGAGGACGCGGCGACGGCGCTATTCCTCGGCACCGACGTTGTAACGTCCTAGATGACCTGGATGCGGCTGTCAGCGTAGGGGGTTCCGAGGCGTGTCCCGGGACGGCGTCCGGGAGCCAGGCCCAGGAGGCACGTGGCGCACGTGCTCGCGATCCTCGCTCCTTGAGCATCTCCTGAGCGCTCAGCGATTTGTGGCACCTGAGGTTGTCGTGCTTCTTCGCCACCTCGTCCATCCAGAGCGATCTTCCCCGGCTTCCGTCCCCGCCCGGCCCCCCTCCGAGGCCCCGGGCACGCGTCGGGAAAAAAAAAACCGGTCCCGCGAGCGCCCTCGACGCTCTAAACGTTCGCTCGGCTTCCGTCGAAGCTGACACCACTCCACCCACGTTCCAAAGCCCCCCGAGGGGCTTAAGAAACACGCGCAGACCATGGGCGTCCAGGACTTCAACGACTGGTTCTGCATCCCCGCGTTCTTCGTGCTCTTCCGCGAGACGCTCGAGGCCGCGGTGCTCGTCGCGGTGCTCATCCAGTACCTCAACCGCGCGGACGCCAAGCACCTGAAGCGCCAGGTCTGGCTCGGCGCCGCCGTCGGCGGCGCGGCGTCCGTCGCCATCGGCGTCGTCATCCTCTCCATCTACTACACGCAGAAGTCGACGATGACGACGACGACGGCGTTCGTCGTCGAGGGCGGCATGCTCGGCTTCGCGTGCGTCGTCATCACCTACTTCCTCGTCACGCACCTCGCCCCGGGCATGAAGTCGTCCGGGTCCTGGCAGGTCAAGTGGGAGCGCAACATGGACGAGCTCGTGCAGGCGCAGATCGACAAGACGAACGAGTACGGCTTCTTCACGCTCAGCTTCACGTCCGTGCTCCGCGAGGGCTTCGAGGCGGCCATCTTCGTCGTCGGCTTCGGCGCGGCCTACAGGCCCGAGTCCATGCCCATCCCCATCGTCACGGGCATCTTCGCGGGCGTCGCGTTCGGCGCGTCGATGTTCGTCGGCACGAACAAGATGGACCTGTCGCTCTTCTTCAAGTTCTCCGCGGGCTTCCTGGCCCTCATCGCCGCGGGCCTCGGGTCCCACGCGTCCTACGAGTTCCAGAAGGGCGAGGCCTTCGGGGCCTGGGCCTGCAAGCGCATCTGCGACGACGTCTGGGTGCCCGCGGTCCAGGCGCCCTTCGGCACGTACGCGTCCTACGTGCCCTACACGGACATCGCGCCCCACGCGGCCATCGACCTCGACATGCGCGCCTTCAGCGACCGCATGCAGGCCGAGGACTGGGATGGCGCGTGGGAGATCTACGACCAGGGCGGCAACTCGGCCAAGGGCGACGGCTTCCGGACGCTCCGCGGCTTCTCCAAGGACCTGAGCGGCGAGCCGACCTACGACGAGTTCCTCGCCTACCACGGCAACGCCAAATACGCCGACGACTACGTCCGCGCGGTCATGTGGGACCGCCTGAGCGACAACTCGACGGCGAAGCTCGACCCGCGGCCCGAGCTCTTCTCTACGAACACGCTCTCCTGGGACATGGCCTTCCAGATGGCGCTCAAGGCGGCCCAGTACCAGTCGACGTGGATGTACAGCCTCCACGAGCTCTACAGCGCGCTCGGCAAGTGCGAGGCGGGCGACGTCGGCCCCGAGGGCGCGCCGCACGCGTGGGACGAGGGCTGGGCCTTCTACGTGGGCTCCATCCCCGGCGAGACGGGGTCGCCCTTCGGGTCCCTGTCCTACGCGCTCCCGGACATGCGCTGCAACGCCTGGAACTACTGCGCGGACGACGCGGGCCGCCCCGCGTGGCGCGAGGCGGGCGACGGCGCGAACAGCGACGTCAACGCGCGCATGCTCCGCCTCTACCGCGCGGGCCTCGCCGCCGTGCGCGACGAGACGCGCTGCGCCGAGGCGCGGACCTACGTCGACAAGATCCTCGTGCAGATGACGTTCCCACTCATGCAGGGCGCGATGCGCTACGCGTACCGCGCGGACCCCCAGGGCGAGGGCACGGCGCTCGGCACGGCGTCGTTGGGCCACGGCAAGACCTGGGCCGAGCTCCACGCCTTCACCATGGCCGTGCTGCCCCGCGTCGCGTCGTGCGCGCCCGAGGCCGCGGCGGTCCTCGAGCGGAACCTCGTGCTCCCCGACGTCCTCGACGCGTCGACGCACGACCAGCTCGTCCCCGACGGCTACGTCGCCGTCAAGGAGGCCTTCCAGGCGTCCTACGCCTGCCTCGGCATCACCTGCGCCGACGTCGGGTCCCTCGACGCCATCCCGGGCCTCGAGGCGTGCGACGACGGCTCGACGCTCGACGACGAGGTCGCGTACTACGACGGCCTCGAGGAGATCGGCGCGCGGCCCGACGGCGACTGGGAGGAGGAGAACTGCGACGACGACGAGGCCGACGCGTCGTGGCACTCCTACCGCCGCCTCGAGGCCGAGCCCTGGTACGACGCGCTCGTCGAGCAGGTGCCCGAGGCCTACGGCCGCAAGCTCGTCACCGAGCGCGCCAAGTCGTGCGACGGCAAGGGCCAGTCCATCGCCTGGCCCAACGAGGAGGTCTGGGACATCACGGGCTGCTGCGACACCAAGAACGGCTTCTTCTTCCTCATGATGGTCCTCTTCTGGTACCGCCCGGCGATCACGAACCTCGAGCTCATCATCTGGGTCATCTACTGGCCCATCATCGCCTTCTGGGGCTGGTACAAGGTCCGCGACATCACGGACTTCAACGCCGAACTCCAGGCCGCCGCGGACGCCAAGGGCGAGGAGGACCTCAAGCCCGAGGCGGAGTGGGCGCGACCCCGCCCCCCCCCCCGAGGCCCGCCC
>NW_008705562.1:111349-117409 GCF_000186865.1 Aureococcus anophagefferens
GGAGGTCGAAGTCGATGACGTCGTCGCACTCGAGGATGAAGAACATGGCCAGCGAGTTGAGCAGGAGGTTGAAGGGCCCGTCGGCGGTGCCGACGACCATGACCGTGACCTGGATGAAGTAGGTCGTCATGACGAAGCGCGCGCCGTGGAGCAGGAACGCGAGCGCGACGCGGAGCGCGCCGAGCTTGGAGAACCGCGCCCGGCGCCGCTCGCGCCGCGCGCCCCAGCGGATGACGAGGTAGGCCGTCTTCATGCCCGACACGCCCTTGTGCACGGCCATGCCGAGCATGAAGGTCGTGAAGACGAGGGGCGCGATGACGAAGATGGGCAGCCCGCGCGTGAGGATGGAGTCGTCGAGCTCCGCGCTGTACGCGACCTGCGCGGACATCAAATCTTCCACCCGACTTCAATGTGCGCGCGTTCGATAGGTTCGACGGAAGCTCTTCGGCTGTGCTTCGAGAACTCGATGGGAGCCATCGATTCGTCAAACAATCGGCCGAATCGACTTCGATGTGACCGAGAGAGAGAGTTCTGAAGATGGGTGGGGACCCCCCAAACCGGTGGTTGATTTCGGCGCCGTACGCGACGGGCCCGGGCACGCCGTAGGGGAACGTGCCCGCGAGCCACGCCGGCGGCGCGCCCTCCTCCGTGGCCATGGTCCCGTACTTCAGATACCAGAGGTGCTGGTCGCGCCGTCTGGAGCGCCCACGTCTGGAGGAACGCGAGGCCGAGCGCGAACGCGGCGAGGGGGACGACCTCGGCGGCGAACGTCGAGCAGCGGTCCGCGCCGACGTCGCCCGCGAGCACGATCTTCGTCACCGTGCGCGAGTAGAACGACTTCTCGCAGTGCGCGTAGAGCGTCGTCGCGATCTCCTCGCGCAGGTTCCGCGCGAGCACGGACGCGCGCGTGCGCTGCGCGAGCGACGGCCGGCCCTCGTCGGCCGCCGCGGCGGGCGGCGCCGCGCCGCGGGGCGACCGCGGCGGGCTCCCGTCGCCGGGCGGCTCCCTCCGCGCCTTCTTCCGCGCCTTCCGCGGCGCCCGGCCGGGCGCCGCGCGCGGCGCCTCGCGGTCCCCGGCGTCGCCCCAGGCGAGCATCATCGCCTCCTCGCCCTTGGGCGCGCTCGCGGGCGCCGCGACGTCGTCGAAGCGCTCGACCGCCGGGGCCGCGGCGGCCCACGGCGCGTCGTCGGCGAAGGTGAGCCCCGGGCAGAAGACCATGGGAGAATCAGGACGACCGTCGTCGTCCGTGGCGACATCGCGGCCCTCGGCGCCGTCATCGAAGAGGAGCATCGGGGCTGCGCTCGGGCAGGCCCGTTCCCGGACGGTCCGCGTGCGGGCTGCGCAGGGCGGTCAGGCTCGATCCCGACCGAGGTGTCCGGGCTGCGCAGGGCAGTCAGGTTCGATCCCGACCATCGGCGTCCGGGCTACGTTGGGCAGTCAGGCTCGGCCCCTATTCTGCCGGCACAGGCAACGTCGACAGCAAGATGCCGCGCGCAGCTCGGCCCAGCTTCGAGCAATCATCCTGCACCACTCGGCTGCGGCGCCGTGCGCGTGCGCCCGTGGCACACCGCGGTTCGTCTTCCGCGCCGGGAGCCGCTCGCGGCGGCGCGCCCCCTGGACCCCCGGAGTCGCCCCCCGGTGCATGTTCGTCGGCGAGGAGGCGCAGGGACTCATGTCGGGCGGCGCCAACGACCCCTTCCACGTCGTCAAGGACGAGCTCGTGGCGAAGCTGGAGAGCATCGAGCTCCGCGTGGGCCAGTTCAACGGGCTGCTCTACGGCCCGGGGACGACCGCGGGCTCCAAGCCCTTCCGCGACTGCCGGAAGGCGCTCGGCCGCGAGATCCGCGGCGCCGAGGGCCAGCTCAAGGACCTGGGGCTCACGGTGGACTACGTCGAGCGGGACCGGGGCGCCTTTTCCCACATCGACGACCGCGAGCTCTCCGAGCGCCGCGACTTCGTCGCCGCGGCGCGGAGCCGGGTCGCGAACGCGCGCGACGCCGTCGGCGGGCCCCGCGCGCGCGCGAAGATGGACGCAGACGACAAGGCCGCCGTCGCCGCCCAGCAGGGCGACTACGGCGCGTCCACGGACCTCGAGATGGCCAACACGGACTTCATCCACGGCCAGCGCGCGCGGACCCAGGCGACGATGCGCGAGCAGGACGACAACCTGGAGCAGCTCGACGGCGCCGTGGACCGCGTCCACGCCATGGCCTCCGAGATCCACGGCGAGCTCCAGACCCAGAGCCGCATGATCAACGACATGGAGAGCGAGCTCGACGAGACGACGGAGAAGATGAACTTCGTCATGGGCAAGCTCAGCAAGCTCCTCAAGACCAAGGACACGTGCCAGCTCTGGACCATCGTCGCCCTCACCGTCGTCCTCGTCGTCATGGTCATGCTCGTCATCTGGTCCTAGGGGGCGGTAATCGCACGCGAGCGCGCCCCCGAGAGAGCGAACGGGGAGCGCGGCGAGATCGCCTTCTACGAAGTCGGTTCGCCGCCCCGACAGCGGACTATATGTTAGAACACAGCGATGTGCCCCCAAGCGCCGGGTGGCTGCGCCTGAAGCGCGCGTCGCGTCGGCGCGGTCGGCGCCGGAGCGAGGGCTTGACAGGCGAATTGAGCGGGAGGTGCGCTCGTTAGAGGTGCTCGAGCTCGTTGAGAGCCGCGAAGATTTCGTGTTTCCGGAGGAGGAGCTCGGAGCGTTCCTTGGCGCACCTAGGAGTCGACGCGCTCGCGGCGGCGCGGCCCGAATTTGACGCTGGCGCGCGTGCGTTTCCACGAGGAACGTACTTTCGTCGACGACGGCATCTTCGTCGGCGTCGGATTGCTCGTCGTCGTCGCCGCCCTCGGTTCGCGGCCGTTTCTTGGGCCGCCCTCTCTTTTTGGGTTTGGACTTCTTGGCGAGTAACCGACCGAGGCTGGGAAGGATGGTAGAAGCGTCGGAGACAAGAGGCGCGACGAGTTGTTCGACGGCGACTTCGAGAAGGACGCTGAGCAGTGCGGGCCCAGGCGCAACATAGCCGCCGACCGCGCGATCGAACCACCCGGCGACCGCACTCTCGACCGCGGCCGCGTGCGCGCTCTCGCGCTCTTTGACTGCTTCGGAGAAGGCCGCGACGAGCGCGTCACGGAGGACGGCGAATCGCGCGAGCTGTGCCGTGCCCGTGTGATTGTTGAAGATTTGATTGACGGCAGTTCCGAGCGCCTGGCGGACGGCTCGCGAGGCCGCGGCCGTGGTGCCGAGGGCGCCGATCTTGGCGCGCTGCTTTAATTGGACGCGCTCGAGCACCGACATGGTGCCGCTTGGGATCGAGGATTTGCCGCACACGACCGAATGATCGTTCGCGAAATTACCGTGGAGCTCCTTTCTGATCGCCTGTTCGACGAGTTTCGCGCTTCCGGCCGCGGAGAAATCGCTGACAAATTCCGCGAGCAAGGCGGACAAGGTCAACGAGGAAGGCGCGGGACCGAGGCGGTCGAGCTCGACTTCGACAACTCGTTGCCGCTCCTTGAGGTGCGCGGTGGCGCGCGGCACCCAGTTGTCGCGGATGTGGCTCGAGAAGAGGGCGTCGATCTTGACCAGGAGCTGGTTGATGCCCACGCCGTCCTGGATCTTGGCGTCCTCGGAGAACCAGCGCTGCTCCTCCTCCGCGGAGTCGTGCAGCGACGAGCCCTCCTCCTCGACGACCATCGTGTCGCGATTCTTGACGCCGACCCAGCCCTGGGGCAGCGCTACCATGTCGTCGGCGCGGCCCGCGAGGCGGTCCTTGAGCTCCCAGAAGGGCGATTTCTTCTTGCGCTGCTTGAAGCGCGGGTCGTAGGCGAGGTCCGCCTTGGCGAGGACGCCGATGGTCAGGGGCTCCTTCCCGTGGCGCTGGACGAGCTGCATGGCCTGCGAGTCCCGGACGCGCGTCGCGTTCGCGGGGACGACGCAGACGCAGACCGTGTCGGCGCGGCACATGTAATGCTCCGTGATCTTGCGCGTCTGCTCCATCATGTCCGCCGGCTCGCCCTCGACGGACGCCGCGACGATGCCGGGCAGGTCGATGAGGTCGAGCGTGGGCACGTCCGGCTTCCGCACCTCGATGGTGAGCACGTCGTTGACGACGCCCCGGACCGTGCCGCCGTGGCGCGCGGCCACCGCCTCGTTCATGAATGCCGCGACGGTCCGCGCCGCGTCGGCCTCGCTGACGACGGCGTCCTCGCGGCCCGCGAGGCGCACGGTCACGCAGGAGCCGGCCGCGGCGTCGTCCTGGATCAGCCGCAGCTGGATCGGCATGCGCGTGCAAATCGTCGCGTCCCGCGGGAACAGCGTGAGCCCCGCGATGCGCTCCAGCGTCGAAGATTTGCCCGCCGACTCGGAACCGACGACGATGATCGACGGAAGCGCCACGTGGCCGAGGGCCTGCGTGAGCGACCCGCGCTTCACCACGCGCATGATGCGGCCGTAGTTCGAGCTCTTCAGCGTCGCCGCGACGTCGAACGTCGTCGTCGCCTCGGCCGCGACGTCCATGTCGTCGTCCGAGTCGCTGATCACCGTCGCGCCGTTCTCGCCAACGTAGAGGCGCACCGCGGCCTGGACGCTCCAGTCCCCGATCTCAAGGAGCCGCGCCGCATCTTTCTTCGACCCCTTCGTAAAGCCGACGACCTCTTCGATCCTCTCCTTCTTCTCCCGCGCACTGAGCGATAGCGCCTTGACGAGGCCTACGGCTTCGGCCGCTCGCCCAAGAAGCCCCCGCTCTTCCGCCGCGGTGCGACGATGCTTGAGGCTGCGCGACGCCGGGGCCGTCTCCTTCTTTACTTTGGGGGGCATGGCGGCCGCGTCGAGGTCGACGCCGAGTCGCGCTGGACCGCGGGCAGCGTTCTGTGCCGAGGTCGACGCAGTGGGCAGCGCTTCTCGTGAAATGTTAACGACTTTGGGTAAACTTCGGCACAGTGCCGTACATCGAGGGCAGCTTCGCAGGCACGATGGACGATCGAGCGCCTCGCCGCCCTCGTCGTCGGTGATCAGCAACGCAGATAGGATCGAGCGCCTCACCGCTCTCGCCGCCGGTCGCGGATAGGATCGAGCGCCTCGCCGCCCTCGCCGCCGGTAATCAGCGACGCGCATGGAGGCGCGGGCCGAGGCCGTCGTCGTCGACGGGTCCATGCTCTTCGACTGCTCGCCGGAGGTCGCGGTCGCGAACGCGGCCCACATCGCCAAGGCCGTCGCCGTCAAGGCCGACGTCGACGACCCGGGCCGGGTGCGCGTCGGCGTCGAGGACTTTGGCGACGGCGCGCGCGTGCGCTACTCGCTGACCGTGCCATCCGCCGTCGCCGCGGCCGTCGCGGCGAGCCTCGGCGCGCTGACCCCGGCGGAGATGGACGGCCTCGTGAAGCGGACGTCCGGCGGCCGGCGCGCGGCGACGCCCTTCAGCTCGCAGCGGGGCGACGCGGCGCCGCCGCCGGCCGCGGTCGCGGCCGCGGCCGCGGGGTCGCCGGCGGCGGCGCGGCTCCGCGCGCCGCCGGCGGCGGTCGCCGTCGACGCGTCCCGGCCCGCGCTCCGGGCCTCGGAGCTCTACGGCCGCGCGTTCCTCGGCCGGCGCTTCGGCGACGTCGCCGTCGCGCGCGGCGCCGTCGCCGGCGCCGTCCGGGACGCGGTCTTCGCCGCGTCGACGCGCCGGTCGCTGACGCTCTTCCCCGGCGCGCCCGGCCAGCGCACCTTCTCGCAGACGCACCACCGGGCCCTCGGGGCCGCGCTGCGGCCGTCGGCCGCGGCCTGGGCCTGGCTCGCGCGGTCCGCGGAGCCCTGGCAGCTCCGGGGCGCGCTCGACCTCGACGCGCGCGAGCTCGGGGCGACGTGCGGCGCGCTCCTCGGGCGGCGCGACGGCCTCGAGGTCCTGGGGAGCGTGCTGCCGGGCGCGGCGACGTCGCTCTGGGCCGGGTCCGCGGGCACGCGGACGCCGCTCCCAGGGCAGGACAAGAGAGCGAAATTCCCAACTTCAAAGGCTCATATCTCGGCCGTTTTCCACTCGTTTTGGCTAATTCTTGGACGAGCGATCATCTCTCGGAACGTCT
>NW_008705562.1:117459-131369 GCF_000186865.1 Aureococcus anophagefferens
CCCCGGGCCCTCGGGGCCGCGCTGCGGCCGTCGGCCGCGGCCTGGGCCTGGCTCGCGCGGTCCGCGGAGCCCTGGCAGCTCCGGGGCGCGCTCGACCTCGACGCGCGCGAGCTCGGGGCGACGTGCGGCGCGCTCCTCGGGCGGCGCGACGGCCTCGAGGTCCTGGGGAGCGTGCTGCCGGGCGCGGCGACGTCGCTCTGGGCCGGGTCCGCGGGCACGCGGACGCCGCTCCACGCGGACGCGGCGACGTCCGTCGTCGTCCAGCTCGCGGGCGCCAAGGTGTTCCGGTTCTGCTCCCGGGACGACGTCGCCAACTGCGCGGACCTCCCGCCGGCGGTGCTGCGCGACGGCGACGCGGCGGCGGCGCTCGGCCTCGCCGTCGCGGACGTCGAGCGCATTCCGAACGTCGCGACCGTCGTCCTCGAGCCCGGCGACGCGCTCGTCCTGCCGCGCGGCGTCTACCACGACGTCGAGGCGCGCGACGGCCTCGCCGCGTCGCTCGTGCTCCGCGTCGACTGCTGCGCGGACCCCGCGGCGGCCGCGGCGGCCGCGGCGGCGCGGTGCGGCGCTGAGGCCGCGGCGGCGGCCGCGGCCGACGCGGCGCGCCACCTCGAGGCGGGCGACGCGGCCGCGGCCCACTTCGCGCTCCTCCAGGCCCTCGCCGCCGAGGACGCGGGCCTCGAGGCGGCGGGCGGGGACCCCGTCGACCTCGGCATCGACGACTAGCGGGTAAAGGTGAGAAGTTCAACGTTCACTTTCGAACTCGGCGACCTCCGACGACAGTGAAGTCAACTGCAGTTTCAACTTGGCGAGCGCCCGTGGCAATGGCCGCGCTCGACGCCATCCTCCCTCAGGACGAGGAGGAGTTCGCGACCGTCGCCTACTGGGACAAGTTCTACGCGCTGCGGGACGACAAGCCCTTCGAGTGGTACGTCGACGCGGCGCGCGGCGCGGCCATCGTCGCCGCGGCGCTCGGCGACGCGGCGGCGGGCGGCGGCGAGCGGCTCGTCGTGAACCTCGGCTGCGGGACCTGCGAGGTCCCGCGGGCGCTGGCCGAGGCGCGGGCCGCGCGGCCGGCGCTCGGCGCGCTGCGCGTGCTCTCCGTCGACAACAGCGCGGGCTGCGTCGCGACCGCGCGCGCGCGCCAGGCGCCCGCGGCCGTCGCCGGCTGCGCGCTCGACTTCGCCGCCATGGACGCGCTGGACCTGGACGTGCCCGACGGGTCCGCGGCCGTGCTCTTCGACAAGGGCCTCGTCGACGCGCTGCACCCGCGCGACGACGCCGCGCGGCGCGCGACGATGGCGAAGCTAATTCGGTGCGCGCGCGCCAAGCTCGCGCCCGGCGGGACCCTCGTCGTCGTGTCCATGCTCCAGGGCCACGTGCGGGCGCTCCTCGAGGCCGCGGCCGCCGCGGACTTTTACGCGACGGCGTGCCCGGCGCCCGCGGGCGCGCCGAAGCTCCTGCCGTTCGCGCTTTTCCTCCGCCCGGGCGCGCCGGGCGCGGCCTACGGCGGCGACGCGCTCCGGCACCGCGACGCCGACGCCCTCGCCGGCGGCTGGGCCGAGCTCTGGGCCCGCGTCGACGCCGCCGTCGCCGCCGCGGCGCCCGCGACGCGCGAGGCCGCGCGCGTCGCCGTCGTCGGCCTCGACTTCCGGCTCCGGGGCAAATGGAACGGCCGCGACGCCGCGGAGGCGCTCGTCGCCCGGCTCGGCGGCCTGCCGGCGGCGCTCGACTTCCGCTGGGCCGAGGCGCCGCGCGTCGAGCCCGTCGCGTTCGGCGTCTGCCGCGTCGCCGCGGCCGCGGCCGCGCGCGGCGACCGCGACCCGGACGCGCTCCGCGACGCGCTCGGCGCGGCCCTCGGCGCCGTCGACGCGGACGACGCCGCGACGTCGTCCGACGACGACGACGGCGACGACGACGGCGCCGCCGCGCCGCGGGCGCTCGAGTGCGCGTGGCCCGAGGTCACGAGCCTGACGTTCGGCGAGGGGACGCTCTAAGCCGCTCTTGAGGTCGATGGTCGAGTGTTTTATCCCTAGCCTGCCACCTCGTGCTGTGTTAGGACGTATCCTTGGGCGTGAGCTGCCCCCCCGGGCCGCGGCCCTCGTCGTCGTCGTCGCTCCAGCCGTCGTCGGAGAGGTCCTCGCGGTCCTCGGCCTCGAGCACCGCGCCCGCGCGGACGTTGCGGAGGAACGACGTAAAGTCCGCGCCGCTCTGCGAGTCGCGCTGCTGCGACGGCCGCCGCGACGGCCGGCGCGCGGCGCCGCCGGGCTCGGCGGCGCCCAGCGCCGCGGCGCGCGCGCGCTTCTTCGACTCGAGCTCGCCTGCGGCGGTTCGCGCGCGTCGGCCCCGCGGCGGCGGCGGAGGGCGGGGGATACGCGGCGCGACGCGCGGCGCCTCCGCTCGCGGAGCTTCGCCTCCTCGCGGTCCTCGAACTCCTTGCCGTAGGCGTCGACGAAGCCGAGGATGTCGTCGATCCAGGCCTGGAAGTCCGTCGTCTTCGGGTCCTCGCCGTAGGACCGGAGGCAGCCGTCGACCTGTGTGAAAATCAAATCTTCAACCCGACTTCAATGTGCGCGTATGCGAATATTTTGACACGAGCACTTCCGCCGTGCTTCGAGAACTCGCTAAGAGCAATCGATTCGTCCAAAAATCAGCCGAATCGACTTCGATTTGACCGAGCTAGAGAATTCTCAAGTTTGGCCCCGACGTCCCAGCTCACTGGTTGATTTGCACACAGCCGTCGACGTCCGCGTTGACGTCGAGGAGCGCCGCCTCGAGGCCTAGAAGAAGCGGGGGCTTCGAGCGCGGGCGCCGCGCGCGGGGAAGAAGAAAAAAAACGGCGCGGGGCGACGCGCGCTCGAGGTCGACGTCGACGTCCGCGACGACGCGCGCGACGCGCGCCGCGGCGAGGTCCGAGACCGCGGAGCCCTCGGCCGCGAGGCGCTCGCGCTCCGCGTCCGCGCCGTGGCGCTCGGCCGTGAGCGCGCGGAGCTCCTCGGCGAGCGCGTCGCGCGACGTCGCCTGCGCCGCGTCGGCGAGGCCGCCGAGCTCCCGGCGGAGCACCTGGGGCTTGACCCGCGCGTGGCGCGCGACGTACTGGAGCAGGTTCGCCGACTCCGCGCCGCCGCCGCGCGCGCGCGCGCCTCCCGGAGCTTGCCGAGCGCCGACGTGCGCACGCCCGGCCGCTGGGCCCGGGCCGTGCCGTGGTTCGCGAAGTTGGCGACGCCGAGCGCCGTCCGGAGCACGTCCCGGAGGCCGTAGGAGCCCGCCAATTGGTTCGCCGCGGTCTTGAGCGGCGCGACGCCGCCGTCCACGAGCTCCGCGCAGCGGTCCGCGTAGGTCGCCTCGAGCCAGAGGTAGCCGACCTTGGCCGCGCAGCGGGGCACGCCGCAGGCGACGACGGCGAAGAGCGCCGACGGCGCGTCGAGCGACGGCGCGAGGAGCCGCGCCGCGTCCGCGTCGCGGAAGCCGTCGCGGCGCACGGCCGCCTGGACCGCGCGGATCTCCGATTCGCCGGCGAAGAAGGCCTTGAGGGGCTCGAGGCAGCGCGCGACGCCGTCGGCGAGCGCGCGGGCCCCGAGGCGGCCGCCGTCGAGCGTGAGCAGCGTTTCAACGACGGCGTCGTCCCGCGCGCGGACGTTGCCGTGGAGCACGTTGAGCTCCAAGGCGCGGCGGTCGCCGAAGAGCTCCGTGACGAGGGACCGCTTCTTCGACGCGGGCTGGGCCTTTTTCGGCGCCGCCGCGCCGGCGGCGGCCGCGCCGCGGTCCACGAGGCCGAAGACGTCTTCGAGGTCCGCGGACGCCTCGGACCGGAGCGGCGCGTCGAAGCCGCGCCACCAGTCGCCCGACGCGAGCGCGTCGTCGTCGGAGGCGTAGTCGAGGTAGACGCGGCGCGTCTTGACGCGCGGCTTCCGCTCGCAGCCCGGCGGCGGGCCCCGGCGGACGACGGCCGGGGCCGCGACGTCGACGGCCGCGTCGGCCGCTTGGGCCGATGATGAACCCGCGCCGCCGTCGAGGAGCGCCGGGTCCAGGCCGTCGGCGCGCATCTTGTTCTCGACGGCGCCGCGGGGCACGTGCATCTGGAGCATCTTCAGGTACTTGGCGAGGACCGCGCCGCCCGCGCGCGGCGCGGCGCCGGGCTCCGCGGCGGGCTCCGGCGCGTCGAGGAGCGCGACGTCGAGGCCTTCCGCCGCCATCTTCGCGCGCACGGCGCCGTAGGGCACGTGCATCTTCAGCATGCGCGCGTAGCGCTCGAGCCGCGGGTCGTCGCGCGCCGCGGCGGCGGGCGCGGTTCGCGCGGCCTCGGCGGCGGCCGCCGCGCGGCCGTCGCGGCGCGCCGCGGCGTCGCGCGCGCGCGCGCGGTGGAGCTGCGCGAGGCGGCTCCGCTCCGCGCGCGCCGCGCGGCGGTCCGCGACCGTGCGCGTCATCCGCGCGTCGAGATCCGCGAGGCCGTCGCCGAAGACGAGGTCGCCGTCCATGGCCCGGAGCGCGTCCGCGAGCCGCGGCGGGTCGCCGGCCGCGGGCGCCGCGGGCCGCCGCCGGGCCCCGAGGCTCGCCCGGTCGGCCTCGAGGTCCTCGCCGAGCGCGCGGAGCACGCCGTCCGCGCGCGCATCGCCTGCGAGCCACGCGGCCCGCATCGCGCGGTCCGCGAGGGAGCGGCCGCGCCTGGGCAGCACAAGAGTGATTCAACGTTCGCTTCAACGTGAGTGTTCCGCGCGCGCGCGTTACGGAAAACACATCCACGCTTCGAGACCGTTCCGAGAGATGATCGCTCGTCCAAAAATCAGCCGAAACGAGTGAAAAACGGCCGAGATAGGAGCCTTTGAAGCTGGGAATGTCGCACTCTTTTGCTGCCCTTGCCCGCGCCGCTCGCCGCCGGGCGCCGCGGCGTCGCAGTCCGCGGCCTCGTCGCGCTCGCGCGCGTCGCAGGCGCCCAGGAACGCGTCCGCGGCGGCGCCGAGCGCGCGCGCGGCCGGGTCCCCGGCGGCCGCGGCCGCGCGCGAGATCGCGAGGAGCGGCGGGCACCGGTGCTCCTCGCCGCGCGCGCCGCCCGCGCCCGCGGCCGCGCGCGCGAGCACGTCCGGCGGCGCGCGCCGCCGCCGCGCCGCCGGCGCGCGGTCCCGCGACGCACTCTTCGCGAGCGTCGCCTTGGGCGCCGCGGCCGCGGGCGCGACGCGCACGACGGCGTTCGCCGCGCGGCAGTACAGCGCGCCGCGCGCGAGCGCCGCGGACCGCGTCTTCTCCGCGTCGCAGGTCGCGGCGAAGAGCCGCGCGGCCGCCGCGGCGAGCGGCGCGTCGGCGCCGCGCGCGTTGAGCAGGTCCGCGAGCGCGGCGTAGCGCGGCGGCCGCGCGTCCGCGGCGCCGCGCGGCGCCGCGGGCGCGAGCGGCGCGCGGGCGAGCGCGGCGTCGCCGAAGCGCGCGGCGCCGTCGACGCGATCCAAAACGGCGTCGACGACCCGCAGGCCCTCCTTCTCCTTGCAGAGCGCGGCGAGGAGGTCGCAGACGACGGCCGAGAGCAGCGGCAGCCGGAGCTGGAGCGCGCCGAAGGCGAAGCGCTTGAGGTTCGCGCGCTCGCGCTTGAGGCGCGCGAGCTCGCCGAGCGCGTGGGGCACGAGGCCCACGAGGCGCACGCACTTGACGGCGACGAGCGCGAGCGCCGCGTCGCCGACGGACGCGACGCCGCCGCCGCGCGCGAGGTACGCGACGGACCGGCCGAGCGACGCGAGCGTGAAGTCGCGCGTCACGACGGCCGCGAGGTCCTCGGCGAAGGCGTCGTCGGCGCCGCGGCGCCGGCCGCCCGCGCGCGCGCCCGACGCGCGGAGCAGCGCGAGCCGCGCGGGGAGCGCCGCGAGCTCCCGCCTGGGCAGGACAAGAGTGATTCAACGTCGCTTCAACGTGAGTGTTCCGCGCGCGCGCGTTTCGGAAACAGCACCCACGCTTCGAGAGCGCTCCGAGAGATGATCGCTCGTCCAAAAATCAGCCGAAACGAGCGGAAAACGACCGAGATAGGAGCCTTTGAAGTTGGGAATTTCGCACCCTTTTGCTGCCCTGGCTCCCGCGGCGAGAAGCCGCGCTCGCGGCGCCGCCGCCGCCGGAGCTCGCGGACGACGGCGCCGATGGCCCGCGCCCAGCGGGCCCGGGCCGCCGACGCGTCGACGCGGACGACGAAGGCCTCGCGCGGGTCCTCGACGTCGCTCGGCCGCGGCGCGGCGGCGTCGTCCGCCGCCGCGGCGCCGCGCGCGCGCGCGCGCCGCGCCGCGGGCGCGCGCTGCGCGTCCTCGATGGCGCTCTCCCAGAAGGCGACGCCCGCGCCCGTGCGGCAGTCGAGCTCGCGGACCTTGGGCTTGCGGCCGCCGGGCGGCGGCGGCGCGACGACGCGGAGCGAGTGCGGCCGCCCGGGCCGGCCCGCGCGCGCCGTCGACGTGCCCCGGGGCACGGCCATGGTCTTGTCGTAGGCCGGCCGGCCGCCGCGCCGCGACGCGTGGGACACGACGCGCAGCTCGCCGTCGCGGAGCGTCGCCACGGCGGGGAGGTAGGAGATGCGGCCCGTCACCCATCCCCGGCTCCGGACGACGACCTCCGCGTGGGCCGACGCCTCACCCATGAGAGGCGTGCGCCGAGAGGCGTGCGCCGACGAGGAGTTATCAACGACCCGTCGCGCCGCGCGCCGGCGCCCGTTTCTCGACCATCTCCCGCAAACGTTTACGATCGCGTACGATCGACTTCCGCACAACCCAGCGC
This sequence comes from Aureococcus anophagefferens, assembly GCF_000186865.1. Classification (NCBI taxonomy): domain Eukaryota; class Pelagophyceae; order Pelagomonadales; family Pelagomonadaceae; genus Aureococcus; species Aureococcus anophagefferens. The sequence continues at coordinate 124,201 of NW_008705562.1, forward strand.
TGTTAGGCCCTCCAGACACCCCAAGGACACGCCCCCCCTCCTAGGAGACGATCGGCGCTACCCCGACGTGAGCAGGGGCACGGCGGTCACGTTGCCGAACTCGTCGATGTGGACCCGCTCCTCGACGAGGTCCTCGACGCGCGGCCGCTCCCACGCGGCCTCGCCCGTGGCCGTGTTCCAGTAGTAGATGTCGCCGTCGTCGGTCGCGACCTCCTCCCACTCGTCGGGCGGCGCGCCCTCGAGGTACGCGCCGCCGCCGTCGCCGCCGTCGTCGTCGCGCGGCGCGATCTCTTCCGCCGGCACGCCCGCGCGGAAGTCGCCGTCGCTGAAGACGACGTCGTAGGTCCCGTCGCCGACGTCCTCCGCGACGCGGCCCGGGTACCAGAGGCCGTCCTCCCACGCGGCGAGGCAGAAGTCGCCCCGGCGCCACCCGTAGAGAGCGAGCGCGCCGGCGTCGCCCTCGGGCGCCGCGGCCGCGCCGCCGCCCGCGGGCGCGGCGGGGGCGGGCGCGCCGGCGCTCGCGCCGGCGTCGTCCGGCGCGGGCGCGGGCGCCGCGTGGACGCTCTCCGACGCGCCGGACGCGAAGGACACGAGGTCCGGCCCGCGTAGTTCGTCTGGAAGCCCTCGCGGTTCGCCGCGCCGACGTTGGGCCGCATCGTCGGCCGGGCATTGCGGGGCCGCGGCGGCGCCTCCGTCGACGCGGACCCCCACGTCGCCTCCGTCGCGAACGTCCGCGCGTCGGACCGCGCGTCCGCGTCGCCCGGCCCGCGCGCGCCCGCGTCGTGGGCCGTGCGGATGCGCCAGCCCACGAGGTGCTGGACGGACCGCCGCCGCTGGAGCGCCTGGAGCTTGAGCGCGACGCGGCCGCGGTCGCGGCGCCGCCCGAGCCGCCGCCGCGCGCGGCCGAGGAGCCGCTGCGCGAACGCGAGGCTCCCGGACCGGCCGCGCGCCGCGCGCTCCGCCGCGCGGCACTCCGCGAAGGCCGCCCGCGCGAGGCGCAGGTCGCCGCGCGCGGCCTCGACGCGGACGTCGTGCGTCTTGAGCGTCGACCGGAGCCGCTCCCGGAGCGCGTCCTCGACGTTGACCGCGCCCAGGAGCCGCGCGTCCGCCGGCGACCTCGCGCGCGGCGCCCGCACCACGGCCTCCTGCGCGTCGGCGACGACGGCCATGGCCCGGGCGATGAGCGCCTCGATGGGCCGGCGCGCGGCCTCCCGCAGCTCCTCGAGCGCCTCGATGCGGAGCTCGCGGCCTTTGACGTCATCCGCGGCCGCGCGCGAGTGCCACTTCGCCGCCTCCTTGGCGAGCACGGCCGCGGGGAACTCGCGCCGCGCGGCGCGCACGTAGACGAGGAGCACGGCCGCAGCCCGCCGCGCGGCGACGACGCGCGCCTCGCAGGCCTTGGCCCCGGTCGCGGCCGCCGTGTCGACGCGCGCGGCCTCGATCACCCGCGCGTCCTCGAGGTCCGCCTCGTCGAGGAGCCGCCGCGGCGATGTGAGCCATCTCGGGGGGCCGCCGCGCGGCGACCGCGGCGGCGTCGCCGGCGGCGGCTCGAAGCCCCAGAAGAGGTCCCCGGGCGGCGCCTCGTCCGCGGCCGGCGCCGCGACGCCGCCCGCCTCGCTCGGCGGCACCTCGTCGTCCCTCGCGACGTCGTCGCCCCACCAGAGCACGGGCACGAGCTTGCCCCGCGACGCCCCGCGCTCGAGCTTGCCCCGCGACGCGCCGCGCTCGAGCTTGCCCCGCGACGCCCCGCGCTCGAGCTTGCCCCGCGACGCCCCGCGCTCGAGCTTGGCCCGCGACGCCCCGCGCTCGAGCTTGGCCCGCGACGCCCGGCCCTCGGGCGCGCCCGCGCCGCGCTCGGCCGCGGCCGGCTCCTCGGCGTCGCCGTCGCCGTCGCCGTCGGCGACGAACGTGTCGACGCGGACGTCGTCGGGCCCCGCGGCGAGCGCCGGCTCGGGCCGCGGCCGCCGGCGCCGGGGCACGGCGCCGCGGAAGGCGGTGGACCGCGTCGGGTCCGTCGTGTAGCGCGCGCAGCCCGCGAGCGACGCCGACTCGCCGAAGAGGGACCCGACCTGTGTGCAAATCAACCAGTGAGCTGGGACGTCGGGGCCAAACTTCAGAATTCTCTAGCTCGGTCAAATCGAAGTCGATTCGGCTGATTTTTGGACGAATCGATTGCTCTCAGCGAGTTCTCGAAGCACGGCGGAAGTGCTCGTGTCAAAACATTCGAATACGCTCACATTAAAGTCGGGTTGAAGATTTGATTTCCACACAGGACCCGACCGAAGGCGCGGCCGCGAGCGCGGACAGCGCGCCTCGGACGTCGGCCCCGGCGCTCGCCGACCGCGCGGGCGCCAGGTAGGGCGGCCGCGGCGTCGAGTCCTCGGGCCGCGCCCGCCGCCGGCGCCCGGCGGCCGCGCCGCCGCGCCCGGGCCGCAGCGCGGCCGCGGCCGCGGCCGCGTCGCGCCGCGCGGCCGCGTACGCCTCGGACGCGGCCCGGCGGCCGTCCGCCGCGTGGACGGACGCGCCCGCGAGCTGGTCGAGGGCCTCGTCGACGCGCCCGACGGAGACGGCCCCGAGGAACGCCGCGACGTCGAGCGGCGCCGCGGGCCGCTCGCGGCGGAGCGTCGCGTAGTCGTCGACCTCGCCGGCGCCGGCGCCGCTCGCCGGCGGCCGCGGGGCGCCGTAGGCCTCGACGCGCGTCCGCCGGCGCTCCGCTTCGCCCGCGCCGAAGGCCGCGAGGGACCGCTCGAGCGCCTCGGCGGCGGTGTCCGCGTTCGGCCGCAGGGGCGCGATGGGGTAGCGCGCCGGGTCGACGACGGCGGCGCCCGCGGCGGCGGCGGCGCCCGCGGCCACGGCGTGCGACGTGTGCGGCTGGCTCACGAGGATCGACGGCCGACCCATTTGCCTAGGGGGCTGTCATCTCCCTCGGACCATCGTCGGCGCTGAATGATTTCATCACGGTGAATTTTGCAGTCAGATTTGAATTCCCACCTAAAAATTCTTGTGACCGGGCTCCGCACGCTGCGTGCGCCACGCGCGCTGCGCTCGACGCGCGCGAAACGCCGCCGTTCGCGCCGCAATTCAAACGCACCCAACGACCCGAACTCCACTCGGTCGGACGCCCGCGCGCGCCGCCGCCGCGCACCCGCGTGCCGCCACGTGGCCTCGCGCTCCACGACGCGGTCAAACGCACGCGCGTCACCGAGCGACGCCTCCCTCGTGGGTGCGGTAGTCGTCGTCGACTAGGGTTCTTCCGTACGAAAAATCAATTTGCCCTTGCTTAGGTTTGCATTGAAGTGAAATATCTAGACTCACCCTTGGTGCCGATGGGTTGCAGCATTGATCCGGATCAAGAATGGTTTGGCATGCAGCCCGCTGGCATCGCCGCTGCGTAGCCGTAGCGAACGGATCGGGCGCGCGTCCGCGGGAGCGGCGCGCTCCCATGAATTCCCTCGCTGCCATCGCTGTCCTCCTCGCCCTGCCGCGAGTGACGGCCCAGTGCGCGCCCGGCACCGTCGCGTTCTCCGAGCACGTGATCACGACGCTGGCCGACGACGGCCAGTCCGTCTTCGCCGTCGACGTCGACGGCGACGGCGACGCGGACATCCTCACGGCGTCGAACTACGACGACACGGTCGCGTGGTACGAGAACGACGGGTCCCAGTCCTTCGCGGAGAACGTCCTGACCAACTCGGCGAACGGCGCCAACTTTGTCTTCGCCGCGGACGTCGACGGCGACGCGGACGTGGACGTGCTCGCCTCCGCGGGCCAGGACAACTCCGTGACGTGGTTCGAGAACGACGGCTCCGGCGGGTTCACCGGGAACGAGATCACGGCCAGCGATACCTTCGTGACCTACGTCTTCGCGGCGGACGTCGACGGGGACGGGGACGTGGACGTCCTGTCGGCGGCCTACTCGGGCGAGACGGTCAAGTGGTTCGAGAACGACGGGTCCGAGGGCTTCACGGAGCACACGATCGCGTCGTCGAAGGCCGGGTCCAAGTGCGCGTTCGCGATCGACGTCGACGGCGACGGCGACGTGGACGTCATCGGAGCGACGCGGGTCCCGAGCGGGACGGGCGCGGCGACGTGGTACGAGAACGACGGGTCCGAGGGCTTCACGGAGCACGACATCGACTCGGGGTACAACCTGAACCCGACGCCCGTCTTCGCGACGGACGTCGACGGCGACGGCGACGTGGACGTGCTCGGGGGCTCCGAGGGCAGCGACCAGGTCAAGTGGTACGAGAACGACGGGGCCGAGTCCTTCACGGCCCACGTCATCACCGACTCCGCGGACGCGGTCCACACGGTGCGCGCGGAGGACATCGACGGCGACGGAGACGTGGACGCGGTCTCCGGCAGCTACAGCGCCAAGGAAGTCGCCTGGTACGAGAACGACGGGTCCCAGTCCTTCACCAAGGCGACCATCGTCTCCGGCGACTCCTTCGACGGGGCGCGGCCCGTGTTCACGATCGACGTCGACGGGGACGGGGACGTGGACGTCGTCGCCATGGCCGCGCTCGTCGACACCGCGTCCTGGTTCGAGAACGGGTGCGCCGGACCCACGGCCGCGCCGACCGCGACTCCGACGCCCAAGGCCACGACCTTCTGCACGAGCGTCGCGTTCTCCGAGCGGATCATCACGACGCTCGCAGACGGCACTCGCTCGCTCTACGCGGTCGACGTCGACGGCGACGGCGACGTCGACGTGCTGTCGGCGTCCGAGAATGACGACACGGTCGCGTGGTACGAGAGCGACGGCTCCCAGTCCTTCACGGAGCGCATCATCACGAATTCCGCGGATGGCTCCCGCTCCGTCTTCGCGATCGACGTCGACGGCGACGGCAGTATCGACGCGCTGTCCGCGGACTCCGGCGACGACACCGTCGCGTGGTACGAGAACGACGGGTCCCAGTCCTTTACTGAGCGCATCGTCACGACGCTGGCGGACAACGTCTACTCCGTCTACGCGATCGACCTGGACGGTGACGGCGACGTCGACGCGCTCTCGGCGTCCTACACCGACGACACGGTCGCGTGGTACGAGAACAACGGGGCCCAGGCCTTCACCGAGCGCGTCATTACGACCCTCGCGGACTCCGGGGGCAGACGTCGTCTTCCCGAGCCGCGGCGTCCCCGGCGCGCGTCGTTCGCCGGTCGATCAGCTCCTCGAAGAGCTTCGTCAAGCGTTCCCCATGTTCATCTCGCCGATAGTCTCGGCGCTTCCCGAGGGCGGCGCGCGCCGGGGCGGCACCGGCGAGGCCGTGGGCATGATCCTCGTCGTCCTCTTCTGCGTCGTGGTGTACGGCGCGATCCAGGGCGTCGTCGCCGTCTACGCGAGGGCCGCGCGCTGCTGCCACGTCCGCATGCCGAAGTCGCGCGATAAGCGCGAGTTTCTCTCCGCGGCTCGCGCCGTCTTCGACATCATCGACGTCGACGGCAACGGCTCCCTCGACCGCGCCGAGATCGTCGCCCGCGTCGCGCGCCCGGAGGTCCGCGCGTTCCTCGAGGACAGCGGCGACGAGACCCTCCAGGGCCTCCTCTGGCCCGGGCGGCTCGAGGCCGCCCTCGGCGCGCTGGACACGAACAGCGACGGCAAGATAGACGCGCGGGAGTGGGGGTCCGCCATCGAAGTCGCGCTCGCGAAGACCTTCGGCGACGGCGGCGGCGAGCGCGGCGACGGCGACGTCGTCCTCGCGCCCGCCGCGGTCGACCGCGCGCCGCGCGCCGACGCGTGGACCTTCGACGAGAGCGCCCGCGTCCCGGCCGTCGATATCGACTCGGCGGGGAGCGCCGTGGCCGACTTCAACGCCGCCGAGGACGCGTCGTCGCCGGTCCCCCTCGCGCTCGACGAAGGCGCGCCGGAGGCGACGCCGCCGGCGTCGCCGGGAATCCTCGTCATCCGAGCCGACGACCCGAGCCCCGAGTCCGAGTGAGGGGACTATCTAGGATAACTCGATCATCGGTATGCTAATTACAACGCTGCAGGCGGGATACGCCTCGCGCTCTGGCATACGCTGCAGGAAAGGTCCTCGCGTTTAGGGGGCTGTCATCTCCCTCGGACCATCGTCGGCGCTGAATGATTTCATCAACGTGAATTTTGCAGTAAACGTTGATTTGGAATTGCCACAGGAGCCCCAAGAAGCAGTCATGATTGATGTGGAATTGCCACAGGCTCCTGAGCCAAAGCAGTTTGCTCGAGCTGCGCGAAGTGGCAGCGTGTTCGCGGGCCTCCGTCGCCGCATCGACGGGTCGTTCTCGCGCGACTCCGCCGCATCTCTCGCGCGCGACTCCGCCGCATCACGGAAAACCCGCGCGATGGCGTCGCCCGAGGGATGGCACAAGGGCCTCGACGGCATGCTCGTGAAGAAGTGGGACCCGCACGCGAAGACGCGCGCGGCGGCCTACGAGCAGAGCCTCAAGGAGCACCAGGTCCGGCGCCTCAACGGCGAGGGCGCGTCGACCTACGCGTCGAACCAGGCGTCGAGCGTCGCCGAGCGGGGCGCGGCCGCGCGGCGCAAGGCCGCGCTCGCCAAGGAGGAAAAAGTCAACCGCGCGAGGAAGTTCAACGACCGCCACGGCGAGGCCATCGCGCGGCGCCACGCGGCGGCGGCGAAGCCGGGCCGCCACGCCGCCGCGGCGGGCCACGAGGAGAACGAGCGCTACATGGACGACTTCCGGAGCGCGTACGGCCTCGCCGCGCCCGCGCCCGTCGCCGCGGCCGCGCGGTCCCCGGGCGCGCTCGGCGCGCTCGGCCGGCACCGGGTGGCGAGCTGGGCCGGCCCGCTCGACCGCGGGCAGCTCCGGAGCTACCGCCGGGGCCCCGCGGACCCGCGCGGCGCGCTCGTCGACTGCAGCGACCGGCCCCTCCTGTGCATGAGCGTCTCCGACGACGGCCGCGACGTCGTCGTCGGCTCCGCGGACCACGCGGCCTACGGCGTCGACGCGGCCGACCCCCGGCCCAGGCCCGCGCGGACCTACCACGGCAAGGACGACGGCCACGCGGAGTGGGTCGCGGCCGTCGCGCACTGCGGGCCCCACGGCGTCGCGACCGGCGGCGTCGACGGCAAGCTCTGCCTCTGGCGCCGGGGCGCGCGGGCCGAGGACGTCGCCCCCGCGGGCGGGCCGTCGCTGTCCGTGCTCCTCGCCGACGGCGCCGCGCCCCA
>NW_008705562.1:131419-159853 GCF_000186865.1 Aureococcus anophagefferens
AGGTCGCGGTCCTCGCGCCGAAGCGGGGCAAGGCGCCCGCGCTCTGCGCGGCCTGGACGCCGAGCACGGCCGTCGTCGGCGACCGCGGCGGCGCCGCGACGTGCTACGACGTCGAGCGCTGCGCCGCCGTCGCGTCGCTCGAGCCCGCGGGCGCGGCCGCGGGCCACTGCGTCGCGCTCGAGGCGCTCGAGGAGATGCACGGCGACCTCGTGGTCACGGGCCACCAGGACGGCGTCATCCGCAGGGCAGGACAAGAGAGCGAAATTCCCAACTTCAAAGGCTCCTTTCTTGGCCGTTTTCCACTCGTTTCGGCTGATTTTTGGACGAGCGATCATCTCTCGGAACGGTCTCGAAGCGTGAATGCTTTTCCCGGAACGCGCGCGCGCGGAACACTCACGTTGAAGCGACGTTGAATCTCTCTTGTGCTGCCCAGGTCATCCGGGGCTGGGACCCGCGCGACGGCGCGCGGCCGTCCTTCGAGATCCCCGCGCACGCGTCGCCCCGGGGCGCGGGCGCCGCGTCCTGCCTCGCGCGCCTCGGCGACGGCGCGCGCCTCGCGTCCTGCGGCGCGGACGGGCGCGTCGCGCTCAGCGACGTCCGCTACGGGAAGCCGCTCCTCTCGTTCGACGACCACGCGGACTTCCCCTACTGCCTCGCGGTGCTCGGGGACCTCCTCTTCACGGGCGCGGGCGACGGCGCGCTCCTCTGCCACGACGTCTCCGGCGCCGGCTCCTGCGAGTGGGGGCTCGGCGCGGGCCTCGGCGCCGTGCGTTGCGTCGACGCGCGGCCGGACCAGCTCGTCGCCGCGGGCGACGACGGCAACGTCCTGCTCTGGCGGCTCTGACGTAAGCGCCGGGATTCCACACCTCGGGCGCGTTCGCCCATCCGGCGCGGCGCGGCGCCGCGCTCCGGCCCCGGGGGGTCGCGCGAGTCTGTCTGGCTCGGCGGCCCGCGGGAAGGCCGCGGCCGGCGACGCGGCGGGGCGGCGACGCCGCGCTGAACGCGGCGTCGGGAGCCCCCCGGGGGCGACCAATCTCTTATTGCGCGCGATACACCGTGGTGCTACCCGTGTCTGGGGTAAATACATCGGGGTCGTCGAGGCCCTAGGACGAGAGCGCGGGCGCGCTCGCCGAGGCCTTGAGCCCCGCCTTCTCGCGCGCGCGGCGCCGGCCCTGGAGGCCGCGGAAGTGGACCTGGACGCCGAGCGCGGCCTTCTGGCACGGGTCCGCGTGCGAGCCGCCGCCCTCGGAGAGCCAGGCGAGCGCGCGCATGAGGGAGATGGCGGCGACGACCTTGGACTCGGCGTTCTGGCACGCGCCGATGTCGCCGAGCTTGGCCGCGCACGCCGCGCGGTCGCTGTCCTCGAGCTGGTCGAAGACGGACCCGCGCTTGCCGCCGCCGTCCGGGAGGATGACCTGGGGGTCGACCTTCCACTCGCCGAGCGTCTGGGCGCCGACGAGGCCGAGCACCTCGGCCCCGAAGGAGTCCGCCTTCGGGTCGAGCTGGAGCCAGTTCATCTTCTCCGCGAGCGCCTCGAAGGGCGACGCGGACGCGTGGACGCCGTTGTCGCCGACGTTCGGCGCCTCGGCGAGGCCGAGCTCCTGCCAGCCGCTGTTGATGAGGCCGCGGAGCGAGTCCGCCGGCGCCGTCGCCGGGTCCGTGGGGCCCAGCACGTCGCCGCGGAACGACGCCCAGGAGAGCTCCGCGGGGTCGAAGTCGACGACGTAGTAGTGGATGGACACGTCGGGCTTGCAGAACTTGGACCGCATGGACATGAAGAAGCCGTTGAGCGTGTAGGTCGACTTGTCGCCGACGGTGACGAAGCCGCAGTAGAAGCCGCCGCCGAACTTGACGAGCCGCTTCGCCTGCGCGGGACGCGACCGGTGGAGGCGCGTCCGGCGAAGCTCCGGACCCCGCGCGCTCGGCCGCGTCGACGTCGACGCGGCCCCGGATCGCGACCTCTCGGCGCGCGCGTTCCGGAGCGCCGCACCCCCCGCGTCGGACCGCGTCGACGGAAGTCGCGCGGACCGCGGTCGCGTCCCGCGCGGCGCGGCGCCTTCTTGCACGCGGCCCACGCGCCTGGGCAGGACAAGAGAGATTCAACGTCGCTTCAACGTGAGTGTTCCGCGCGCGCGCGTTCCGGAAAAAGCATCCATGCTTCGAGACCGTTCCAAGAGATGATCGCTCGTCCAAAAATCAGCCGAAACGAGTGGAAAACGGCCGAGATATGAGGCTTTGAAGTTTGGAATTTCGCTCTCTTGTCCTGCCCTGCCACGCGCCGTCGAGCGCGTCCGCGTCGCAGCCGAGCTTCTTGCAGGCGTCGAGGGCGTTGACGACGCGGCCCTCGTCCAGCACCTTTTGCCAGGTCTCGCCGAACTGGGCCTCGAACTTTTCCACGGGCACGTTGAGCTCCCGCGGCTGCATGATCGTCGCCTTGGACGCGATCGCGTAGTAGTGCTGGTCGATGTACTGCTTGGCGTCGATGGTCGGGCCGTCGATGCTGCCCTCGGCCGTGATGCGCACGCCGACCTTGGAGAACTTGTCCTTGACGAGGGCCCGGACGGCCTCCGTGTTCGCGTGGGGCTTCACGAAGACGAAGGCGCTCTGGCGCGTCTTCAGGAACGCGTCGATCTCCTCCTGGCTGTGGCCCGCGGCGAGCGCGTCGGCCGCCGTCGCGGGGACGCTGCCGCCGGCGCCCATGGTCGATGAGCGGAGATCCGCGGCGACCGCAGCGACGCGCGCAGGCTCTCACAAGCTCGCGAGAGCGCGTTGTATTAACGCGCACCACGGTCATACTTGACGTTTCAAAATAAGGGGCAGCTCCTTCTTCGGCTCCAAGTGGCCCGATGTCGTCGGTGCTCATCGAGCCGTCGCCCCTGGGCTCCAGCGCGGAGCACTTCTTCCAGCGGATGGTCGACGATGTTAGCCCGACGTCGAAGAGCCGCTTCGTCGCGACGCTGTCGTCGTCCTGGGACCTCATGGACGACGCCCCGGACGCCGCCGCGCCGCCCGAAGCGCGGACGCGCGGGCCGCGGGCCGCGGCCGCCGTCGTCGTCGTCGTGGCCCTGGTCCTCGCCCTCGGCGGCGCCGCCGCGCGGGCGACGGCGCCGCGGTTCGAGGAGGCGGTGGTCACGCTCGAGGTGCGGCTCGACCGGCGGACGGAGGCGCGCGTCGCGGCGGCCGCGGGCCTGGGCGGGCTCGCGTTCCTGTTCGGCGTGCCCTTCGTGCCCGGCCTCGTCGACAACGCGATCCTCGGCGTCCTCGCGACGCTGGCGCCGATCCTGTCCCTCGGGGAGACCGACGCGCCCGCCGCCATCGCGAGCTAAGGCGGATTCGCCGCGCGGCGGCGCGCGGGCCGGCGCGCCTCCCGACGCGCTCCGACGGCGAGGCCTACGTACGGCGTCGCGCGGCGGCCCGGCCCGGCTGGCGGCGGTCGGCCGAGCTCCGCGGTGTGCCGCAGAGGCCGTCGTCCGTGTCGTCGGCCGCAGCTCCCGCAGCTCCCGCGGTCGTCGTCGCCTCCCGATGCGCCGGCGCTTCCTGGTGGCCATGGTCCTCGCGCGCTGCGCGTCGTCGCTGCGCCTCGTCTGGCGCGCGACGCCGCTGAGCTCGCTGAGCGTCTCCGGCGGCGACGCGGCGTCGTTCCTGCACGCGATCCTGAGCGGCGACGTCGCGTCGCTGGGCGAGCGCGCGCACGCGGAGAGCTGCCTGCTCACGGGCAGGAGCGCCGTCGTCGACCTCGTCACGGTCGCGCGCGACGGCGACGGCTTCGTGCTCCTGTGCGAGGACGAGCGGCGCGTGCTCGCGGAGCTCGAGAAGCGCGTCGTCGCCGAGGACGTGCGCGTCGCCGACCACGGGGGCGTCGTCTTCGACGTCACGGAGGAGCCGGGCCCGGTCGAGGAGGGGTCGAGGTCGCCCGGCGAGAGCCTCGAGCTCCTCGCGCGGCGCGCGCTCGCGGGCGGCCCCGGGTCCGCGCGGCGGATGGAGAACGTCTGGATGCTCGGCGGCACGTCGCTGGGCGGCGCCGGCGCGCGCGTCGCCGTGCTCGGCGGGTCCCACGACGGCGACCGCGGCGCCTGGGAGGCGCGGCGCGTCCGCGCCGGGCGGCCGCGCGTCGGCTTCGAGTTCGGCGAAAACCTGCCCGACCGGAATCCGCTCGAGCTCGGCCTCGGCTTCGCCTGCGACGCGTCGAAGGGCTGCTACCTCGGCGCGGAGCTCGTGAACAAGATGCGCAAGGCCGGGAGCCTGCGGTCGCGGCTCCGCTCCGTCGCGCTCGACCCCGCTCCGCGGCGCGGCGACTGGCCGGCCGTCGACGCGACGAGTTTGGACGCCGCGGGCGGCTTCGCGCTGGCGGCGGTGCCCCGCGCGCGCAAGCTGCGCGTCGGCGACGCCGTCGCCGTCGGCGACGCGACGGGCACGCTGCTCCGCGCGCCGTTCGGCGACGACGGCGACGACGACCGCGGCGGCCGCGCGGCCGCGCCGGACGACGCGCGCGGCTGGGGCGCCGTCGCGGCGGACCTCGCCGCCCTCGAGGCGGCGGCGGCGACGCCCTACGCGCGGGAGCTCCTCGGCCGCGAGGCCGCGCGCGCGGCCGCGAAGCGCGACGCGCTCGGCGCCGACGACGGCGACGCGAGGGACCGCGAGCGGCGGCGCAAGGCGGACAAGCTCGCGGCCATGGCCGCGAAGATGGCCGCCTTCCAGGGGGGGGCGGGCGCCGCGGAGGCCGCGGAGGAGGACGCCGCGGAGGACGCCGCGGGCGCCGCGGGCGCCGCGGCGGAGGCCGCGGAGGCGGAGCGGAAGGCGGCGAAGCTCGCGGCCATGCGGGCGAAGCTCGCCGCGTTCCAGGAGGACTAACCCCGAGGGACATTCTACGTGAGGGGTGGTGGCCCCCCTGGTCTGGACATCGCTCCCTTACTCGCAAATTCTCCCGGGGGCGCCCCGCCGCTAGCGCAGCTGCTGGCTCTTCGCCATGGCGCGGTCGAAGTCCGCGTCGAACTTGTTGAGGTAGCCCGCGTTCGCGACGCTCCGGTCGTCGTGGCGCGGCCGCCGGGGCTTGGGCGCCTTCGGCTTGGGCGGCTCCGCGGCGACGGCGCCGAACCAGTCCGCGTCGACGTCGTCGCGGACGCCCGGCGGGCTGCTGAGCGCGCCGCGCGCGGAGTCGCCGAAGCCGAAGGCGGCGGCGGCGCCGTCGCCGTCGCCGTCGTCGCGCTCGAAGCCGCCGCCGTCGGAGTCGGAGTCGTCGCGCCAGGGCCGGCCCGCGGAGCCGAAGCGCGCGGAGCTCTGCTGGCCGAGCTTCGCGAGCGTCGCGCGCCGCGCGGCGGCGACCTTGGACGCCTGGCGGTGGCGCACGGAGGCCTGGAGCGACGTCGCGGCGCCGTGGTGCTTGTGGCTGTAGCCCATGGCCTCGGCCATGCGCGCGCCGAGCGTCGGCCGGGGCACGCCGCTCTCCGTCTCCTCGCGCGCGACGTCGCCGTCGCCGTGCTGGTAGAGGTCGCCGGGCTCGCGCGCCGCCTCGGCGTTGGCCTTGGTGTTCTCGCGCGTCGCGAGGTCGCCGGCCTCGGGGTCCTCGCCGCCGTACTTGTCGAGCGCCCAGGGGAGCAGCGGGTTCTTCTTGCCGCGCGTCGCCTTGGTCTTGGCGAGGAAGAACTTGGCCTCGTCGTTGGCGCCCTCGATGAAGGAGCCCATGGAGTGGTCGATGGGCGGCTTGGACCCGTGGTCGACGCCGAAGCGGCGCCCCGCGTCGAACGCGCCGGCACCCGCGCTCTCCTCCTCGAAGTCGTCGAAGTCGTCGTCGCCGTAGTCGTCGTCGCCCGTCGACGACGCGGCGAGGGACCGCGTCGACGCCGCGCCGGGCGACTTGCACTCCTCGGCGGCGGCGGCCGCCGCCGCCGGCTCCGGCGGCGGCGTCGCCGGCGCGGGCGTCGCGCGCGCCTCGGGCACGTGCGACGGCGCCGCGGGCGCCCGGGGCGGCGCGGGCGTCTCCGCGTCGCCGCCGGACTCCTCGCGGCCGCCGCCGAGCATGTCCGCGAGCATGTTCCGCGCGTACGTGTCGGGCTTGCGCCGGCCCTTGGGCGGCGGATCGGGGCTCGGCGCGCGCCGCGCGCGGTCGCCGGACCGGCGCGCCACGGGCTTGGGCTCGGGCGGCTCGTCGGCCGGCTCCGGCGGCTCGTCGACGGGCTCCGGCGGCGCGTCGGCCGGCTCCGGGTCGGCCGCCGGGCACTCGTCGACGACGCGCGCGGACCGCGGCGGCGTCGCGTCGGCCGCGGGCGACTCGTCGACGACGCGCGGCGTCGGGGCCGACGGCGCGTCGGCCTCCCCGGCCACGTCCTCCTCGACCTCGGCCTGCTGCGTCTTGTCGAGGATGAGCCGGAGCATGTCCGGCGTCGCGAGGCCTCGCCGGCCGCCGGGCGAACCGGCGCCGTCGACGACGCGCATCGCGTTGGCCGGGGGCGGCTCGTGCGCCGAGTGCGGCCCGCGGCGCAGGCGCCGCCTCGCGCGGTCCCGGCGGAGGTCCGCCTGGCGGGGCACGCCGGGCTTGGCGCCCGGCGGCGACGGCGGCGGCGGCGGCGCGCCGTCGGCCTTGAGCTCCTCGAGCTGCTGGCGGAGGAACTTGCCGAAGATGCCGCCCTGGCCGCCGAGGGCGTGGTAGGCGCGCTTCATGTCCGCGCCGGGGCTCGGCGGCCTCGCGAGGCCGTCGCGGACGTCCGCGAGCGACCGGTCGCGGACCCTGTCGTTTGCGCCGCGCTCGAGCTTGGACCGCCGCGCCTTCTCGCGCGCGCGCGCGGCCTTGGCGTAGGAGACGCCGGCGCCGCCGGGCGCGTGCTTGGGCCGCCGCTTCCGGGCGATGGGCGCCGCGGACACGCGCGCGGGGCTCCGCGACTCGGGCTGCGGCCGCGCCGCGAGGCCCGCGCCGTCCTTCTGCATGACACCCGAGGGCCGGAAGGCCCGCTTCGGCGCCGGCGGCGCGGCCGGCGCCTCGTCGCCCGAGAGCTCGACGCTCGCCGGCGGCCGCCGCTTCTCGAGATCCTCGCGGAGGGGCCGCAGCTTCGCGAGCTCGTGCTTGGCTTTGTCGCCGAGCCGGAGCGCGCGCGCCTCGCGGCGGTCCACGGCGAGCGCCTTGGACGCGAGGAGGCCCTCCTGGACGCGCACGTGCTCCTGCTGGGCCCGCAGCTCCGCGAGCTTGCGCGCGCACTCGAGCTGCGCGGCCCGGGTCCGGTCGAGCTCCGCGAGGAGCTGCCGCGCCGCGGATACGGCGACGCGCGCGGCCTCGGCGTCGCGCGCGCGGTCGCGCGCGGCGAGGCAGAGCGCCACGGCCTCGTCGGCCAAATCCTGCTCCCGCGTGTCCCGCACGAGCACGACGACGGGCGGCGGCGGCGGCGTCTCGGGCCGCTTTTGGGGGATGATGCCGAGCTTCCGGATCACGGACCCCCGCGCGCGCGCCTGGCACCGCGCGAGCGTCCGGCGCATGGCGATGGCCCGCTGGTAGAGCGCGACCTCGCCCGTCTCCAACGTCAGCGCGACGGCGCGGTCCGACGCGTCCTGGCCCAGCGCCGTCGCGCGCGCGAGCTTCTGGAGCAACAGGTTGCCCGCGCGCGGGTCCTCGCCGGAGAGGATCTTGTTCGGCGCGCAGCGCGCCTCGATGGACCGGTCGCCGAGCGCGTTGGCGACGAGGCCGATGAGATTCACGAGGAAGCGCACGCGCTCCGCGCGCGTCTCCGGCGGCGGCTCGCGCCGTCGGTGCTCCGCGCGCATCATCGAGCCCCGGCCCGCGGCGCCCGACCCGAAGCCGACGTCGCCGCTGCCCGGCGACGCGCCGCCGGCGTCGTCGTCACCGGCGGCCTCGCCGAGCAGCCCCGCGCCGAAGCCCGTGGCCGCGCGCACGGACACGAAGACGCCGTGGATGAACTTCACCGGCGGCTTCGCGAGCATGCGGCCGCTGAGGAGCGGGGTCACGATGATGGGCCCCAGGAGCCGCTGCGTCTCGGCGATGGCCGCCGCGAGCTCGGCGTCGTCGACGACGACCTCGTCCCGCTCCATGGGGCCCCGCCGCACCGCACCAGCGCCGCGTTTGTCGGCAGAATGTTACCGGGCGCGGGCAGCCCTTTTGATTGATCTTCTCAACACTCGTGTTGACGTCGGAGCCGGCGAGACATCGAAGCTCAAGTATGGACGCGACTGGCCGCCGCTTCTGGCGCGTCGCGGCCGTCGCGGCCGCGGCGTCGGCCTTCGTCGCGCCCGGCCCCGCGGTGTGCCGGCCGTCGACGGTCCGCCGCGTCATCGAGGAGGGCGAGCGCGTCGCCGCCGGGGACCTCTCCGGCGCCGACGAGTCCATGCTCTACAACGTCAAGGGCCCGAAGAAGTCCGGCGACGACGAGGGCCTGCCCTGGTGGTGGGACGGGTTCTGGGCGCTGCCGTTCACCAAGGCCGGCGCCGCCGGGTCCGAGCTCGTGCTCGGCGACACAATGCGCATCTTCAAGGGCAACATCGAGCAGATCTACGGCGACGCGCCGTCCTTCGACGGCGCGCCGCTCGCCGAGGGCGACATCAGCGGCCTCGCCGACGGCACGCTCTACCTCGGGCTCCACGAGTACAGCCAGCGCTTCGGCCCCGTCTACAAGCTCTGCTTCGGGCCCAAGTCGTTCATCGTCGTCAGCGACCACGCCGTCGCCAAGCACGTGCTCCGGGAGAACAACGGCGGCTACAACAAGGGCGTCCTCGCGGAGATTTTAGAGGACATCATGGGCAAGGGCCTCATCCCCGCGGACCCGGTCACGTGGAAGGCGCGGCGCCGGGCCATCGTGCCCGCGTTCCACAAGCGGTGGCTCGCGCGCATGCTGACCATGTTCGCGGACGAGACGGAGCTCCTCAACGCCGAGCTGCCCCTGGGGGAGCCCGTGGACCTCGAGGAGCGCTTCGGCTCCCTGGCCCTCGACATCATCGGCTCCGCGGTCTTCAACTACGACTTCGACAGCGTCCGCGAGCCGTCGCGCGTCGTCAAGGCGGCCATCGACACGCTCCGCGAGGCGGAGCACCGGTCCATGACGCCGGCGCCCTACTGGAAGATCCCCGGGGCCATGCAGGTCGTGCCGCGGCAGCGCGCGTTCACGGAGAACATGGACCTGCTCAACGGGGAGCTCAACAAGGCCATCGCCGCGGCGCTCGCGGACCGCGTCGAGGAGGCGACGGAGGAGCTGGAGCGGCGCGACTACGCGACCATGGAGAACCCGAGTCTGCTGCGCTTCCTCGTGGACCAGCGCGGCGAGGAGGCGACGTCGACGCAGCTGAGAGACGACCTGATGACGATGCTCATCGCGGGCCACGAGACGACGGCGTCGGCGCTGACCTGGTGCCTCTTCGAGCTCGCGCAGAACCGGCCCCTCCTGGAGGAGCTGCGCGCGGAGCTCGACGCGAAGCTGCCCGGCGGCCGGCCGCCGCGGACCTTGGACGAGGTCCGCGCCGTCGAGCTCACGCGGCTGACGGTCGCGGAGTCGCTGCGCATGTACCCGCAGCCGCCGCTCCTCATCCGCCGCGCCGTCGACGACGACGCCGTGCCGACGGTCCAGCTCCCGGACACGGACGAGCTCGACGCGTCGGGGCTGCGCGCGCGGGCCGTCGACGTCAAGGTGCCGCGCGCGTGCGACATGTTCATCGCCATCTACTCGCTGCACCGGAACCCGCGCTACTGGAAAAACCCGGACTCCTTCGACCCGAAGCGCTGGCTCGAGAAGTACGCCAACCCGGACGAGCCCACGTGGGCCGGCTACGACCCGGCCAAGTGGAAGGCCGGCGACGGCATGGGCTCGCTCTACCCGACGGAGACGTCGGCGGACTTCGCCTACCTGCCCTTCGGCGGCGGCGCGCGCAAGTGCGTCGGCGACCAGTTCGCCATGATGGAGGCGACGGTCGCGCTCGCGGGCTTCCTCCAGCGCTTCGACTTCGACTTCGCCGGGCCGACGGACACGCCGGACAAGGTCGGCACGAACACGGGCGCGACGATCCACACGCGCAACGGCCTCTGGATGACCGTGACCGAGCGGGCCAAGTAAGGCAATCGACGTCGAGTTAGGGCCGAGCGGCGCGCGCTCTGGACGGCCGTGACCGAGCGGGCCGAGTAAGGCACGGCGTCGACGTAGAGTTAGGGCCTAGTGGCGCGTGCGCGGGTCCACGTAGCGGTCGAGCCGCGCGGCCTCGTCGCGCCGCCGGCGCCGCTCGGCCCGGATCTCCGCGTCCGCGGCCCGGAAGCGCGCGTCCTCGCGCGCCTTGATCGCCGCGGCGTCCGCGTCGCCGCGCGCGGCCGCGGCGGCGTCGCGGTCGCGCACGGAGTCCGCGAAGCCCTCCGAGCTGACGTAGGCGCCGCCGGCGCCGGCGACGAGCGCCGCGGCGGCGAAGGCGCAGGGGATGCACAGCACCGTGCCCGCCTTCGACGCGTGCGCGGCGCACTCGCGCGCAGTGAAGGCGGCGGCGCCGAGGCCGCCGAGCACCGTCGCCGCCTGCACCGCGCGCGCCGCCATCCCGCGGAGTGCGACCTCAAGCACTCGCAGCGGTGCTCCACCGCGCGCGGAGATCCTGCCCCGAGAGCACTCATCCAGTCTCAAGGCCTGCAACAAGGCTACAACTCAAACTTCAACACCTTCATTAGGCGGAGTTGTGGCCCGCTCGCGCGCGCGCGCGCGCCGAACGCAGGCATGTCGACGCGCGCCACGAGCGCGGCCCGGTAGGGCCGGGTCGATGGCGCCGTCCTTCGCCGTCGCGGCGCTCCGCGCGGCCGGCGGCCGCGCGGCGGCGGCGCGGGAGCGCGCGCCGTCTCTTCCGCCCGTGGTTCCGCGGTCGGCGCCGCGACGCGCGGGCCCCTGCACGCCGCCGGAGAGCGCGCGCGGAAGCTCCGGGCGAAGCTGATCGCCTTCCCCCGCCTCGCCTCCTGGGAGACGCCGCGGCCCTTCGCGCGGCGCGCCTCCGAGAAGACGCCGCCGGCGGAGTCCCGGGCTGGCGCCGGAACGGTCCCGCGATCCGGGCGAGGGCGCGCCGCGCCCCGATCGCGCGAGAGGTCGAGGCCCGCGGCCGCGTCGCCGCGAGTCGCGGCCGCGCGGGCCGAATCCGATGCCGCTCGTCGCGCGCGCGCTCAGTTCATCTCCACCCCAGCCTCGTCGCCCATGGCGCACCGAGGCGCTTGAACTGGTGTTTTGGACCGCATGGACTGCGCGGCGAAAAGGTTCGCGACGCACCAGGCCAAAGCGGCTAGGAACTGCAAGTAGTCGGCCGCATTCTTCGGCCCCGCGAGCGCCGCGCCGACCGCCCAACAGACGCTGGCCATGCACTGGAACGCGAGCGAGACCTGCTCGCTGAGATTCGCCGGCGAAGCCATCGGGTTGGCGCGCGCGCGTTCTCGCGGGTTGCACAGGCAGGCCAAGCTCTGCTGATTGAGCGTCAAGATGAAGCTCAAGTAGGCCTTCAAGTTGGCGCTTTCACAGCAAGGGGTATGGGGAAAACGACGGGGAGCCGCCCTTGAAGGCAGCCATGGCCAGGCCTGAGCGCGCGACCGACGGGAGCAGCGACCCCTGGAGGGCCGTCGCGTCTCGCCGTCGCAGGCCTCGTCGCGGCGACGTCGCGGCGTAGCGCGGGCGCCACCTGCATCGGGCCCCGCGCGACCTGCCCTGCGCAGCTCGCCGAGGGGAGACGCGCCCGAAGGCCGAGGGCCGTTACGGCGCTAGTCCCCCTTGACCGTGTAGCGGTCGTCGCGGGCGACGGCCGGGTCGTAGGGCTCCCAGCGGCTCGCGGGGAAGATGTGCTTGTTGCGCTCGAACCAGGCGCGCATGACGACCTTGCCCGGGTGCGTCGCGTCGCTCTCGACGCGGACGTCCGTCGGGCCGAGGCGGACGTCGTCCTTCGCGTCGAAGCGGAAGAGCGGGCCGGACTTGCCGCGGGCGCGGGACACGATGAGGTCGTGGAAGGTGAAGTGGTGGGGGATCACGAGGTCCTCCTTGACGTACATGAGGTTGTCGACGTGGACGCGGCGCAGGTCCGGGAACTCGTGCTCGAGCTGCGCCAGAGACGCCGCGAGGAACTTGGCGATCGTGTGGCCCTTGGTGATTTCGAGCGTCCGCCGGTGGCCGCTCCCGTCCCAGTAGCCTGCGCGGCGGCGGCGCGTCGGCGCGCGGGTCCCAAGGCGGCGCGGCGCGGCGCGGCGCGGGAACTCGCGCGGCGCGGGAGCTCGCGCCGCGGGGCCTCGCGCGCGCGAGCGCCGGACGAGCCGCGCCGCGACGGCCCCCGAACGAAACACGCCGCGGTCTCCGCGCCGCGCGGCGCTGTAGACGACCTCGAGCGGCTCCGCCTTGGCCCGCTCCTGGAGGGCCGTCCACTCCGCCGCGAGCGCGGCGGCCTCGCCGCGCGCCGCGGCGTCGCGGGCCCGGTCCGGGAGGAACGACGTCTCGACGTCCGGGCACTTGAGCGCCTTGGGCGCGGCGCCCTCGCCGCCGTCGCCGCAGTCGTCGTCGGCGAAGCTCAGGGCCACGGCCTTGGGCCGCTTCGAGGCCTTCTTCCGCCGCTTCGGCGCCGCGGGCTCCGCGGCCGGCGGCGCGGCGGCCGGCGCGGCCGCGGCGGCCTGCGCGGCGACGTACTGGGCCTTGGTCTGCAGGCCGCCGCCGCTGAGCACCGTGTTCAGCACCGTCGAGTCGAACTTGTCGTCGATGCGCCCGACGCCCCGGGCGGAGTCCTCCTCGAGCTTGCGCTTCTTGGCCTCGTAGGCCTCCTGGTCCGCGGCGCGCTGCTGGGTCAGGCCCGCGGCGCGCGACCCGGCCTTGGTGCCCTCGACGGTGTGGACGCCCGTGTCGCCCTCGCGCCCGAAGCCGCGGTGCATGGCGAGGCAGTGCGATCAGCAGCTCGAGTTTTATCCACTGCAACACATCTGCATCATCACTTCAATGTAGTTTCTTGCTGTCCAACATATGCTCCACACGTGGTGTTGACCGGAGATGCGCGCGCGCGGTTGGAACCCCGCCGACGAACCCCTTAGGCCTCGAGCTGCGGGAAGACGGCGATGCGGAGGTTCGTGCTCCCGTAGGGGACGAGCGTGACGTTGACGCGGGGCCCGTCGCCCGCGAGCGGGCTCTTGGGCGGCGGCGCGACGCCGCGCGCGCCGCCCGCGGCCGTCCACGCGTCGACGAGCCGGGCCTCGGCCGTCACGGCGACGGCCGGCGGCGCGTCGGCGGCGAAGGGCGGCGACGGCACGGGCCCGGCGGCGCCGTCGAAGGCCAGCGACGCCGCGAGGAGGCCGTAGTTCCACGCCGCGCCCTCCGCCGCCTCGACCTCGCGCCGCTTGAGCCGCCCGTGGATGTCCGTCTCGTTGACGGCCGTGTCGAAGCGGAGCGCGAAGGCGAGGGGCCCGCGGTGGACCTCGACGGCGCCGCCGAGGACCGCGGCCTGGCCGTCGCGGCTCGACGGCTCCCACGTCTTGGTGGCGATTTCCGCCTCCACGGCGACGACCAAAGCCTCGCCCGCGGCGAGGCGCACGTCGTTGAAGGCGCAGGGGACGAGCGGTTTTCCGCCCGCCGTCGCGCGCGTCGCCCAGCACGGCACGCGCACGCGGAGGTCGACGGCGACGTCGCTCGACAGCGTCGCGGCGTCGGCGAACGGGTAGGCCCCATCGACCCTGAGCTCGCCCCCGCCGGGCAGCGCCGTCGCGGACGGCGCGAGGGAGCTCACGACCGCCTTGCCGTCGCCGTCGACGTGGACGAGCGCGGCGACGAACTTGGGCCAGCCCTGGTGCACGTTCGCGGAGCAGCAGTAGAAGAGGTCGTAGGCGTAGGGCCCGTCGCCCGTGGCGACCTGGTTCGACGCGTGGTGGTAGACGTTGGCCGTCGCGTCGGGCCAGAGCGCCGCGGGCAGCGCGTTGAACGCGAGCCGCTCGTAGCGGTCGAAGAAGCTCGCGTTGCCCGTGATCTCGTAGGCGACGCGCATGCTGTACATGGTCTCGACGACGGAGCACGTCTCCGTGCCCCGGCTCGGCGACCGCTCGCCGCCGACCTCCTCGTCGGCCATGAACATGCCGTCGGGCTCGCCGAGGTACGCGTCGGCCCACGCGAGCGCGACGGCCGCGGAGCCGAGGTCGGCCGGCGAGCCGGACCGGCGCCATTTGAGCGGGCCGAGCTTCATGGCCTCGCCGATGTCGACGCCGTGGCGGAGGAGGTGCGCCGTGCCCGTGGCCTCCCCGTCGTCGTATTTCGCAAAGGGGTCGCCGCTCTCGAACCAGGGCTCCCAGGCGGCGCCGTCCGGCGGCGCGACGCCGCCCATGACGCCGTCGGACGCGTTCACGAGCGCGTCGTGGAGCTCGGCGACGCGTGCCCGGTCGCCGCCGGCGACGTCGTCGCGGTCGAGGAGCCACTGGAGGCCCACGAGGCCGTCCTCGTAGCGCGCGAAGCCCCAGCGGCTCGCGTTGAAGGGCGGCGCGCCCGCGGCGAGCGCGTCGGCGAAGGCGAGCGCGTGGCGCAGCACCGCGGCGGCGACCGCGGCGGCCCCGTCGGCGTCCCCGCGGAAGGCGAGGCCGTCGGCGTGCTGCGCCAGGGCCTCGACGGCGGGGTACTTGGTGAAGTAGTCGCGCGCGTTCGTCACCGGCGGCCCGAGCCAGCCCGCCGTGGCGTTCGCCTGCGCGCCGAGGATCGCGGCGACCATGGCGTCGCGGGTGGCGTCGAGGCCGCCGACCTGGTAGGAGAGCGGCACGAGCCCGTTGAGGTAGTAGGGGACGTACTGCTCCGGCGGCGCGTTGCCCTTGCCCCCGGGCAGCCAGGCGCTGTCGACGAGGTAGCTCCAGAACTCCGGGAGCGCGCCCGTGAGGCCCCGCGCCTGGAGCTGGAGCTGGTCGAGGAGCCAGCCCGCGGGCTTGACGGCGCCGGGCGCCAGCGGGCGCAGGGCCGGCGGCCGCAGCTCCGAGGCCGACGCGGCCGCGGCGGCGGCGAGGAACGCCGGGACCATCATCGCGTCGGAAGGAATTGGGGCCGTTCTTGAACTTTCCGGGGCAGTATACGTATGGCAGCCCCCTAAAAGCGAGATGGACATCTCCATCGAGCTCGGCGCGCCGCCGTCGGACGACGACGCCAGCGACGCGGGCCTCGTGGACGCGCGACGGCCCGGCGCCGCCGCCGCGGCGGCGCCGCCGGACGCGCGCGCCGCGGCGGCGCGCCTCGCCGAGGCCTACGCGCGCTGCCCCGCGGCGTCGTCGCTCGTCTTCTCGCGCGTGACGGTGCGGATCGCGCACCGGGCGCTCCTCGCGTCCGTCGGCGGCCGGGCCGCCGCGGGCGCGGTCCTCGGCGTCCTGGGCCCGAGCGGCGCGGGCAAGACGACGCTGCTCAACACGCTGTCGGGCCGCGCGCCGCGCGGCGGCGCGGCGTCGGGCGCCGTGGCCCTGCGCGGCCGGCGGCTCACGGCAGGCGCGTTCCGCGCCGAGGGCTACCTCGTCGCCCAGGACGACGCCCTCTGGCCGTCGCTCACGGCCCGCGAGACGCTCGACTTCGCCGCGGCGCTCTTCGGCGCGGGCGGCGGCGCCGTCGACGACGCGCTGGCGAGCCTGGGCCTGGGGCGCGTCGCGGACGCGCGCGTCGGCGCGCTCAGCGGCGGCGAGCGGCGCCGCGTCGCCGTCGGCCGGGCCCTCGCGAAGGCGCCCGCGCTCCTGCTCCTCGACGAGCCGACGTCGGGCCTCGACGCCGCGTCCGCGCTGCGGCTCGCGGCGCGGCTTGCGGCCCTGGCCGCGAAGCGGCGCGCGGTGCTCGTCGCGACGCTGCACCAGCCCTCGAGCCGCGTCTTCGCGACGTGCGCGTCGTGCCTCGTCCTCGCGCGCGGCCGCGTCGCGTTCTGGGGCCCGACGGGCGGCCTCGAGCCCCACGTCCGTTCGCTGGGCCTCGGCCTCGCGGCGCCGGCGCCCGCGGAGCTCGCGCTCGACGCCCTCGACGCGCACGTCGCCGGGGAGGCCGGCGTCGCGACGGTCCTCGACGCGTGGGCCGCCGCGGAGGCGGCCGCGCCGCCGCCGCCGCCGGGCCCGCCGCCGGGTCCGACGGAACAACGGGCGCCCGTGCCGCGGGCCACCGCGGTCGCCGCGCTGCTCCGGCGCCAGGCGCTTCTCGCCGCCCGCGGCGCCGCGGGCGCGCGCGGCGCCGCGGCCGCGACGCTCGGCGCCAACGCCGTCGCGGCGCTCGTCTTCTGGCGGTCGCGCGCCGACGGCCGGAACGTCCGCGCCCAATCCGCCGTCGTGACGCGCGCGTGGTGCGTGGCCTTTCTCGCGTCCCTGCCGGCCGTCGTCCAGCTCCTCGCGTGCCACGCCTACGCGTCGGAGCAGGCCAGGGTCGCGCGCGACGTCCGCAACGGCGCGCACGGCGCCGCGGACTACGTCTTCGCGACGGCGGCGGTCGCGGCGCCGAACGCCGTCGTCGCCGCGGTCGCGGGGCTCGCGGTGCCCTACTACGGCCTCGCGGGCGGCGGGGCGAGCCCCGCCGTCCTGGTGCCCTTCTTCGCGCTCGGCATGCTCGCCTGGGAGGCCGCGGCGGGCGCGTGCGCGGCGGCCGCGGGCGAGCCGGCCGTCGCCGTCGCGGCCTACGTCGTCTACACGGTCGCGGGCCTCATGTTCGGCGGCGTCGTCGTCGGCGCCGGGGACCTCGTCGGCCCGCTCGTGCTCGGCCACTACGCGACGCCCTACACGTTCATGATCCCGAGCATGGTGAGGCGCGACGCGCTCGCCGTCTCCGCCTACGAGGCCTGCGCGGACGCGGGCGGCGGCCGCGTCTGCTTCTGCGACGACTTCGACCGGCCCTGCGGCGGCGCGACGGCGCTCGCGCGGCTGACCAGCGTCATGCCCGTCGTCGGCCCGCGGAACCGCGAGGGCGCGCACGCGGCGGCGCTCCTCGCGCTCTGGGCTCTCGGCAAGGCCGCGCACGCGGCCCTGCTCCACCGCCGGACGGCGCCGACGGCCCGCGCGGAGCTCAGGCCGCCGCCCCTCTCGCGCGACGCGGGCCTGTGCTAGCGGAGTCGTCGTTCCCTTTTCGCTTACGTGGAGGTTCCCGCGACGCGGGCCTCTGCTCGCGGATTCGTCGTTCCTTTACATAGAGAGGGTCGTGGTCGTGGGCGGCGCCGCGGGGGGGCGCGGCGCGGGGTCATCTTCGCGGGGAGGGGGCTCAGCGCTTGCGCGCGAGCGGCGACGCGGGCGACGTCGGCGGCGCCGTCAGGCTCAGGGAGCTCGCCCGGCCGCCGCAGGGGTAGTTGGCCCAGGAGTCGCGCGGACTGCCGCAGACGTCGATCGCGCAGTGGTCCGCGGGCGACCGCGGCGTCGCCGGGCTCCGCGGCGACCGCGGCTCGTCGCCGCAGCGCTTGCCCTTCATGAGCCGCGACCAGAAGCTCTGCTTCGCCCGGCGCCGCGGCTTCGGGCTGTCCTGGCCCCGCCGCGGCGGCGCCGGCGCGCGCCGCTCGACGGTGAGCGTGCACGGCGCCTCGGCCTGCAGCGCGAGCTGCCGCTCGAGGCGCGCGGCCAGCGCGGCGGCGTCGACCTTGGCGTAGTCGACGCGCGAGATGCGGTCGCCGGGCCGCAGCGACCCGACGAGCTCGACGCCGACGGCTTTGATTGTGCAGTCGTCGTCGAAGGTCACGCGCGAGAGCTTGCTCACGACGACGTCGAAGGAGTCGGCCATGGTCGGCGCCGCGGGACGCGATGCCAGCGGCGGTTGCACGCCGGCGGCTGCCCGGGCAATTGCACGGCGCGCGCGCGGCACAAGCAAGCTCCGGGTGTTCCGCGAACACGCAAGACTTCAACTTTGCCTTCAATTAGAGGTTCAATCTCAACCTCCTGCTCCGTCTTTGCTTGTCGACTCGGAAAGTTACGGCCGCGCGGGAGTCGGCACGACCGCCCACATGTCCCTTGCTGCGCCGGCGCTCTTGGTGCCGTTGGCCCTGTGGAACGAGTCTCCGGTCCAGAAGGCGACTCCGCGCGCGCTGTGTTCCGCGGCGGCCGCGTACTTGAGCGCCAGCGACCGCGGGTCGTCGTACCAGCACTGGTGGATGCTGCCGTCCGTCGCGGCATACTCGAACCACGGCGTGCTCGAGGTGTTGTCCCACGATACGCCCGCGCCCGCGACCGACGCGCCGCGCCGCTCCCACGTGTCGAGGACCGTCCCGTAGCCGGCTTCGAGCTGCAGGAACGGCGGCGGCGGTTGCGCCATCACGCACGCGCCGCCGGAGCCGGCGGGCGTGCCCGCCGCGCAGGGGAAGTCGTAGCCATACCACGGGAAGCCGAGGATGAGCCGCGACGGCGGGATGCCCAGCTCGGAGTACTCCTCCACGCACGTCCGCACCGCGCCCAGCGGCGAGTTGGGTCCGGGCGAGAGCTCCGGCCAGCCGCCGACCATGTCGTAGATCATCGGGA
Organism: Aureococcus anophagefferens; assembly: GCF_000186865.1. Classification (NCBI taxonomy): domain Eukaryota; class Pelagophyceae; order Pelagomonadales; family Pelagomonadaceae; genus Aureococcus; species Aureococcus anophagefferens. The sequence continues at coordinate 149,811 of NW_008705562.1, forward strand.
CGATGTAGTCGAGGCAGACGCCGAGGCCCGCGAAGTCGTAGCGGTCAATCTCGGACTTTGGGGCCGCGCCGAGGTCGAACGTGAGCATCGACGCGGGCCCGAGCGCGGCCTTCAGGTCGCAGGTGAGCGCGGTCACGGCGTCCCGGTGCTCGGGCGCGTTGCCCTCGATGTCGACGTTGAAGCCGTCCAAGCGGAACGCGGAGGTCAGGTTGACGACGGCGCCGACGTACGCGGCGCGCGCGCTGGCGTTGGAGAAGTGCTCCGCGTTCATCCCGAAGCCGCCCAGGACGACCTTGGCGCCCCGCGCCCGCGCAAAGGGCACGATGTCCGGCTCCTCCAGCAGGCGATCTTTCCAGACGGCGACGGTGGTCACCTTGGACCAGTCCCACAGCTTGTAGTCTCCGGCGGCCTCATTGTAGTTGTTGGAGTGGAACACGAACACCTCGGCGACCTGTGCTCCGCAGACCCCGAGCAGCCCTGCCAGCAGGCCCAGAAGCAACATAGCCGGCCGGAATCGACGCGCTCCGGGTGGTCGCTCGCGAGAAGGCTGCCCCGACGCCGCTCACGGCCAACAACTTTACTAGTGACGTCCAATGGCCGGGGGTCGCGTCCAATGGCCGCTAGCTTCGTCCAATGGCCTCGTCCCTGTCCGATCGCGGTTGGCTCATTGTCCGATCGTCCGATCGCGGTTGGCTGCCCATCCGACGGCGTCCGTCCAAGGCGGTCAATCCGGCCAATCACGCACGATGACCCCCCTCACTGACAACCGTTGGTGACCTCGCCGGGATCCGGAGCCCTCACCCTTACGCCGCGCCGCGCGCCGCCGGGGGCGCCTTGAGGCCGACGCAGACGAGGGGCGGCGCTTCGTCGCCGTCGAGGCCGAGGTCCGCGGGGCACTGGTGGGGCAGCGCCGTGCGCAGGGGCGGGACGAAGTAGGCGAGGTCCTCGGGCCGGAGCCCGCGGCTCCGCGCGTGGGCGGCGAAGACGCGGCGGAGCGACTCGCGCGCGCCGCAGTCGTAGGCCGCGGCGTCGTCGCCGTCGCGGATCTTCACCGTCACCGTCGCGGCCTCGAGCTCGAGCGCGCGCCGCGAGACGGCGGAGTAGCAGCGGCCGCGCGCGGCCCGGGCGCCGCTCCGCGCCCTCGGCGGCGCCCGCGGCCTCGTTTTCGTCGACGGGCGCGCCCGTCAGCGCCGCGAGCCAGCGGCTCAGGTCCCGCGCCTCGCCGCGGCTCAGGTCACCGCCGAGCTCGCGGAGCCGCGCCTCGAGCGCGGCGATGAGGTCGCCGACCGTCGCGCCCGTATGGATCATCGCGCGGAACCGCTCGGGCACCTCGCCGAGCCGGAGCTCGAGGGCCCGCAGCCGGTCCCGGACGAGCGAGTCGAGGTAGACGCGCGTCTTGAGCGCCTCGACGCGCTCGGCCTCCTGCTTCCGCGCCGCCTCGACGCCCTGCGCCCAGCGGTCGACGACCTTGGACGGCCGCTTGCTCGTCGCCTTCTCGGGCGTCGGCTTCGCGGGGATCGGGCGCTTCGCCGCCGCCGCCGTCGCGGGCGTCGGCGTCGCGGGGATCGGCCGCTTCGCCGCCGCCGCCGCCGCGGGCGGCGGCGTCGCGGGCGCCGCGGGCGCGGGCGCGGGCGCGGGCGCGGGCGCGGCCGCCGGCGTCGCGGGCGCGGGCGCGGCCGCCGGCGTCGCGGGCGCCGGCCGCCGCTTCTCCTTCTTCGGGCTGCCCCCGCCGAAAATCTTCTCGGCGAACCAGCGCGCCGTGCCCCGGGGCGTCGCCGGCTCCGCGTCGTCGTCGTCGTCGTCGTCGTCGCCGCGCGACGTCGGCGTCGTCCGCAGGTTCCGTCGCGAGTCCGTGATCTGCTCCTCGAGGGACGCCATCGCTCCGGTCCGTCCCGCGCCGCGATGCCAACGTCCGCGTCCGCCGCAATTGGGACGGGCGTGATGGCACGACGAATGATTGTTTGGGGGCTGCCGAGAATCTGGGCGACGCCAACCCAATGCACGGCACGGCACCATCAAACCTTTGTGATCACGAGATCGGCCATGTTGAGGCGCACACGCCTCGGGAGCCCAGCCTGCGAGGCAGAAGCAACATGTCCATGCGCCTGGCGACGGCCGTCGCGTGCGGCCTCGCGGTCGCGGCGGCCTTCGCGCCGCCGCGCGGACCGCTCCGCGCGTCGCCCGCGCGCGGCGCGTCGGCGGCGGGCGCGACGACGAGCGCCGGCGACGACGTCTGCGCCATGCTGTCGCTCAACGCGCGCGGCGTCAACGGCGCCACGGTGCGCGCGGCGCGGGAGGCCCTGGGCGAGGCCCACGTCTTCGCGACGGCGTCGCTCGACGAGGCCGAGGTCGCCGCGCGCGTCATCGTCGACCGCGGCTACGGCGTCGTTTTGGCGGGCGGCGGCGACGGCACGCTCGCGTCGACCGTCGCGTTCCTGCGCGCGGCCGCCGGGGACCTGGCGGCCGTGCCGGCCATCGCGGCGCTGCCGCTGGGCACGGGCAACGCCGTGGCGCGCTACGTCGGCGGCCGCGGCTACCGCGCGTGGCGCGGGCCCCGGGGCGTGCGGCGGTGCGTGGACGCGCTGCGGGAGTCCGCGCCGCGGCGGACGCTCGACGTGCCCATCCTCGAGACGGGGGGCGGCGACCTCTGCTTCATCGCGGGCATGGGCTACGACGCCTTCATCCTCGACGACTACGAGCGATTGGTCCGGTCCGTCCGGGGAACGCCGCTCGCGAGGCCGCTCGGCAGCGTCTTCGGCTACTTCGTGGCCACGGCGCTCCGCACGCTGCCGGGCTACGTCGGCGGCCGGCGCGCCATGCGCGTGCGCGTGAGCTCGCCCGACGCGGCCTGGGTCGACGGCCGCCGCGGCGACGCCGCGGTCAGGGTGCGGCACGCGGACGGCGGCGACGTGCTCTACGAGGGCGCGGCGACGATCGTCGCCGGCGGCACGACGCCCTTCTACGGCGGCGGCCTGCGCCTCTTCCCCTTCGCGCGCAGCGACCCGGGCGGCAAGCTCCACCTCCGCGTCGCGACGATGTCGCCGTGGCGCTTCGTGCCGAACGTGCTCGGCGTCTTCGCGGGCCACTACCGCGCGCCGGCCGAGGCCTTCGACTTCCTCGGGGACGAGTTCACCGTGGCGCTGCTGGACGGCAAGCGCTACCCGTTCCAGCAGTCGGGGGACGCCGTCGGCGCGCGAAACGAGTTCACGCTCCGCGTCGCCGGCGCCGTGACCTTCGTCGACTTCCTCGGCCCGCCGGCGCCCCTGGCCCACCTCGTCGCCCACTAAGACATTAAAACCCTAGTTCGCCGCGACGGCGGGGTAGCCCGGGAGGGACTTGCCCGGCGGCGGCGCCTTCCGCGTGTACTTGTCCGGGACGCCCGTGTCGTTGCGCTCGCGGTCGAGGACGGCGTACATGGCCCGCGCGTGGGCGCCGACGCCCTGCATGTGGGAGTTGCGGTTGATGTAGTAGTAGGCGCCGAAGTCGCGGCCGATCTTCTCCGTGTTCGACATGAGGCGCAGGTACTTGAAGACCGGGTGCGCGTCGGGCCCGTCGACGCGGACCTTGGCCATGAGGCGGAAGCTCGCGTCGTTGGGGTGGACGCCGCAGGAGACGAAGAAGTCGACGAACTCCTGGTCCGTGAACTTGGGCCCGAACTCGTCCGACGGGAACGCGAGGATCTGCACGCCGTCGACGGGCGAGATGTCGTCGGAGATCCGCTTCAGCGCCGCGACCTCTTCGCGCGCGTCCGGGCCGTGGATGCCGACGTTGACGATGATGCACTTGCGGTGGTGCAGGTCGTCGAAGGGGAAGGGCCAGCCGCGCGCCGTGTGGGCCACGAGCTTGTAGAAGCGGCTCGTCTTCGTGTGGTAGGCCGCCTCCTTGACCGTGAGCTCCTCGAGGCGGTCCGTGCGGAAGCCGTCGATGGGCGGCAGCTCCTCGAGGAGCGCCGACATGGCGTTTTTGATGGTCCGGAACCTCGACTCGGGCCTCGAGTACGCTCGTCTCGAACCGGAAATGATCGAAAAAGCCCGGCCCACCTCCGCCGACGCACACTTCACCGTGGGTGCATCATTGGGAATGCTGCCCTTCATGCTGCCCCCCGCAGAAGCTCGGCGGCGCTCGCGGCCACACGACGAAGTCGTCTTTGCGGCCCCCGCGGCTCCCGGGACCATGAGCGGCGCGCTGGACGAGGCCCTCGCGGCCATCCACACGGCGACGAGCCTCCTGTCGGAGCTGCGCTGCGACGGCGAGGTGTCCGGCGACCACGAGGGCGGCGCGGACGCCGACGCCGCCCCGGCGGCGCCCCCGCGCGGGGCCGACGAGCTCCGGGGCCTCCTGGAGCAGCTCAGCGGCGTGAGCGTCCAGGTGCTGCTGAGCGCGACGAGCCCCGGCTCCACGGTCCTCGTCGCGAAGGACGACGACGACAGCAGCGACGACGACGGAGACGAGCTCGTGATGACGGAGCTCGACCCCGCGGAGGCCGCGGCGACCCTGGGCCTCGCGGCGCCGGCCGTCGACGACGGCGGCGACGACGGCCTCAGCAGCGACGACGAGCCGCTGCAGAGCGCGCCCGTCACCCTCGGCTCCGCGGACATTGCGAAACTCAAAGCCGTGAACGCGGGCCGCGCGGCGCCGCGCCGCGCGCCCGCGGCCATCGCCTGCGAGTACGTCGCCTACGCCGACGAGGTCCTCGACTTCCTGCGGGGCGGCCACGCGGCCTTCGCGCACCTCTTCGACAAGTCGCTCCGCCGCGCGCACGGCGCGCGGCGCGCGACGGTCGAGGCCCGGGCGGGAAACGAAACGATTCCACGCGACTTCCATGTGCGCGTATTCGCACTGTTTCGACGCGAGGCTTTCTGCCGTGCTTCGAGAACTCGACGAGAGCGATCGATTCGTCCAAACATCAGCCGAATCGACTTTGACCGAGCTCGAGAGTTCCGAAGTTCGTTCGGGATAACCCGGCTCACGGGTTGTTTCCGGCGCAGGTCAAGGCGCGCCGCGCGGCGCTCGACGGCGCGGCGCCGCCCGCCGGCGAGTCGGCGCCCGCGGCGGCGGCGGCGCGGCCGGCCTACTCGCCCCTCCACCGGCCCGAGGTCCCCGACGCGGTCGCGCGGCTCGATGCGACCGACGCCGCGCGCTTCCGCGCGGCGCGGCGGAACCGCGCCCCCGCGGCCCTCGCGGGCGCGCTGGGCAGCGGCGACGAGGGGCGCGTGCGCCTCGCGGCCTGCGCGCTCGAGCCCTTCCTCGAGCTCCTCGGGCCGCGGCGCGTCGTCGGCCTCCGGCTGCCCGGCGGCGGCGGCGCCGCGCCGCCGCGGGCCGACGGCCCGCCCCGGAGCGTCGCCGACGCGCTGCGCGTCGACGACGTCGCGGCCCCCGCGACGGCGCCCGTGACCGCGGCGTCCTTCGCGGCCTGGCTCGGCTCGCCGCGGAAGGTCGCCGCGGCCGCCGTCTTCGGCCTCAACGGGTCCGTCGCGGGCGCGCTCCTCGAGGCGCCCCTCGCCCAGCTCGGCCGCGACCTGGGCCTCGAGGCGCGCCCGAACTTCGCGGGAGAGCTCGAGGCGACGTGGGCGTCGCCGGACCACGCGGAGCCCTGGGCCTGCGGGCCCGCGGACGCCACCCTCCTCGCGCTCCACGGCGCGCTCGACGCCGTGCTCGTCCCGCCCAAGGCCCTCGCGGACGCCGAACGCGCGCCCGGCGCCGCGGCGGCGGCCGCGCCGGCCGGGCCCTGGCCCGAGCGCGCGCGCGGCGCCGCGCTCCGCGCGCGCGTGCGCCCGGGCGACGCGCTCTTCGTGCCCGCGGGCTGGGCCCTCGAGCTCGCGGCGGCGCCGGGCCAGGACCTCGCCCACGTCCTCTGGGTCGCCAAGACGTGGCTCACGACGAACCGCGACGTCGCCCACTGCGTGCCGCCCGAGGCCCTCTCGGGCGGCGCGGACGACCCCGTCGCCTGAGCGCGCGCGGCGCCCACGCACCGCGGCGCCCCCGCGTAACCATGCCCGACGAATGGCTAGCGACTCACGATTGCGACTTCACGGACCCTTCAACGAGCCCTCGAATCGCTGCGTTACATCGACTATTTCGACTGCCACCGCCGTTTCCGTCACCTCGGAACGACGGCGCTCGCAAGCTAGCACCAGCTCCCGGACCACGCGCGGGCTCTTTTGAGCTCTGAGAAGCAGCGTCAAGACCCGGATCCTCGTAATTGAGGCGTCGGGGAGGTCCGAAGTTCACCTACACACTCAACCATGTCGGGACGTCTGCTCCAGGAAGCTCAGCCCTACACGGTGCCCGAGGGCGGCGCCATGGGCATCCTCTTCGGCGTGCTCTGCCTGACGGGCCTGCTCTGCGTCGCGGGCATCGTCCTCGACAAGGGGTCGACGTTCAAGGACGTGCTCCGGCCCGGCGACGGCTTCCTGAGCGCGCGCGGCCAGAGCGCCTGGTACTCCATCGCGCTGAGCTTCTTCGCGTCCGGCATGGGCGCCTGGATCGTCTACGGCACGACGGAGATGGGCGCGACGCGGCCCATCTCGTGGTGGGGCGTCATCGGCTACTCGACGGCGTCGGCGTTCCCCGCGGTCCTCCTCTGCTGGCTCGGCCCGCGCATCAAGACCGTCGTCGGCGCCGCCTCCGGCTTCTCGGCGACGGACTTCGCCCTGAGCCGCTACGGCCGCCTCATGCACCTCCACGTCTGCTGCATCAGCTGCTTCTACATGTACATCTACATGGTCGCGGAATTGACGTCCATCGGCAACGTCTACGCCACGTTGGTCGGCAAGTCCGTCGCCGGCGACGACTCCGAGCACTTCACGACGAAGATCGCCATCTGCGTGGCGCTCTTCACCTGGGCCTACACGGCCCTCGCGGGGCTGCCGGCGTCGATCCTCACGGACAAGTTCCAGGGCGTCGTCATCACGTGCGTCGTCATCATGCTCCTCGTCGCCACCACCACCCTGAAGTCCAACGAGGTGTCGAAGCAGGAGTACGACGACGCCACGGGCTGGTTTTCGAAAGGCTTCGAAGCCCTGGTGACCCTGTGGATCGCGATCTGTTCGGCGGAGCTCTTCAACCAGGGCAACTGGCAGCGCGTCTGGGCCGCGCGGTCCGACAAGGACATGAAGATCGGCTTCCTCGCCGGCGCCGTCCTCGTGACGCTCGTCATGTTGTTCTTCGGCGTCATGGGCACCATCGCGTACGCGCGCGACCGCGAGTCGTACGACACGTGGCAGAAACTGGCCTACCTCTCCTTCTTCGACCTCCTGCGGAACCTGCCGCGCTTCTGGCACTACGTGACCCTGGCGCTCCTGACGACGCTCGCGGCGTCGTCGTTGGACACGCTCCAGAACGGCATCGCCTCCGTCTTAAGCCGCGACCTGCTCAAGCAGAAGCTCAACACGAACTGGTCGCGCCTCGTCGTCGTCGGCTTCAACATCGCCGCGATCATCCAGGCGTCGGACCGCTTCGAGGTCGTGCCCCTGTTCCTCGTGGCGGATTTGGTGTGCGCGACGGCCGTCTTCCCGCTCTTCCTGGGTCTGTGGACGGACGATTTGGTCGTGGGCCCGCTGACGATCCCGGCGCCGACGGAGCTCGGCGCGTTCCTCGGCGCCTTGGCGGGCATCGCCGCGGTGATGGTCAACGGCGAGATCAACGACGTCAACAAGGCCGTGAACCCCTACACGGGGAAAGTCTACGACAAGTCCGCGTTCGCGTATTTCTGGGGCATCAATTCCAAGTCCGACGGCAGCCCCTACGAGTGCGCGCTCTGCGGCACGAAGCTCATGGTCACCTTCATCGTCGTGCCCCTCGTCTCCGCCGCGGCGACGGTCATCTTCTCCTACGTCGACGTCTACGTCGGCGGCGACAAGGCGAAGCAGCCCTTCATCATCGTGCCGCGCCTCGACGGCGACGACGACGCGCTCCTCCCGGCCAAGGACCTCGAGCTCGACGCCATCCAGGTCGCCGACGACGACAAGAAGAGCCCCGACGAGGAGCTCACGAATTAGACGGTGCTCGGGCCGCCCCGCGCCGCGCGACCCAAGTCGCCCGGGCCGGCGGCCGCGCCGAACAAGCGAGCCCTCCCCCCCGCCGTCCCGCCTCACACCGCCTCGACGGCCCCTCTCCCCGACGCCGCCGTCCCGCCTCACACCGCCTCGACGGCCGCCCCATGCCCCCCCCCCCCCCCCCGCGCCGACCACGCCCGGCGACGATCCCGCCGCCCGAGGACGCGGCCTAAAGGCGACGCGCACCCGCTCGGATCGAGCCGCGCCCCGAAAGGAGAAGAAAAACGTCGCGTTAGGCCCCCGCGAAGGCGGCCTTGGCGTACTCGTAGGAGCCGATCATGATGCCGCAGGCCGGCGCGACCTTGAGGAGCCGCGGCGCGGCGCCCGCGAGGAGCGCGCGCGGGCCCTCGGCCCGGGCGATGGTCCGCATGTTTTCCCAGGTCGACGGGTCGCCGCCGCGGTCGAGGTGCGCGTCGACCATGGCGCGCGTCTTCGCGACGTCGAAGGGCGTCGTCGCGAGCGCCGCGAGCGCGCCCGCGGCGACGCCCGCGGCGCCCGCGGCCGCGGCGCCGTCGTTTCGCCGGTTGCCGCCCCGGAGCCGCTCGTAGGCGAGCCAGTAGCAGGCCGAGAAGGGCACGTCGCGCCAGAGCGTCGACCCGAGGCCCCGCCAGAGGCTCGCGGCGCCGCGCGCGGCGACGGTGCGCCGGAGCGCGGCGCCGTAGGCGCCGCGGCCCTCCGGGGGCAGCGCCTGGAGCTGGGTCCGCGCGAGCTCGAAGGGCGCGACGGCCGCCGTCGCGAGGCACCGCGCGGCGGCGCCGGCGACCGCCGGCGCGGCGGCGACGTCGCCGAGCGCGCGCCGGAGCTCGTCGTAGGCCGTGAAGTAGAGCACCGTGTTCGGCACGGCCATGGCGAGCGTCGGCCCCAGGCCCGCGTACAAACCCGCGGCGCCCTCGGCCCGCGCGATGCGGCCCAACAGCAGCGCCGTCTCGACGATCTCGGGCCGCCGCGGCGCCGCGCGCGGCGCCGCCGCGGGCTCGCACCTACCGAGGGCGACGGTGACGGTCGCTCGTCGTGCGCCCGCCCCACATCTCTCGAAATTCACGACGCGGGCTCGCGCGCGCCGGGCTCGCCGCAGTCGAAGATGCGCGGCGCCGCGCGCTTCGGCAGCGTGTGCTCCATGAGGCCGTTGTTCAGCACGAAGACGCCGCAGCTCGAGCACTTGGCGAGCTCGCCGGCGCCGGACGCGACGCCGGACGACAGCTGGAGCCGCGTCTTGACGACCTAGAGCAGGGGGGGCGCGTGCGCGGCGCGGGTCGACGGGCGGCGGGGCGCGGGCGCCGCGCGTCCATGGGCGTCACGACGAGCGCCGTGAGCGTCGCGCCGGCGCTCGCCGCGACCATGCGCTGGCCCAGCGTGATCTCACCCATCGCGGCGCGCGGAGCAATACTCTCGCCACGAAGCAGAGCGTGCCTCGACTGAAGGCGTCCTTGACCTTGAGCACCTTGATGGGACGTTTGCGTCATGTTGCCTCCAGGCTCCTCCTTAGACGCGCTTCTTCGGCCTTCGCGGCGCGTCGTCGCGGACGCCGGCGAGGGCCCGCGCGGCGTCGGCGAGCGTCGCGTGGGCCGCGTCGACGACGGCCGGCCTGGGCAGGAAAAGGGTGCGACATTCCCAACTTCAAAGGCTCCTATCTCGGTCGTTTTCCGCTCGTTTCGGCTGATTTTTGGACGAGCGATCATCTCTCGGAGCGCTCTCGAAGCGTGGGCGCTGTTTCCGAAACGCGCGCGCGCGGAACACTCACGTTGAAGCGACGTTGAATCACCCTTGTCCTGCTCCGCGGCCGGCGCGGCGCCGACGGCGCCGAGCGCGAGGGCCGCCGCGGCGACGCGGCCGCGCGGCGACAGCGGCGCGTGGTCGCCGTAGCCGAGCGTCGTCGCCGTGACGAAGGCGAAGTAGGGGCCGTCGGCCGGCGGCCAGCCCTCGAGCGCGCCGAGCGCGGCGCCCGCGGCGGCCAAAACCGCGGCGACCGCGGCCGGCCGCGCGCCG
>NW_008705562.1:159903-161923 GCF_000186865.1 Aureococcus anophagefferens
TACTCTCGCCCGAAGCAGAGCGTGCCTCGACTGAAGGCGCCGGGCTGAGCCTCACGTTGATGGGATGTTTGCGTCACGTTGCCTCTATCGTTCCTGCCAAGGGGTCTACAGCAACTACCCTCAGACGCGCTTCTTCGGCCGTCGCGGCGCGTCGTCGCGGACGCCGGCGAGGGCCCGCGCGGCGTCGGCGAGCGTCGCGTGGGCCGCGTCGACGACGGCCGGCGCCGCGCCGACGGCGCCGAGCGCGAGGGCCGCCGCGGCGACGCGGCCGCGCGGCGACAGCGGCGCGTGGTCGCCGTAGCCGAGCGTCGTCGCCGTGACGAAGGCGAAGTAGGGGCCGTCGGCCGGCGGCCAGCCCTCGAGCGCGCCGAGCGCGGCGCCCGCGGCGGCCAAAACCGCGGCGACCGCGGCCGGCCGCGCGCCGGCGGCCCAGCGCGCCAAACTCCCAAGGAGCGGGCCCTGGACGAGGCCCGCGAAGCCGTAGATGAGCAGCGCGAGCGCGCACCGGAGGGCCGCGGGCCGCGGCTCGACGGGCGGGCACGCGTCGCCGTAGCCCACGGACGTCAACGTCGCGACGGCGCAGTAGGCCGCGTCCGCGGGCGCGTCGACGGCGCCGGAGATCCAAAAGGCCGCCGCCGCCGCCGCGAGCCCCAGGACCGCGTAGCGCCGCTCGCGGCCCCGGAAGAACCAATTCTTGGCGACGTCGCCGAGCACGTCGCCCGCGAGCGCGACGACGGCGAGCGCGTAGGCGGCGCAGAAGAGGCGGCCCGGCGCCGTGGCCGGCGCGACGTCGCCGAAGCCGACCGTCGACGCGACGCAGACGCAGCACCACAATGCGTCGTAGAGGTCCCAGCCCTCCAGACGCGACAGGACGACCGCGCCGGCGACCAGCGCGGCCGCGAGGTCCCTCGCCGCGGCGGACGCGCCGAGGCCCAGCCACTCGCGGTACCGACACGCCGCGGGCCCGCCCACGAAGCCGCCGAAGCACGCGAAGGCGACGACCGCGCCGCGCCGGCTCCGCGGCGACGACGGGCAGACGTCGCCGAAGCCCACGGTCGTGAGCGTCACGGAGGCGCAGTAGACCGCGTCGACCCAGGACGTCTCGTACATGAGCACCGCGCTGGCGGCGACGGCGAGCAGCCCGCCCTCGGCGACGCCCACGTAGCGCCGCACGCTGCTCTGGAAGATGCTCCGCTGCGACCGACGCTTGCGGCCGCGGCGCACCGCGGCGTGCGCGTCCATCGCGTCGGAAGATTTGCGAGCGCCGGGGCTGCTCCTATTGGCTGCTCGGCGATGCGCGGCAACAAATCCGACGTCTGCATGTTGCACCGCGCCGCGCGTCGCCCTCAGCCGTCTGGCTGGAACCCAGTCCGCATTCGACGCCCCCCCGCGCGAGCCTGCGCGCGTTTCCCGCGTGCTCCCCGCCCCCCCGGGCTCGAGGACCATGGGGTCCCTGCGGCTCGCGATCCTCGCGTCCATGCGCGACGTCGGGGCCCAGGAACCGTCGCCCATCGCGCCCCAGCGGAAGCGCAAGGCGCCGGGGTCCGCCGTCGCCAAGGCCCTCGCCGAGGAGCCGAGCGGTAAGGAGGCGCGGCCGGCGGCCGCGTCGCCGCGCGTCGGTAAGAAGAAGGGCGCCAAGGGCGCGCGGGCCGGCGCGCCGCGGGCCCGGGTCGACCGCGACGACGACGACGACGACGCGAGCAAGGCCTCGAGCGGGAGCGGGTCGCGGCGGCGGGACCGGAGCCCCCGGGCGGGCCCCGGCAGCCCCCGGAGCCCCCGGAGCCCGGCCCGGAGCCCCCGGCGGTCGAGCCCGCGGCCCGCCGGCGCCGGCGACGACGCCGCGTCGGAATCCGCGTCCGCGTCGTCCAAGTCCTCGCGCAAGGCCCCGACGCCGCGCCCGCCGCCCCCGCTCCCCGACGACGACGACGACGACGAGCCCCTGAGCTCCGAGGACGAGGCCGACGCGCCGCCGGAGCCCGCGCCCGCGCCGCCGCCCGCGCCGCCCGCCGTGACGCGCGAC
>NW_008705562.1:161973-162609 GCF_000186865.1 Aureococcus anophagefferens
GCCGGCGACGCGGCCGCGCCCGCGGCCGCGCCCGCGGCCGCGCCCGCCGCGGAGCTCGACTCCGACGAGGAGGAGCGCCTCGAGCGCGAGCGCGCGCGCAAGGCCAAGAAGGCGCCGAAGAAGAAGAAGCCCAAGGCGCCCGCGGACGACGCGGCGCCGGAGCCGTCCGCGCCGCGGCCGGGCCGCGCCGCGGCCAAGGAGGCCGCGCGGCGCATCATGGACCGCGACTACGCTTCCGCGGAGCAGAAGGCCAAGGCGGAGCGGGGCCTCGCCGACAAGGCGGCCAAGGCCGAGCGCGCGGAGGCGCGGCGGTCCGCGGCGCCGCGGCGGCCCGTCGAGGAGAAGTGGGCGCAGTGCGACCGCTGCGCCAAGTGGCGGCGGCTGCCGGCGGTCATCAAGGTCGAGATGCTGCCCGAGCGCTGGTTCTGCGAGATGAACGTCTGGGACCCGCGGCGCGCGTCCTGCGACTACCCGGAGCACGACGACGAGCCCGCGGCCGCGCGCGCCGCGCCGTCGGCGCCGGGCCCCGCGCTCGCGCCCAAGGTCGAGGGCGCGCCCGTCGACGCCGCCCTCGAGGCGGCGGCGCGGTCCGGCGGCGCCCTCGGCGGGGCCCTCGCGGGCGCCGCGGCGCCGCCG
>NW_008705562.1:162881-163928 GCF_000186865.1 Aureococcus anophagefferens
GCGACGGCTGCCAGAAGTGGCGCAAGATCCCGGCGGCCGTCGACACGTCGCGGCTGCCCGAGCGCTGGTTCTGCCAGCTCAACCACTGGGACGCGGCGCGCCGGTCCTGCGAGGCGCCCGAGGAGGTCGAGCCCGACGACGAGGGCCCGCGCGCGCCGCGCGCGCCCGCGCCCGCGGCCGCGCGGCGCCGCGGGTCGGCGAAGCAGGCGCCGGGCCGCACGCCGGGCAAGCCCCGGGGCCGCAACCAGCACTCGGCGCGCCGCGACGACGAGCCCGGCGCCGCGGCGGCCGCGGCCGCGCCGCGCGGCGCGCCCGGCGCCGCGAGCCCCGCGCGGCCCTCCGCGGCGCCGCCGCGCGGCGCCGCCGAGGCCGGCGCGGCCCGGGGCCGCGGCGGCGCGGCGGCGGCCGCGGCGAAGCGCGCGAAGCCCGTCTGGAACTGGGTCCAGTGCGAGAAGCGGAGCTGCCGCAAGTGGCGCCGCATCCCCATGTCCATGGACCCCGACAGCCTCCCGGACACGTGGACCTGCAACATGAACCACTGGGACCAGCGCTTCGCGTCCTGCGCCGCCGAGGAGGAGGACGCGGACGACGTCGAGGCCGAGGACGACCGGCCCATGGCCGTCGGCGCCGCGGGCCGGCCGGGGAACAAGCTGAGCTTCCGCGAGCTCATCTTCAACGCCGAGGGCAAGTTCCGCCCGCCCTTCTCCGAGCGGTCCACGGTCACGTCCATCTTCGCCATCGGCACGACCGTGACCAACGGCAAGGTCCGCGACGTCGAGGCCTACCACGAGTCGTCGCTCTACCGCGACGCCCACGCGCTCTTCGCGCCCCAGCCCGCCGACAAGCCGCCGAAGCGCGGGCCCCTCGACTGACGCGCGCCCCGCCCGGCCGCGCGCGACCGCCGCCGCCGGCCGCGAGGCCGCCGCGAGTCGCGACCGCGGCTCGGATAAAAACTGCAAGGTCAAGTGCAAGGTCGCGGAAACATCGGTCCGAAGCGCACGTGCACGCGGCGGACCTCCGCGCCGCGGGCCGCCCCGCGGACGCCGT
>NW_008705562.1:163978-166302 GCF_000186865.1 Aureococcus anophagefferens
ACGCCAAGGCCTGGAGCCTCCTCGGCAACGTGCGCGCGCTCCAGGACCGCGCGGCCGACGCGGACGGCTGCCTCGCGCGCGCGACGGCCCTCGCCGCGTCGCCGCGGGAGCGCGCCAACGCCGCGAACAGCCACGGCGTCGTCCTCGAGCTCCTCGGGCGCCGGCGCGCCGCGCTCGACGCCTACGACGCCGCGCTCGCGGCCGCGCCGGGGCACGCCAAGGCCGCGGCGAACCGCGCGACGCTGCTAAGCGAGGCGTCGTCGTGACTCGGAATCGGGCCGGCGCGTTACGACGGAGTGTTACCGCGCGCGGCTGCGGGCGGGTAGCGGCGCGCCGTTCAAGGCGACTGCGCGCTGGGGAGTCTTGATGTTGGGGGGAAGGAGTCCGAGCGATCGAGCTTGGGCCGCGGCGGCGCCTCAGTCGAGGACCTTGAGCTGCATGAGGGCGACCTGGCCGTACTTCTCGCTGGAGTACTTCTTCTTGACGGCCTGCAGGCTGCCCTTGGTCGAGTGGATGACCGAGCTCATCTCCTCGAGGCACGCGCGGAGCGAGCTCTCCGTGTACTGCGCGTAGTGGAGCAGCGTCGGGCTCCACGCGTTCCGGCCCAGGTTCTTGCGCGCGATGTAGACGGCGCACGCCGCGACCATGGACGGCAGGTATTTGAGCATGGCGTACTCCTGGAGCATGCGCTCGGCGACGTACGACGCGAGCCAGACCATGCGGCGGTCCGCGTGGCCCGCCTTGAGGTAGCGCATCATGAAGCAGTGGATCGACGCGATGGTCATCTTGTACTTGAGCGCCTTGACCATCTTCTCCTCCATGGACAGGATCTGCTCCTGCGTGTAGGCCTTGTCCGTGATGTAGACGAGGTCCTTGAGCTCCGGCGGGTAGATCTCCTCGTACTTGGACGCGAGCAGCAGCGCGGAGACGCCGACGAGCTGCAGGTTCGACCGCTCGACGGGCGACCCGAGGAGGTAGCGGTCGATGAGGTTCACCGTCAGGTAGAGCGTCTCGGGCACCTGTGTGGAAATCAACCAGTGAGCTGGGACGTCGGGGCCAAACTTCAGAAATCTCTAGCTCGGTCAAATCGAAGTCGATTCGGCTGATTTTTGGACGAATCGATTGCTCTCGTTGAGTTCTCGAAGCACAGCGAAAGAGTCTGGTCCAAATCGTTCGATTACGCGCACATTGAAGTCGGATTGAAGGTTTGATTTCCACACAGTCCGGCACGAGCTTGAACTTGAGGTGGACCTCGACGAGCCAGTCGATGAGGATCGCGCGCATCTTCTCGTTGATGTGCGCCTGTCGGCTCATGTACGTCGGGTTGACGCTCGTCTCCAGCTCCTTCTCGCGGAAGTGCGCGTACCTGCCAAGAATATGTCGGTGACGAAATTCGTCGAGGCCGTAGGACGCTGGCGCGCGCATGTCATTCACGTACTCGGTCACGGCCTGGGGGTTGCTCGCGTCCCGCGCGTCGACGTCGTCCGCCTTGCGCTCCGACTTGAGCGTCTTCTTCGTGCCCAAGGCCGCCGTCGAGTCCGCGCCGCTCAGGGCGGCGTTCGTGATGTCTGCGTAGGGGTGGGGGCGGATCGAGTGGGGCCGCGGCGGGTGGGCGGAGTGGATTGAGTGGGGCGGTGGGTGGGAGGAGTGGATCGAGTGGGGCGGCGGTGGGCGGGCGGAGAGGGAGTGGGACGGGGCGGCGGCAGCGAGCCGAGGCGACGGTTTCAGTCGATCGCGCGTGCGAGGTTGTACGACGGAACCCCGCGAGGCCCCAACTCGCTCCCGCGTAGCCGCTGCCACGAGAGTGCACGTGAAGCACGAAGCCCCGCGACCGCGACGGCAGTCGGTCAGTTTCGCGAGCGCGCGTCGATCGCGTGCGTCCCGAAGACGTTTCCGCGCGCGCGCCGCTGACGTTCTCGCGCGCGGCGCGCGGGCGGGGGGGGGTGGGATGGAGGGAGACATGCCTTGGAACGCGCGGCGGCTCATCTTGATGCTGTACAACGAGCGCGAGGCGACTCACGCAACGAACTATGAGGCGCCGAGGCGAGTGGGTGCCAGATCTCAACGTCGTCAACTCGACAAAGTTTCACTTCATGTTGCACAAGAGGAGCCGCGCGCGCGCTTCTCCTAGGGGCGACGACTCCTGCGGGCGCGCCGCCCGGGCGCGCCCGCAGGGGATTTTTCGCGCGCGCGAGGCTCCCCCGAGTCCATTTTGCAGTACTAGTAGTAGGCTGGATGAGGGGCTCGGAGCGCGAGCTCGTGGCGGCCTTCGCGGGCCACGGCGACGTCGACGACGCCGCCGCCGTTCTCACGTTCTCGGATCC
>NW_008705562.1:166538-196241 GCF_000186865.1 Aureococcus anophagefferens
TTCTGATCACCTCAGCGCTCGGCACCTTCCCTCGCGCACAGCCCCGACTGGTAGCCCCGACTGGTGGGTATGGCCAGCGCACCCAGGGCTTCCCCACACGACTGGACCGCCTAAGACCGAACCATGGGCGCCCAGGCCTCCGCGCCGGAGCACCCGAAGAAACGCGCGAGCGGCCGGTCGACGACGCCCCCGCCGCCGCCCCCCAAGCCCCTCTTCAAGCAGCACCCGAACTCGCCCCTGGAGCTGCGCTGGCGCGAGGCCCTCGCCGCGAGCCAGGCGAACGAGATGCGGCGGCGCGCGTCCGTGCGCGTGGCCGCGGACGTCGAGGCGGACCTCGTGTCGAACCGCATCGAGATGCTCCGGGAGCGGCTCGGCGCGCCGCCCGCGTTCGTCGAGGCCGTCCTCGAGGACCGGAGCCTCGGCGACTGGGACCACGTCGTCGTCGCGCTCGAGCGCAAGGAGCTCGAGCTCCGGGAGACGGGCCGGGGCGCGGACGACGCGGAGATGGAGGGGCTCAAGCGCTGGCTCGACGCGCTCCACTCGGAGCGGCCGCCCGCGGCGGCGCCTAGCCGCCAGTCCTCCGGCGACGACTCGGGCCGCGGCGCCTGGTCCTGCGAGCTCTGCGGCAAGCGGAAGACGCTCCACCGCATGGCCGGGCCCGACGGGCCGAACACGCTCTGCAACGCGTGCGGCACGCGCTACGCCAAGGGCCGGCCGCCGCCGCTCGTCGCCGCGCGGCTCGAGGGCCTCGAGAAGCGCCTCGGCCGGCCCCCGGCGGCCGTGCGGGCCATCCTCGCGGGGAACCCGGACGCGGAGACGGCCCTCGCGGCGCTCGAGGCGCGCGCGCGCGAGCTCCGCGGCGGCGCCGGCGACGCGGGCGACGCCCGGGGCGGGAAAAGTGTGCTTCAACGTCGCTTCAACATGAGGGTTCCGCGCGCGACTGTTCCAGAGAAACGATCCACGCGTCGAGAGCGCTCCGAGAGATCATCGCTCGTCCAAGAATGAGCCGAAACGAGTGGAACATGACCGAGATGGGAGCCTTTGAAGTTGGGAATTTCGCACTCTTCAGGCGACGCCGCGGGCGTCGAGCGGTGGCGCGCGGCCCTCGAGGCGCTCCTCGGGCCCGCCGCCGCCGGCGGCCCCGCGGCGGCGGCCGTCTCCGACGACGAGCGCGCCGCCGCGCCGCCGGGCGCGGCCGCGGAGACCGCGCGCGCCGCCGCGTCCGGCATCGAGGGCGCGTCCGGGATCGAGGGCCGCCTCGCGGAGCTCGAGGGCGCGCTCGCGGCGCGCGACGAGGCCCAGGCGAAGCACGCCGACGACCTCCGCGCGCTCCAGGGCCAGCTCGCCGCGCAGCGGCGCGCGAGCGCGCGCCTCGAGGCCGAGCTCAAGACCCAGCGCGGCGCCGCGCGCGAGCCGGACGAGTCGCCGTGGCGCCTCGTCGGCGCCGCCGACGCGCCGCCGAGCCCCCCGCCGCGGTGGCCGTTCCGCGACGTCGAGTTCTCGCGGCCGCGGCCCGTGTCGCCCCTGTCGCAGCTCCGGCTCCTCGTCTGCGCCGGCGGCATGGGCGAGGAGCTCTTCTGCGCCGGCGACCTCGGGACCGACTTCGTCTGCACGCGCCAGGCCGAGGGCTTCGACCGGCCGCCGGAGGACCACGGCGCCTGCGGCGCCGACGCGCCCTACCTCTCGCGCGACGGGGACCACGTCTACGAGGACCTCGACGTCGAGATCCCCCTCACGGTCGAGGAGCGCGACCTCCAGCCCCAGGCGCCCCGGCGGACGGCCGTCAGCGAGACGGACTACGACCCGCGCGGCCCGGGCGACGCCCGCGTCATGGAGAGCGAGTACGACCCGCGGAGCTTCTACTGAGGAGGAGCCCCCTAACCTGTGCCTCTGTCACACGTCCCAAAAACGGCACCGTGAACGGCAAATTGAAGCTTCGGGACGAACAAGATGGCGGGGCTGCTCGTCGTCGCGGCTTTCCTCGTCGGCGTCGCGTCGGGGCGGCGCCTCGGCGTGGCCGTGGCCGACGACGCGTCCTACGCCGTCACGCTCGACGGCGCCGCCTGGCTGCGGTCGGCGCCGCTGGCCGTGTTCGTGGACGGCCGCTGGTGGACGGGCGCGGACCTGCGGCGCGACGGGCCCGTGGCCCGCCGCGGCGGCGCCGCCACGCAGCGGTGGATCGCGAACGCGACGACCGTCGAGACGGCCGTCGTCGACGCGGGCGACGACGTGCTCGTCTTCGAGACGCGGTTCCCGAACGGCGCGGCCGGCACGCGGAGCGGCGTCGCGGACGTGCCCGGCGGCTGGACGGGCGACAAGGCGCGGCGCGGCGTCGGTTCCGTGTGTTTCCGCGTGCCATCGTGGTTCTTTTAGGGCCTCTTCGCGCCGATCGCGGGCCACCCGGCCGTCGACTTCGGCGGTTCGATGCCCCGCGCGGTGACGTGGCAGAACAACTTCGTCGAGCAGCAGGTCGGCGTCGACGACCTGAACCGCGGCGTCTTCGGCGGGCCCGTCGTCCTCCTCGACGGGGGCGACGCCGTCGTCTTCGGGTCGACGGCGGACCACGCGAAGCACTGGGCCACGTACCAGAACGGGTCCTCGTGGGCGCTGGGCCCGAGCTCGGAGCTCCTGGCGCTGCCCGCGAACTTCTCCTTCCGCACCGTCGTCGCGCGCGCCCGCGGCGTCACGGCGGCGGTCAAGAAGTACGGCGACTGGGTGCTCCGCGACGCGAAGACGGACCGGGCCGCGGCCCTGGCGGCGGACGTCGTCGTCAACGGCCTGGGCTACTGGACGGACAACGGGGCCGTCTACTACGGCGACGCGTGGAAGCACGACCTGGCCGCCATGGCCGCGCCGCACGCGACGATGGAGGCCGCGGCCGTCGCCGTCGCGGACGCGCTGCGGCGGGACGGCGTCGCGCTCGCCTACTGGCAGTGGGACGACTGGTGGTACCCGGGCGAGGCGGTCTACGTCGACTGCGTCGACGCGTGGACCATGCTCCCGCGCGCGTTCCCGTCCGGGGGCCTCGCGGACATGCGCCGGCGCCTCGGCGTGCCCTTCCTGCTCTACATGCCCTACGTCTGCCGGAACGCGTCCGGCTTCGGTAATTGGACGTTCCTCACGCCCGACGACTGCGGCTGGGACTGCGAGGGCACGCTCGTCGACGCGCGCGAGTCCGAGGCGTTCCACGGCGCGCTCTTCGAAAAGTACGGCGAGGCGACGAGCGACCGGGGGCTCGTCGCGTACGAGCAGGACTTCATGGTGACGAACTTCTTGAAGACGCGCAAGTACCGTCAGGTGCTCGGCGAGTACGAGCGCTGGTTCGCGGGCATGGCCGCGGCCGCGGCGGACCGCGAGATCCCGCTCCAGCTCTGCATGGCCATGCCGTCCGACGCCATCCTCGCGGCCAAGGCGGACTGGGCGACGAACGCGCGCGCGTCCGACGACTACGCGCTCCCGTCGAACCTGCCGTCGTTCGGCGGCGGCGCGTTGCTGCTCTGGGCGCTCGGGCTCCGGCCGTCGAAGGACACCTTCTGGACGACGTCGAACTCGTCGAAGCGCGCCTACGCGCCGGGCGCGAACCCCGGGACGAACGTGGAGCTCAACGCCATCGTCGCCGCGACGTCGACGGGGCCCGTCGGCATCGGCGACGCCGCGGGCGAGACGGACGCGGCGCTCGTCGCCCGGACGTGCGCCGCAGGCGGCGCGCTGCTCCAGCCGGCGAAGCCCCTGACGCCCCTGGACCGCACCTACGCGGCCTCGTGGCGCGGCGGCGAAGCCTGGGGGTCCCACGTCGCCGCGGGGTCCTCCGCGGCGTACCTGACGCTCGCGTTCTCCGTGGGCGGCAACGCGACGCTCGCGGCGGCCGACTTCTACCCCGCGGCGGCGGCGCGGGACTGGGTCCACCGCGCGTGGCACGCGGCGCCCTGCGCCGACGGCGCCGACGCGCTCGCGTCGGGCTGCGTGACCGCGGAGTTCCCGGCGCTCGGGCCGTCGACGGACCGCGGCGGCGGGCGGCCCTACGACTACTGGCTCTCCTACCCGGCCGACGGCGCGACGTGGCTGCTCCTCGGCGAGCTCGACAAGTTCGTGCCCCTCGCCGGCCGCCGCTTCGCGAAAGTCACAGAGACCGGCGCGCGCCTCGACGTCGCGCTCCGCGGCTCGCCCGGGGAGGTCGTCGCCGTGACGGCGCTCGAGCGAAACGGCGGCGGCTGGACGGCCCGCGTCCGCGAGGTCACCTTCGAGACGGGCGACGCCGCCCTCGCCTTCGGCTCCTAATTACGCGTTCCTCGGTCGCCCCGGGGCCCGGCCCGACGGCGCGCGCGGACCCGCGCCGGCGCGCGCGGAGCCACGTCCGCGCCGGCGCGCCCGCGCCTAGGGCTGCTTGACGTTGCCGTTCTCGTCGAGGCCGAACTCCTCCCAGAGCTCCGGCGCGAGCACGTCTTTGAGATCGTAGCCCTCCCCGACTGTGAACGGGGACGGCGTGGCCTTGCCGAACCGGTCCACCTTGTACTCTATGCCGGAGCCCTCCATCTCCCAGTCCTCGTCGTCGCCGCACCGATCCTCGTCGGACCGCCGCTTGCCGTAGGCGCGCAGCGGCGCGAGGCGCGGCGCGGCGCTGCTTTGGAGGGTCGCCGTCCGCGGCGCGTGGAGCGCCGCGACGGGCGCGACGCAGAGCGCCGCGGCGATGAATGTAGTAGCGTGCATGCTGCGACGAGTTTGCACTCGTTGGTCGCCTGCCGCGCGGCGAGACGGCTGGTGACAGTGTCAAATCCTTCGGCTGCGCGCGGACCTCGATGGATGGGCTCGGCCCGGGGATCCGGAGCTTTCTCCGGAGGCGTACTCGACGCGGTACGCGCG
The DNA here is from genome assembly GCF_000186865.1 of Aureococcus anophagefferens. Lineage (NCBI taxonomy): Eukaryota > Pelagophyceae > Pelagomonadales > Pelagomonadaceae > Aureococcus > Aureococcus anophagefferens. The sequence continues at coordinate 171,399 of NW_008705562.1, forward strand.
AGCGCGTCGCAACCGCGCCGAGACAGGCCGGAGACAGCGCGAGGCCTCCGCCGCGCGCCTCCGCGATGCGCCACACGTACGCGGCGACGACGCCCCGAGGGCGGAAGCGCGCCGCGCCTCCGAGTACTCTATGCCCTCCGGCGCGGCCGCGATGTACGAAGCGCGAAGGGCGGGGCGCGCGCTCAGACGTAGGGCGGCGGCTGCGACGCGGCGGGCTGCGCGTAGACGGGCGGCGGGGCGCCCTGCTGCACGACGACGGGCGGGGGCTGCTGGACCACTGCGGCGGGGCGCGGCGCGGCGCTCTCGGACGCGCGCGCGCGCGGGCGAAGCCTCGGGCGCCGGCGCCGCGCCGTAGACGGGCTGCGGTTGTCGCGGCGGCGGCGGCGGCGGCGGCTCGCGGAAGCACATGGCGCAGAGGCCGCAGAGGCAGATCATCTCGCACAGCAGCCCAAAGGGGCCGAAGCCCGGGCCGTGGCCTAAATCGCGCGCGTCCCGGGGCCGGCGCCTCTCGCGCGCGCGCACCGAACCCATGGCCGTGGCCGAACCCGTGGCCGTGCGCGCCCTTGCCCATGGTGCTGCTGTTGCAATTGGGGGCTGCGGACAATGCGGACGCTTTGGATGGCGCAGCGTGTTGCTCGACTATTGTTGCAGCAACATCTACCTGATGGGTGTTTGAACCGCTTTTGAAGTTCTGTGAGATTTGGCGCCATCGTACCTCACGGCCTTCGGACGCGTCAAACCCGCAAACCACACGCCTCGAACCTCAGCCGGTGCATCCATCAAAAAGCGCGACGCCCCCGCGAGCGACGATGATCGGCACGGTCGTCCACGAGCAGTCGGAGAGCCTCTGGGCGAGCGACGACTACGGCCATTGGGACCCCGCCGACGCCTTCTCCGACGGCGCGTCCGACGCGTCGGACGACGACGCCGCGTCCCGCGCGCGCGGCGCGTCGCCGCCGGTGCCCATCACGCCCCGCGACGACAAGGGCACCGACGACAAGGAGAACCGGCCGCCGCACGTCTCGCCCGACTCGGTCGCGGACCTCGACCGCGCGCTCGACGCCTTCGACGCCGCCGACGCCGAGGTCGCGGCCATGGGCCTCGGCGGGTCTCGCGGCGCGGCCTCGTTCCGCGAGGCGTCCGACGCCATGGGCCTCGGCGGGTCTCGCGGCGCGGCCTCGCTCCGCGAGGCGTCCGCGCGGCGCTCGGACCCCTACGCGATGGCGTCGCGCCTCGCGCGGCTGCCGTCCGACGCCATGGGCCTCGGCGGCCGCCACGCGTGCGCGAACTCGTTCCGCGAGTCGTCCGCGGCGCTCCTCTCGCCGCCGGCGTCGCCGCGCGTCCGGTCCGAGCCCGCGTCGCCGGACTGGGCGCGGACCCGCGGCGGCGACCTCCGCGACCTCATCTTCTCCCTCGACGACCACGCGGACCCGCGCGAGGTCCGCGGCTCCTGCGCGCGCTGCGGCGACCCCGTGCTCCGGAGCCAGCGGCGGTCGCGCACCGGCCGGACCTACACGCACGAGTGCTGCCCGCGGCTCCTCGCCGTCGCCGCCGAGACGGGCCGCCTCCACGCGGAGGCGCTCGCCGTCGAGGCCGAGGAGCGCGCGCGGCCCGCGGGCGCGCTCGACGTCGCCTTCAAGAAGCTCTCCTTCTCCCGCTACACGGACGACCGCCCGGGCCACTTCCCCGACGCCGACTGGGACGTGCCCGTCCGCGACGACTGGAAGCTCCCCGCGTCCCTCTAGGCGCCCGACTCCGTCCCCCGAAGTCCCCCGACACCACCCCCGGCGGCGTCTGCCCCGGAAGACCCCCGAACGCGCGCGACGATAAGACCCGCGAGCCCCGCCGGATGCTCGAGGATAAGGAGGTCGTCGACGGTTAGTCAGCGGCCGTGCGCCGCCGGCTGCTCGGGCGCCGCCGGCTAGCTCGGTTCACCGAGGTACCCCGCGAACCCCCCGGATACCACCGTCGAACCCCCGGACGAGCACCACCGTCGAGCTTAGACCCGCGCCTCGATCCGCGGCGCGTGCGCGCGACAAAACGTCCGAGCTCCCGGCGCTCGCGGCGGCGTCGTCATCGCTTCTTGCCCGACGGCATCTTCTTCTCCGTGAAGAGCACGTGCTGGCGCACGACCTGCGGCGGGGCTCCGTCGGTCCGCCCGGCGTCGTCGGCGCCGCGGCGCGCGCGCGCGCGCTCGTCTCGGCGCCGGCGGGCGCACGGGATCGTACTTGACGAACTGGAGCTTGTGCAGCGTCTTCTGCGGGTTCTTGCGCGTCGTGTAGAAGAAGCCCGTGCCCGCTTCGCTGAGCAGCCGGATCAGGACGGCCTTGCCCTTTTGGCCCATCGCGCGGTGTGTTCTTTTGTCGCGCGCGCGTCCCCGGACGTGGACCGCGGACCGCGCGCGCGCGTCGGCGGCGTCGGCGCGGCGCGGGGCTCGGCGGGCTCGTCGCCTCGCTGGCTGAGGGCCGCGGAGGAGCTGCCACAAGGCCAGCTCGACAAGGGGGGGGTTTGCTCCGTAGTGGCGCCCCGGCCGACCCCTCCAGCGCAGCGACGCGGTACTCGAAAGTCACGATCTTGAGCGCGATCGAACCTTCATAGTACCGTCGACTCGGAAACCAAGGGGCACGTCCAACACCATCGATGGTGGCGAGATCGGTTGTGCCGGATTTGTCCGTAGGAGCGCGGTGGACGAGCGAGGCCCGTAGGGTGGATTTTGGACCGACACCGAAACGGCGTCTCCGGCACTCACCAACCGTCCAGGGCGACGCCAGGGGTCATGGGGCGTCGCCCCGACCACAAAAAGCGACCGTTCTGCACCTATACGCAGCGCATGGCTGGCGCGTATACGCGCGTATTCGTACGTAGGCGGTCCTTTTTCGAGGATATTGTGCCGAGATCGTCGAGTTAGAAAGAGCTTGCTTCACGCGAGCGTAGCCACCGGACCTCTCCCGGCGCATGCAAAAAAGAGTGACTTTAGACGCCGCCGTCGCGCGACGGCGCCGACCTTGCCGGAGCAACCCCCCCCATCTCGACACCGTGCCGCTGCAACCAGCGCCGCCGTCGAGTGCTGCCGTCGACGGACCCCGCCGATGGCCGCGCAGAGTGCGTCGTCGGAGCCGCACGCCCTCGACGCGCTCTGGGCGACCGTGGAATCGCGGCGCGGCGCCGACCCGTCGTCGAGCTGGACGGCCAAGCTGCTCAGCAAAGGCGTCAACAAGTGCGCCCAAAAGGTCGGCGAGGAGGCGACGGAGGTCGTCATCGAGGCCGCCGTCGGCAACAAGGCCGGCGTCGTCTCCGAGTCCGCCGACCTGCTCTACCACCTCGAGGTCCTGTGGGCCGCGACCGGCGTCGCGCCCGCGGACGTCTGGGCGGAGCTCGCGCGCCGCGAGGGCGTCTCCGGCGTCGCCGAGAAGGCGAGCCGGCCGAAGAACTAGGGCGCCGTAAGCGTCGGTCGCTTCGTCGCGGATGACCCGCGCTTTCGTCGCGGTCTCGCGCGTCGACGGGCGCGCGCCGGTCCGCCCCGGGACGCGGGCGCGGTGGTCGCTACGTCACGTCTGACTCGCGCGCCGCGCGTAGTCGCGCTTTTGCGCCTCGACGAGCGCGGGCCGGTGGGCCTTGTCCCAGGGCTGGGGCGGGAGCTCGAAGAACGGCGCGGCCTCGGCGTCACCGAGGGACACGTAGGGCCCCCAGAAGCCGCGGTAGGCCGCGTCGATTTTGGCGACGTGGCCGCGGACCGCGGTCTCGTTCTTCCAGACCGCGTACTTGGGCGTCGTGTACGCCGTCTCCGCGGCCGCATTGAACCGCGCGACGAGGTCCGCGAGCACGTCGGGCCTCTCGTTCGAGACGTCGCGCGCCTCGCCGGCGTCCGCGTCGAGGTCGAAGAGGCAGCCCCGGCCCGCCCGGACGTCGCCGCAGATGAATAAAACGGGCGCCGGCGCGGACCCGTTCGGGTACGTCGGGCCGTTGTGGACGGCGCTCCGCTGGTTGTTGAAGAGCGCCTTCCACTTGCCGACGAGGATGCCGCCGCCGGAGCCGGGCATGCCGTCGCGGCTCGGCACGGAGAGCACGAGCTCGCCCGCGCGCGGGCCCGTCTTCGACGCGCCGGTGATGAGGGGCCACGCGCTCCGCGAGTCGACGGGCGGCAGCCCCGCCGCTGCCGCTGTGGTGTCAGTGATGCTTGTGATGCCTGCAGCATCGGCGACCGTCGCGTACCAGTCCGCGATGGACAGCCGCTGCGCGTGCGACATCGAGCTCCACGCCGCGCATGCGGTCCGGCAGCCGGCCGCCGGCGACGAAGCAGACGCCGCGGACGCCGCCCTCGAAGTCGCTGTACTTGCCGCCGCGGAGGGGCCAGTTGTTGCCGCTGTCCGCGTCGAAGCCGACGGCGCCGCCGTTGTCCGTCGCGAAGACGACAAGCGAGTCGCGCCACATGCCCCGCGCCCGGAGCGCGGCCTCGACCTGTGCCGAATTCAACCACTGGTTTGGGTGGTCCTGACCAAACTTGAGAATTCTCTAGCTCGATCAAATCGAAGTCGATTCGGCTGATTTTTGGACGAATCGATGGCTCTCCTCGAGTTCTCGAAGCACAGCCGAAGAGCTTGCGTCGAAACTGTCGCATATGCGCACATTGAAGTCGAGTTGAAGATTTGAATTCGGCACAGGCCTCGACGCGGCCGACGGAGTCGTCGACGAAGGACGCCATGGCCTCGTACTGCGCGCGCCGCCGCGCGGCGTGCGCGGGCTCGTTCGGCGCGCCGTTGCGCTCGAAGAACGCCCACGCGCTGTCGTCGCCGGGGTCGACGCCGTCGAACGCGGCGTACTTTTTCAGGAACCGCCGCGGCGCCTGGAGCGGGTCGTGGACGCACTGGTACGCGAAATAGGCGAAGAAGGGCCGCTCCCGCGGGTGGTTTCGCACGAGCGACTCGAAGCGCCGCGTGTAGAGCTCGTCGCCGTAGTATTTTCCTTCGAGCCCCCGCGCGGGGCCGCCGCCGTCCGGCGTCTTTTCGGTGCCGTCGTCGAACCAGAGGTCGACGAGGTCGTGGCGCGCCTCCGCGCGCCGCTGCGTCCAGTGGTCCTCGGCGCCGGCGAAGTAGCCGAGCCACGTGTCGAAGCCGCGGTACGTCGGCAGCAGCTAGGAAGTGCGTCGCGTAGCCCTTCTCGCGCCGCAGGAGCTTCGGTAGGAGCGTGAACCCGAGGCTGACGCCGCCGCCGGGGTGGCGGTTGTTCGGGTTCGCCTGGTTGACGTGGTGCGCGAGCCGCCCCGTGAGCAGCGCGCTCCGCGACGGACTGCACGTCCGGTAGCAGTAGTGCCGCGAGAGCCGGAGGCCGTCGACGGTCGCGAGGCGGTCGAGCGTCGGCGTCGACACCTCGGCGTTGCGCCAGCCGACGCCGTGCCAGCCGAGGTCGTCGACGAGGAGGATCGACACGTGCGGCGGCGCGGGCCCGGCGCGCGGCGCCGGCGGCGCGTCCGGCGGCGCCGGCGGCGCGTCCGCCGGCGCGTCCGCCGGCTCCGGCGGCTCCGGCGCCGTCCGCGGCGCCGCGGCGGCCCGTGCCGGCGCCGCGGCTTTGTCCGGCGGCCGGAGCGCCGCGACGTCGCGCCGGAGCGCCGCGGCTTTGTCCGGCGGCCGGAGCGCCGCGACGTCGCGCCGCAGCGCCGCGACGTCCCGCCGGAGCTCGAGGCGCAGCGCCGCGTTCTCGGCGCGAAGCTCCGACGCGAGCCTCGCGTCCTGGGACGTCTCGCGGTGGACGTAGTAGGTCTGGAAGAGCTGCAGCGCCAGCACGGCGAGCAGGCACGACGCGAAGGCCGAGGCGCGAACCATCGTGCACGGACCGAGGGGCAGCCCCACTTCAAGTTGGCAAAGCAATGTTCGTTTGCCTTCCTTTGTGGCAATTCGAGCAGCGACGCGCCGCGCCGCGCAGCGCCGGCGCCATGATCGCGGCGCGCGACGTGTCGTCGAACTGGAAGACGATCCCCTGGAACCGCGTCTTCGGCGGCGAGATCGTCGCGGACCGCCTCTTCCTGCGGTCGGCGCTCATCCGCAAGGACCTGCTGCCGCGCTACTGCCCGGCGCACGCGCCCGTGACGCACGCGCTCGCGTCCGGTGCGGAGGCCGCGGCCGTCGAGGCGGCCGGTTTGCGCGCGCCGACGTGCCTGAACCCGTCCGGGCTGGCCTACGCGACGCGCTGGGTCGTGAAGCCGAGCGACAGCAGCAACGCCTTCGGCGTCCGGTTCTGCGACTTCGAGGCCGGCGCGCTCGAGGCGTGCGTCGCCGGCGCGCTGGCGCTCGAGCGCGACGCGTGCTGGGTCGCCCAGGCCTGCGTGCCGTCGCTGCCGCTCCTGGAGCGGGGCCACAAGTTCCACCTCCGGTGCCTCGTGCTCTTCTGCGGCGATTTGGACGTCTTCGTCTACGACGACGCGCGCGTGCTCGTCGCGCCCGTGCCCATGGACGACCCGGGCGACCACGCGCACGTGACGAACCGGAGCTTCAACAAGGAGCACGCGGCCTACGTCGCGGCGACGCACAACGTCGCGCTCGCCGACTGCGCGGCGCTCGGCGACGGCGCGGCCTGGGGCGACCGCGGCGGCGCGCTCAAGCAGGTCCGGGCCATCACGGCGACGCTGGCGAAGGCCCTCGTCGCCCACGCCGCGGACATGGCGGCGGCGCGGGGCGCCGCGGCCGCGGGCGACGCCGCGGGCGCGGAGGCCGCGGGCGACGCCGCGCGCGTCCCGGGCGCGGAGGCCGCGGGCGACGCCGCGGGCGCCGCGGACGCGCCGCCGCCGCCGCCGCCCGGCGCGGGCAAAAAACCGCAGCGCCACTTCTTTGCGCTGCCCAACGCCTACGAGCTCTTCGGCTTCGACTTCATGGTCGACGACGGCATGCGCGTCGTCCTCCTCGAGGCGAACCCGGAGCCGTCCATGGACATGTGGGGCAAGACGAAGGACGAGATTTTGCGCGGAAAGTGCCCCGTCACGGACGGCGTCCCCCGGTCCGACGAGCGGACGGGCTTCACGAAGGTCTACTCGAAGCGGTTCGAGGCCGCGCTCGCGATGATGCGCGAGGAGAAGCGCCGGGCCAAGGCCGCGGCCGCGGCCGCGGCGCCCTAAGAGATTTTGGCGGTCATACGCTTACGTTAGGCGCCCTTGTCCTCGACCTTGGTCATGGCGGAGAGGAGCAGGTCGAGCGGCGACGCCGCGGGGGGCTTCGGCGGCTCCGGCGCCTTCTTCTTCCGCGGCGTCTTGCCCCGCGGCGCCTTCTTCGCCGGCGCCGGCGCCGGCGCCGGCGGGCAGAGCCGGCAGGCCGGCGGCGGCCCCGGCGCCGCGAGGCACTTGCGGTGCGCGACGTGGCCGCAGGGGAACGCGTCGAGGAGCTCGAGGTGCGCGAAGACGTCGCCGCCGCAGACGGCGCAGGCGCAGGCGACGTCGGCCTCGGGCCGCCGGTGCGCCGGGTCCGGCGCGGCCTCGTAGGGCATCGCGCCGTCGCCGCAGACGTGGACGAACGGCGGCTCGCGGCTGCACGGCCGGCCCCGGGGCGCGGGGACGCACGCGCGGCAGCGCATGCAGTGGAAGGCGTCGACGCCCAGGCCCTTGCCCGGGTGCCGCGCGTCGCAGTAGGGGCAGTGGTAGGACTCGGCGGCGGGGCACGCCTTTTCGCCGCCGCGCGCGCGCTTCCGCGGCCGCTTCTCGGAGCCGTCGGACCCCGAGCTCGAGTCGTCGTCGCGGTTCGCGGCCCCGCCGAGCTTCGCGAGCCACTGGCGGAAGTTCGTGCCCTGGGCCACGGCCGACATCGTCGCGAGCATGTGGCGCGCCTGCGGCGGTTCCAAATTCGGCACGACGATCTCGAGCGTCGCGACGGTCTCCTCGGCGCCGCGGCTGCCCATGATGGCGCCCGTGAGCTGGAGCAGCTCCGCCCGGCTGAAGGCTTTGCGCAGGCGCGGCAGCTGGTTCTCCTCCTCCTCGAGCATGTGGTCGCAGAGCGTCTCCTTGAGCCGCCCGAGCGCCTGCCGCGCGGCCGCGAGCGTCCCGGCGGCGGCGGCGCCGCCGGCGCCGGCGGCCTCGCGCGCGGCGTCGAGGGCCGCCCGCGCGTCGTCGAGCCGCCGCCGCTCCAGCGCGTGCGCGCCGTCGTCGTCGTCGGACACGGCGTTCGCGGCCGCGGCGTCGCGGCCGCCGCAGCGGTCGCGCGCCTCGCGCAGCCGGAGCGCGGGGAAGAGCAGCTCGTCCTCGGCGGCGCCGTGGCTCACGAAGATGCGGGCGAAGCGCGCGTAGCGGGCCGCGCACCCGGCGAGCGCCGCCTCGTCGCCGGGGCCGTCGCAGACCTCGTCGACGAGGCTGCTGAGCTCGCACCGCAGGGCGCGGTGGAGCTGGAGGATCTCGATGAGGGGGTCGCTCACGAGCTGCGCCGCGCGGCCCACGGCCTCGGCGGAGTCGTTGGAGACGTGCGCCAGGGCCGACGCCATCTCTGGTTGAAGGGCCCGGAGGCGGCGCTTCGGCGGGGGCCCGCGGGCGGGCGGCCGGGGACGTTGAGCGCGAGCGGGCGGGCGACGCCGCGGCGCGGGCGCGGGGGCCGGCGGGGAGCGCGGAAGGGGGGCGCGAGTGACGCAAGAGCGGCGCGGGCGCAGAGCCTGCCTGAGCACGCGTCGTCTCCCTGGAGGCCTCGCTCTCCCCGCGAGTTGCCCTTGCCAAGTCCCGCCGGGGTATTAAATAAATTTTACTCTGAGTTTGTCCCCTGGGCTTTTCTTCGCGGCGCTCGCGATGGCGTCTGAGCGTTATGCGCCGGGATCGGCACTGGGGAGGTGCCTCCGCAGCGTCGGGGATGCCTTCGTTCGGGCGTCGACCTGCTATGACGCGGAACCTTAGTGGGTTCCGACGGCAGCGACCATGCGGAAGCCGTCGAACCCGACGTCGGTCGGCTCGAGCTCCCGAGGGGCAGCCCGAGGCGCCTGGGGTGGGGCCACGCCGCCCGAGATGGTCTGGACCCGACCCCATGGTGGTATGGAACGGATCGAGACCATCTCGGGCGGCAGGGGCAGCCCCAGACACCCCACGGCCACCGTCGGGACGAAACGCCGTCAGAGCTCGGCCCGGTGGACTCGACGATTTCGGGCTCCCCCGAGGAACCCGCCGCCTTGGATGCGACGGGATCGATGACGAACGATCTCCGCTGCTGCGATGGCTCGAAAACTATCTTAGAGAGGTCGCGAGGGGGCAGCGCGTCCCTTCCCACCCACTCTACCTCCCCGATCCAGTCGCCACGCGGTCGTATGAGCGTCGCGTCTTCGCATGTGCCTCACCCTCGTCCTTGCGGCCCTCGCAGCTGCTGGGATCGTTGCACAATTCTGCATATTCGCGGAGCGGCGGGCCCTCAAAGACGGCCATCCCATCGCAGCGCGCCGCCAAAACGCTGCACAATGTCGATCATGAAGCACGGAGGACATTCGATCGACTTTACCCCGGCGGGAGTGAGGATTGCCGTGCCGTCTTGCCGGCGCCTGGACTCAGACGCCTACTCAGGCTCGTACTCGCTCCGGCACTCCCCTGATTACCACCGCCCCCCGAGCGTGCGTCCGTGGCCCGAGAAGGGGACGAAGTCGGGCTTCACGCGGTGCTGGGCCGGCCGCGGCGGCGGCGGCGGCGGCGCGTCGCGCGCCGCGAGGACGTCCGTCGCGTGGGCGTACGCGGCGCTGAGGCGGTCCATCATCATGGCGAAGTCCGGCGCGGCGCGGGGCGCCGGCGCGCCCGCCTCCGGCAGGATCGCGAGCGCGTGGGCGTAGGTCGCGTTCGCGTCCTCGAGCTGGCGGAGCACGTCCTCGAAGCCGGCGTCGACGGGGGCCCAGTCGACGGGCCGCCGCCGCGGCGCCGCCGCCTCCTCCTCCGCCTCCTCCGCCGGCGCCGGCGCCGGCGCGTCGTCGCTCGACGCCGACGCGGCGTCGAAGAGCTTGTTCGCGACGGACGCGACCGCGGCCGCCGCGGCGCCCTCGGCGACGGCGGCGGCGGCGGCCGCCGCGCCCGCGCCCTCGGCCTCCGCGACGTCCGCCGCCGCGGCGCGGAGCGTCGCGCAGCGCGTCGCCTCCTCCTCGCGGGCCACGTCGACCATGGACGCGCGCGCCTCGCGCCGGCCCCGCTCGGCGACGTCCGCGGCGGCCGCCGCGAGGCCGCCGGCCGCGCCGGCGTCCTCGGCCTCGGCGACGTCGCCCGCAGCGGCGGCGAGCGCGGCGGCCGCGCCGCCGGCCGCGCGCTCCTGTTGCTGGAGCCGCGCGGCGGAGGCGACGAGCGCCGACGTCGCGCGCGGCGCGGGCGCCGCCGCGTGGTCCGGCGGCGCGGCGCGCTTGGGGCTCACGGGCGCGAGCGGCGACCGCGGCGACCGCGGCGCCGCGAGGGGCGGCGCCGCGAGGGGCTCGCCGCGCGGCGACCGCGGCGCGCCGAGGGCCGGCGGCGCGTGGGCGACGGGCGCCAGGGACGGCGTGTCGACGTGCGCCGGCGCGCGGGGCGCCACGGGCGTCCGGGGCAGCGGGCGGCCCGGGGCCTTGCCGAGGAGCGCGGCGGCGGCGCCGTCCATGGGCGGCGACGGCTTCGGCGGCGACGCCGTGCCCAGCGGGGGCGCGAGCGCGCCCTTTGGGGGCGACCCGCCACCGAGCAGGGCGGCGGCGGCCTGCTCCATCGCGTGCAGGGACGGCAACAACGACGGCAACGCGTATCCTTTTAGCGCCGCCGAGGGAGAGCTGCCCGGAGTTACGCGCTCTCGAAGTTTAGGCCGTCAGCGCCGCCGCCGGCCCGCTTTGCGACTTGGCGTTCGAAACGACCGAAGCACCATGGGCGCCGGCGCGAGCACGAACGCGCACACGACGGCGCTGCCCGAGGCCGTCGAGCTCCTCGGCGACAAGTACAAACCCTTCGCGGCGAAGATCCAAGCGCTGGGCAAGCCCGAGGAGGAGCTCGCGGGCCTCGAGCCCGAGGCGCTCCTCGTCGAGCTCGGCGTCCCCGCCGACGACCCGCAGCACATGCTCTACGCCGCGGAGCTCAAGCGCTTCAAGAAGCAGCGCCAGCGCGAGTACGAGGGCATGACCGTGCTCCACGGCCAGTCCGCGTCCGCGCCGGACCTCGCGGCGGAGACGCCGCCGGCGGCGGAGACGCCGGCGGCCGAGACGCCCGCGGCGGAGACGCCGGCCGCGGAGACGCCCGCGGCCGAGGAGCCGGCCGCGGAGACGCCCGCGGCCGAGGAGCCCGCGGCGGAGACGCCGGCCGCGGAGACGCCCGCGGCGGAGACGCCCGCGGCCGAGGAGCCGCCGGCGGAGCCCGCGGCGGAGGCCGCCCCGGCGGCCGGCGAGGGGGAGGCGGCCGCCGCCGCATAGGGCGCTCCATCCGCCCCCGGCGACCGCGCCAGTGCGGCCGCACTAACGACGTAGCATCCGAGTCGTCGGCGAGCATCGTCCGCCCGACGCCGTACCGAAGATGATCCCCGTCACGCGCCGAAGGCAGGCCCGGGCGACGTTACGAGCGCCGCGCGAGGACCCGGGCGACGTTGTAGAGCGCGAGCGCGAGGAGCAGCCCCGCGGCCGCGCGCTTCGCGTCGTCCTCGCGGCGCCGCCGCCGCGCGCGCGCGTCCCGCGCCGCCCGCGTCGCCGCCAGCGCCGCGACGCGCGCGTCGCGCTCGCGCCGCGCGTCGCCGAGGAACGCGAGCGCCGTGGCCTCGCCGCCGAGCGCGGCGGCCGCGAGATGGTAGAGCGCGGCGGCCGGCGACGGCCGCGCGAGCGTCGCGTCGCCGTGGAGGAGCATGAAGCCCAGGGCCCGGTGCGCCTCGCGCATGAGGGCCGCGGCCGGCGGCGGGTCCCGCGGCGCGGAGGCGGGCAGCGCGGCGAAGAGCGCGTCGGAGCCGTCGCGGAACCGCGCGGGCCCGGCGTCGCCGGCCGCGGCGCCGGCGTCGTCGAAGACCTCGCCGTCGAGCGCGGCCTCGAGCCGCCCCAGGGCCGCGGCGTGCGCGGCCTCGGCGCCGCGCGGCGGCGCCGCCTCGCAGAAGAGGCCGTCGCCCTGGCGTTTGAACCGCGCGAGTCCCATCGCGCCGCAGATGCGGTTGCAGCGGTGCGTCGCGAAGAAGAGCGCGATGCCCCGGGGCCCGCCGTTGCCCACGCCGAAGCCCGCGCCGTCGCGCGTGTGGACCTGGGGGTCCGTGAAGAGGTCGCCGACGCCTGGGCAGCAAAAGGGTGATTCAACGTCGCTTCAACGTGAGTGTTCCGCGCGCGCGCGTTCCGGGAAAAGCATCCACGCTTCGAGACCGTTCCGAGAGATGATCGCTCGTCCAAAAATCAGCCGAAACGAGTGGAAAACGGCCGAGATCGGAGCCTTTGAAGTTGGGAATTTCGCTCTCTTTTGCTGCCCTGGCCGACGCCCTGGACGTCGACGACGAGGCGCGCGCCGCCGGTCTCGCAGAAGGTGAAGTGGCTGAAGGCCTGGGGCGTCGCCCGCGCGACGTGGTCGCGGTCGTTGACGTAGCCCGCGTTGCCGTTGTGCTTCACGAAGTCGCCCTCGACGTAGGCCTCCATGAAGTAGCACGGCCGGCCCGGCCGGTCTTTGAAGACGACGAGCGACGCCTCGAGCATGTCGACGCACTTGAGCTTCATGGGCTGGGGCGCGCGCCGGTCGAACTCGCCCGCGTCGAAGAGGCGCCGGAGCCGCGCGTTGTACCGCGCGGCGAGCGCCTTGGACTCGGCCTGCATCTGCGCGTCGACCTCGAGCATGGTCCGGAGCCGGTCGCCGCCGCCGCGCGCCTTGCCCGGCTTGTAGGTCTTGAGCACGTAGTTGCGCTGGTACCTGTGTGGAATCATTTGAAGTTCTCGAGCTCGGCCACGTCGAAGTCGATTCGGCTGATTTTTGGACGGATCGATTGCTCTCGTCGAGTTCTCGAAGCAGAGCCGAAGCGTCTGATTCTAACCGTTTGAATACGCTCATAGTGAAGTCGGGTTGAAGATGTCCACACGGGTCCGTACCGCCACGACGCGTGCTTGGACCCGAGCGCCGCGTGGCGCACCGTCGCCCGCGAGCTCATCTTCTTCGCGTGGTAGCACATGCGCATCGAGCCCTCGGCGAAGGGCGCGGGCGCGACCTTGAGCCGCGCGACGTCCTCGACCCAGGCGCCGCCGACCCACCGCAGCCGCAGCACCGTCTCCTCCGGCCGCTCGTGGAGGTCCAGGTGCGCCAGGGGGTCCGCCTCGAAGAGCTGCTCGCGCGCCATGCGCGCGCCGCGCTTCCACAGCTCCCGCACGCGCGCGCGCATCACGTCCTCGCCGGACAGCGTCCGCGACCGGTGGTCTTGATCTCCGGATCGCGCCGCCATGGCGCGTCGAGCTCTGGGCAACAGCACGGCATCAACCTCTTCACCCATTACCCTTCATCATCGCCTCGCACGGCGCCTGGTTGCACTCGGATCCCGTGCACGCGCCTCGACAAGCAGCGGGCAGCCTCAATCTCCAAATCCCTTCGCCGCCAGTTGCGCGCTATTCTACCATACTGGCATTCAAGCTCACGATCCTCGCGCGTCCGTGGGGTCGTGCTACGACAGCACGACCCACGTGGTCACCTGCGACACAGACAACTCGACGTGCGTTACGGCTGGGAACTACTGGTACGCGCCGGGCTACATGTCGTCCTACTCCGGCTGCTGCCACTGCGACTCGGGCTGCGACCACAGCGCCGAGACGAGCACCGACTGCTCCTACTACGACACGCCCAGCAGCGACGGCTCCTGCTACGACTCCACGACGCACGTCGTCACCTGCGCCGCGCCGCGTCCGCGAAAGAAGGCAAAGGGGGGCCGCCGGTCACGCGCGCGCCCCGTCGCGCGCGCGCCCTCGCGCGCCTCCGCGGCGACCCCCGCGTCTTCGCAGGCGACGTCGCCGAGGAGAACTGCGACAGCTACTGGTACGCGCCGGGCTACATGTCGTCCTACTCGGGCTGCTGCCACTGCGACGAGTCCTGCGACCACACGGCGGAGACGGGCACCAACTGCCAGGCGTCCTACTACGACGAGGACTCCATCGACGGCTCCTGCTACGACATGACGACGCACGTCGTCACGTGCGACGCGCGGGCCCGCGCGGCATTCGAATCTTCGACCCGACTTCAACGGGAGCGTGCGCGACGGGTTCGAAGTACGCGTGCGCTCCGTGGCGTCCGAACACTCGCGCGCGTCCGAAGCTCGGCCGCGTCGACGTCGACGCGACCTCGCGCGTTCCGACGTGCGGCCGGGACGTTTCGACCGCCGCGCAGGTGCCCGCGGAGGGCTGCACCTACCACTACGAGCCGGGCTACGTCGGCGGCAGCGGCTGCTGTCACTGCCAGCAGGGCTGCGACCACTCGCTCGAGACGGCGACGGACTGCACGTACTACGACCCCGCGCCGACGGCGGCGCCGACGACGGCCTTCGACGCCGTCGACGACGACGCGCTCCAGACGGCCTGCGACGCCAAGGTCCAGTCCTACTACGGCTGCCTCGGCATCACCGTCGACGACGCCGACGACGCCGACGACGACGACGACGACGACGACGACGACGACTACAGCGTCAACTCGTGCGCGGAAATCAACCACTGGTTTGGGGGGTCCCCACCAAACTTCAGAACTCTCTATCTCGATCAAATCGAAGTCGATTCGGCTGATTTTTGGACGAATCGATTGCTCTCATCGAGTTCTCGAAGCTCAGCCGAAGAGTCCGGCGCAATCCGTTCAATTACGCGCACATTGAAGTCTGGTTGAATATTTGATTTCCACACAGGTCAACTCGTGCGCGGACGCGACGGCCGCGGAGAGCCCCTTCTGGGGCATGTGCGACGGCAACCCCATGGACGACGGCTCGTGCCAGGACGACTGGGAGGCCTACGTGGAGTGCATCTACGACGAGGGCATGGAGCTCGCGTTCGGCCTCGACTGCGGCTTCACGTGCGACGTCGTCGAGGAGTCCGTCGCGGGCTCCATGACCGTGTCCGGCACGACGCTCGCCGTCGCCGAGTCCCAGGAGCCCGTCTACGAGGAGGCCATCGCGGCGTCGGCGGGCAACGGCGTCGTCAAGGCCGACGTGACGGCGACGTTCGCGGAGGCGCGGCGCCGCCGGCTCTCGACGGAGATCGTCGTGTCCTACACGATCGCGACGGACTCGGCGACGACGGACAGCATCGTCGCCACCATGGCCTCGCTGACGGCGACGGACATGGACGCCGCGCTCACGACGGCCGCGCTCGCGGTCTCCGAGACGTGGGACGGCACGACGGAGTCGGTCACCGCGCCGGAGGAGGTCGACGACGACCTCGACGGCGCGGCGACGCTCGGCCTCGCCGGCGTCGCCGCCGCACTCGCCGCGGCCGTCGCCGCGCTCTAGGGCCGCGCTCCCGCGCGCGCCTTCCGCGATGTCCCCCCCGCGATGTCCCCCCCGATCGTGCGACGCGCACGCCCCGCCGCGTCTCGACGACTCGCGCGGGCCCGCGCCCCGGCCGGACCCCCCCGTCCGCGCCCTACGGCCCCGAGTCCCGCCGCAACGCCCCTCTCCCCGACCCCGTTTAGCCGCGAGCTTTGGATCAACTTGGCGTCAACTTGAGGTTAAACAAGTTCGCCGCTCGCCTCGGCGCTGGGCTCGAGCTGGCCGCGCCGCGTCGCCGTCGTCGGTGATCCCGTGGTCGGCACGGCCGTCGAGGGCGGCGCCGTCGTCGCCGTCGCCGGCGAATCGGCGTCCTCATGGTCGGCGACCTCTTCGCGGCCGACGCGGACACGGCGAGCGACTGCGACGACGAGCCGGACGAGCGCGACGCGGCGGCGACGACGGTCCTGACTTTTGGCGCCCTGACCGTGCGCGTCGTCGAGGCCGCCGGCGCCTTCGGCGGCAGCGGCGCGGACCAGTCGGGCAACGTCGTCTGGGGCGCGGCGGCGGCGCTCGCCGAGGAGCTCGAGGGCCGCGACTTCGCCGGGAAGACCGTCGTCGAGCTCGGCTGCGGCTGCGCCGTGGTCAGCGTCGTCGCCGCGAAGCGCGGCGCGGCGCGCGTCGTCGCGACGGACGCGTCGCCGGCGGTGCTCCGGCGCGCGGGCCGCACGCTCGCGCTCAACGACTGCGGCGCGGCCGCGTCGACGGCGGCGCTGGACTGGGAGCGCTGCCTCGGCGACGGCGGCGACGACGCGGCCCCCGAGGACCTCCGCGCGATCGCCGACGTCGTCGTCGCGCGCGGCTCCGGGTCCGAACCGCGCGCGCGCGCGCGCGGGGCGATGGGCGAGACACCCACGATTTCTGTTCTCCGAACGAGTCCCTTGAGCGGGACGCACTCTTGGTGACACCATACAAATAGACGCCGACCCCCCCGCGGTCCGCGAAACCCGCCGCCGCGCGCCGCCGTCGCGCGGCCGCGCGACCGCCCGGCCCCCGGCAGGTCCGACGTCGTCTACGGCGAGGACGCCGTGCCCGCGCTCGTCGCCGCCGTCGCCCACGTCGCCCGGCCCGGCGCGGACGTGCTCGTCGCCGCGCGCGACGGCCGCCGCGGCGTCGACCTCTTCCTCGCGGTCGCGCGCGAGGCCTTCCTCGAGACGCGACCGCCGCGCGCCGCGGCGCCGGCGGCGGGCCGCGCGCGCGGCGACGGCCACGCGCTCTACTTCTTCGCCAACGCGCCGCCCGCGGCCGACGTCGCGCCGCTCCGCCGCGGCGCCCCGGGCGCCGCCGAGGCCGAGACGCTCGCGAAGCTCGCGGAGAAACGCGCGGAGCTCGCCGGCTGCAAGGCGGACGTGGCGGCGCTCCAGGGCGACCTCCGGGCCATGGCCGAGACCGTCAAGGCCGACATGGACGCGCTCATCGCCGCGTTCGCCGCGCACGTGAGCGGCGCGCTCCCGCCGGGCGAGCCGTTCGTGCCGCCGCCCCGCGGCGACCTGCCGGAGATCCCGCCGCCCCCCGGCGACGCGGACGCGGCGGGGGACGAGGGCGCGGCGTCATGATTACTACGACGGCCGGGAATGCGCGGGCCAAGGAGGGCGCGCCGTATCGCGGATAGTCGCACTGTCGATGCACCATCGCATCAACCAGCGAGTTTGCTGAACTCCACACTGGCGATGGCGGCTTCGCTCCTCTTGCTCTGCGCGAGCGTCGCCGCGGCGCTCCTCCGCGCGCCGCCTCCGTGTCGCGGTCCGGTGCGCCTGTCGGCCTTCGACGCCGAGGCGCTGCGGGCCGAGTTCCCGGCGCTGCACCAGCGGACCAACGGCCGCGACCTCATCTACTTCGACAGCGGCGCGACGTCCCAGAAGCCGGCGCGCGTGCTCGGTGCGCTGGAGAAATTCTACGCGCGCGACAACGCCAACGTGCACCGGGGCGCGCACGCCCTCGCGACGCGCGCGACGGACGCGTACGAGGCCGCGCGCGACAAGGTCGCGGCGTTCGTCGGCGCGCGCCGCGACGAAATCGTCTGGACGCGGGGCGCGACGGAGGCCATCAACCTCGTGGCCCAGGCCTGGGGTCCCTCGAACCTCGGCGCCGGCGACGAGATCGTGCTCACGGAGCTCGAGCACCACTCGAATCTCGTGCCGTGGCAGCTCCTCGCGCGGCGCACGGGCGCGAAGATCCGCTACGCGCGGCTCGACGCGGATGGTGCCGGCGTCGACGAGGCGCACCTCCTGGCGCAGATCAACGGCCGCACGAAGCTCGTCGCGCTCGTCCACGTGTCCAACGTCCTCGGCTCCGTCGCGCCCGTCGCCGCCGTCGTCGCCGCGGCGAGAACTCGCGGCGCGCCGGGCTGCGCGGTGCTCCTCGACGCCTGCCAGTCCGCGCCCCACGCGCCCCTAGACGTGGGTGCGCTCGGCGTCGACTTCCTCGCGGCGAGCGGCCACAAGATGTGCGGGCCCACGGGCATCGGCTTCCTCTACGGCCGCCGCGAGGTCCTCGCGGCGATGGACCCGTGGCAGGGCGGCGGCGAGATGATCGCGGACGTCTTCCTCGACGACGGCGAGACGACCTTCGCGGACCCGCCGGCGCGCTTCGAGGCCGGCACGCCGCCCATCGCCGAGGCCGTGGGCCTCGGCGCCGCCGTCGACTTCCTCGCGGACGTCGGCATGGAGCACGTCGCGGCGCACGAGGCGGCCCTCGGCGCGCGCCTCTACGACGGCCTCGCGGCCTTCGGGGACCGGCTCGAGCTCTACGGCCCGACGGACGCCGCGGACCGCGGCGCGGCCCTCGTCGCGTTCAACGCGAGGGGCGTCCACGCGGCGGACCTCGCGACGTTCCTCGACCTCGAGGGCGTCGCGGTTCGCGCGGGCCACCACTGCACGCAGCCGCTCCACGCGCGCCTCGGCGCGCCGGGCGGCTCCGTCCGCGCGAGCCTCGCCCTCTACAACACGGCCGACGAGGTCGACGCGTTCCTCGCGGCGCTCGCGCGCGTCCTCGATGACTTCGACGGCGCCGGCGACGACGACTTCGCCCCCCTGGACCTCGGCGCCCTCTAAGGGACGGCGCTAGAGCTCGCGGCGGCCGGCGGGGATCTCGCGCGTCGCCGCGCACTTGGCGAGCGTGAGGCGGAAGATGAGGACGCTGTGCGGCGGCACGCCGGGCTTCGCCTTCTCCTTGTAGCCCAGCTCGGGCGTGCAGACGATCTCCCACGTGGACCTGGCGCGCGGGGCGCCTCGGGGCCCGCGCGACTCGCGCGGCGCGCGGCGCGGCGCGCGCGCCCGATCTCCATCCAGTTCATGGCCTCCTCCCAGCAGGGCATGACGTTCTTCGCGACGACCTTGAGGGGCTTTTTTTTGTTCTTCTCCCAGAGGATGGGCTGGCCCCGCGGGTACTCCTCGGACGTCCAGCCCTCGCCCAGGATCCGGCACTCCGTGAGCGGGCCGTACGCCTGCAAGCCGGTCTTGCCGGGCTCGAGGATCTTGTACCTGCGCGCCGCGCCTCGGCGCGGTGCGCGCGGCGGCGGCGCGGTGCGCGCGCCGGAAGCCGTTGCTCCGGTAGACCATGTCCGGCTCCGTCTCGTCGTAGCGCTCGATGAACCGGACGCCCTGCTCGCCCGCCTTGGTCCACCAGACCGGCTCCCAGGGCACGGGCTCCCAGGGCCCGTCCTCCTCGTCGTCCCACTCCGGCGGCCGGCCGTCGTCCGCCGCGCCGGCGACGGCCAGAGCGCCCAGCAGCGCCAACCATCGCACCATCGCGCCTCCCCCAGCCACGCGGCGGGCAGCCACAAGAGCAAACTCAGAAGAATCGCGCGCCGCGTTGCGGGCACCGTTAACGTCAGCGTACCCTTCAACGACGAGGCCAACGCCGCCGAGCGACCTCCTTCCTAGCGCCAGCACGTTAGTCCAAAGGGCGCGCCGCGCGGCGCCGGGCACGCCGTGCGGTTGGCGGCGCGGCGCCGGCAGGCCGCCGCGAGCGCGTCGCCGCGGAGCCGCGGCTCGGCGGACGTCGGCGGCGCGCCGTCGTCGTCGACGGACGTGCAGTCCGCCTCGACGAAGGAGTCGGCACCGGGGCCGCCGTCGCCGGCGAGGCAGTAGGCGCCGAGGGGCCACCCCTTGACGTTGAGCAGGGGCGCGCCGGCGCCCGCGAGGTCGCGCGCCTGTGTGGAAACCGAGCGGTTGGTTTCTCTAGCTCGGTCACATCGAAGTCGATTCGGCTGATTTTTGGACGGATCGATTGCTCTCGTCGAGTTGTCGAAGCCCAGCTGAAGAGCTTGTGTCAAAACATTCGAATACGCTCACATTGAAGTCGGGTTGAAGATTTGGTTTCCACACGGTCGCGCGCGAGCGTCGAGAACGTCGACCCGAACGTGCCGACGAGAACGCGCGCCCGCGCGAGGAGGAGCAGGTCCAGGAGCGCGCGCGCCGTGACGTCGCGCCAGGCCGGGTCCCCGGTCCTCCCGCCGAGCATGGACACGTGCGCGCCGTTGGGCCCCCGGTCGTCCGCCGCCGCGGGGAGCGCGACGACGGCGTGCCGCCGGCCGACCGCCGCGACGGACTCGGGCGAGAACGCCGCGACGAACCAGGGCGCGGCACCGCCGACGCCGGCCGCGCAGGCCGCGGCGAGGTCCGCGGGCGCGTCCGAGGAACCTGTGCCGAATTCGACCACTGGTGTGGGTGGTCCTGACCAAACTTGAGAATTCTCTAGCTCGGTCACATCGAAGTCGATTCAGCTGATTTTTGGACGAATCGATTGCTCTCGTCGAGTTCTCGAAGCACAGCCGAAAGAGCTCGCGTCGAAACGGTCGCATATGCTCACATTGAAGTCGGGTTGAAGATTTGAATTCCACGCAGCGAGGAACGCTGGCGCCTCGCGCGGACGTGCACGCCCGCGCCGTAGGCGCCGAGCGACCGGACCGCGGCGCAGTGCGCCGCGTCGAGCGCCGCCGTCGCCCGGAAGCTGCCTGGGCGGCGCGGCGGTGAGACCTCGTCGGCGCGCTCGCGGACGAGCGACCCCCTCTCGGAGCGGTCCGTTTCGGCGCCGGAGGCGGCAGCGGTACGCGGCGCTCCGGGCGTGCCGGAACGCCGCCTCGGCGCCGGCGCCGCAGGGCGCCGGGCCGAGGAGCGACGCGACGTCGATCGACGGGTCCGCCGCGAGCTCGTGGAGGAAGCTGCGGTGGCAGTCGCACCGCACGCGGCCGGCCGCGCGCGCCGCCGCCGCCGCGGACGCCGCGAAGAAGCCGCGGTCGCAGGGCAGCCCCCGCGCCGGCGCCGCGCAGGCGGCCGCGTCGCCGTAGGCCCAGCCGCCCGCGGGCTCCAGGAACGGCGCCAGCACGCCCGCATCGCAGACGACGAGCGACCGGTTCGAGAGAAACGCGAGGGCCCTCATGGTGACGAAACCGGCGAAGACGTTGCCCAGGCCGTGGCGGATGCGCTTCGAGAAGGCGTCGTAGACGAGCACGCCGCGGCCGGCGTCCGCCGGCGGCGCGAGCCAGCCGCCGCAGAGCGGCGCGGCCATCGGGCTGCCCGAAGCCACCGCAACGAGAAGTGCAAGCACCTCTCCGGGCGAGTCGTCGAATCGCAAAACGCATGCGACAAATGTCGTCGCGGTGAGACACACCATGGCGCGGGCGCGGTCTCCGCCCCGCTTCTTTTGCTTCATCTGCGTCCTCCTGGGCCTGAGCGTCTGGTGCGTCCTCGCCCTCGTCGTCCTGGACCGCAAGTCGCGGGCCACGGGCCTCGTCGTCGGACGGTCGAAGTCGGCCCGGGTGCGGGCCACGCTCGCCCGCGCGAACGCGCGCTACATCCACACCGTCCGCGACGCCCTCGACGCCGCGCTCGACCTCTTCGACGACGACGCGCACGACGACGCGGCGCCCGGCGCCGACGCCGACGCCGCGCGCCAGGTGCGGGCCACGCTCGACCGCGAGCAGGCGGCGCTCGCCCACGGGCTCCGCGACGCCCTCGACGCCGCCTTCGACCTCTTCGACGACGACGCGCACGACGACGCGGCGCCCGGCGCCGACGCCGCGGCCGCGCGCGAGATGCGCGATTGGGTCGAGGACCGCGAGGCCGCGGTCGTCCACGGCGTCCGCCTGTGTGGAAATCAAATCTTCAACCCGACTTCAATGTGCGCGTATGCGACCGATTTGGACCAGACTCTTTCGCTGTGCTTCGAGAACTCGATGAGAGCAATCGATTCGTCCAAAAATCAGCCGAATCGACTTCGATTTGACCGAGATAGAGAGTTCTGAAGTTTGGTGGGGACCCCCCAAACCAGTGGTTGATTTCCACACAGGCGTCCGCGGCGCGCTCAACGGCGCCTTCGACCTCTTCGACGACGACCCGGCCGGCCGCGCAGGCCCGGTCGACGAGCGTCCGGACGACGACGCGGCGGCGGGGTAACAGCGGGCGATCCGAGCATTTCTTGGTCCGCGTGGAATCTGCTAGACATCGGGGGGCGGGCCGGTCGGGGACGTCCGGCGCAACCTTACGAAGTACGATGGGAGGGCGGGGGCTCTATCGGCGCTTGTTGCGGAGCGCGGCCGCGGCCTCGGCGGCGTTCTTGTACTTGCTCTCGCGCTTCCCGCCGAGGTCGACGCCGAGCGCGCCCGCGAGGCCCGACGCGCGGTCCGCGGCGGACTTGGGCGCCGCGGGCTTCGGCTTCGGGGCCGCGGGCTTCGGCGGCGGCGCCTTCTTCGCGGCTGGCTTCGGCGGCGGCGGTGCCGCCTTCGCGACGGGCTTGGGCGCGGGCTTGGCTCCGCCGCCGCCGAAGAAGTTGAACGCCGGCTTGGGCGCGGCCGCCGGCTTGGGCGCGGCCGGCTTGGGCGCGGCCGGCTTGGGAGAACCGAAGAAGGAAAACGCGGGAGCCGCCTTCGGCGCCGCCGGAGCCTTGGCGGCGTCGGCCTTGGCCTTGGCAGCGGCGTCGGCCTTGGCCTTGGCGGCGGCGGCATCGGCCTTGGCCTTCGCGGCGGCATCGGCCTTGGCCTTGGCGGCCGCGTCCGCCTTGGCCTTGGCAGCCGCGTCCGCCTTGGCCTTCGCGGCCGGGTCAGCGGCGGCCGGAGCGCCAAAGAACGAGAAGGCGGGCGGCTTGGGCGCGGCAGTCTTCGCCGGCGGCGGCTTGGGCGCGGCCGGCTTGGGAGCACCGAACGAGAAGGCGGGCGGCTTGGGCGCCGCCGGCTTGGGCGCCGGCGTCTTGGGCGCGGCCGGCTTGGGAGCGCCAAAGAACGAGAAGGCGGGCGGCTTGGACGCGGCCGGCTTCGGCGCCGGCGGCTTGGGCGCGGCCGGCTTGGGAGCACCAAACGAGAAGGCGGGCGGCTTGGGCGCGGCCGGCTTCGGCGCCGGCGTCTTGGGCGCGGGCGGCTTGGGCGAACCGAAGAAGCTGAACGCGGGAGCTTTCGGCGCCGCGGGAGCCTTGGTGGCAGCGGCCTTGGCCTTGGCAGCACGGTCCGCTTCAGCTTTCGCCTTGGCGGCGGCGTCTGCCTTGGCCTTTGCGGCAGCGGCGTCGGCTTTGGCTTTCGCGGCGCGGTCGGCCTCGGCTCGGAGCTTCGCGGCGGCGTCGGCCTTGGCCTTGGCAGCCGCGTCCGCCTTGGCCTTGGCAGCGGCGTCGGCCCTAGCCTTGGCAGCGGCGTCGGCCTTGGCCTTGGCAGCCGCGTCCGCCTGGGCCTTCGCGGCGGCGACAGCCTGAGCCTTGGCAGCCGCGTCGGCCTTCGCCTTCGCAGCGGCGTCGGCCCTAGCCTTGGCAGCCGCGTCGGCCTTGGCCTTGGCAGCCGCGTCCGCCTTGGCCTTGGCAGCCGCGTCGGACGCGGGCGCGGGCTTGGGGGCCCCGAAGCTCGGGAACGAGAACGCGGGAGCCTTGGGCGCGGGCGGCTTCGGCGGCGCGGCGGCCTTGGGCGGCGCGGGCTTCGCCACGGGCTTGGGCGCGGGCTTGGGGAAGCTCGGGAACGAGAACGCGGGGGCCTTGGGCGCGGGCGGCTTCGGCGGCGCGGCGGCCTTGGGCGGCGCGGGCTTCGCCACGGGCTTGGGCGCGGGCTTGGGGAAGCTCGGGAACGAGAACGCGGGCTTGGGGAAGCTCGGGAACGAGAACGCGGGGGCCTTGGGCGCGGGCGGCTTCGGCGGCGCGGCGGCCTTGGGCGGCGCGGGCTTCGCCGCGGGCTTGGGCGCGGGCTTCGCCACGGGCTTGGGCGCGGGCTTGGGGAGCTCGAAGCTCGGGAACGAGAACGCGGGGGCCTTGGGCGCGGCCGGCTTGGGCGCGGGCGGCTTCGGCGGCGCGGCGGCCTTGGGCGCGGGCGGCTTCGGCGGCATGGCGCTCGCGACGCGGGAGCCGAGCTTGGGCGCGGCGGCCTTCGTTTCCTTCTTCGCGGCGGGCTTCGGGAACGACGGGAACGAGAAGCCGGGGACGCGGCCGTCGCCCGGCGCCTTGGCCGCGGGGGGCGCCTTGGGCGGCGCGGCGGCCTTGGGCGGCGCGGGCGCGGGCGTCGGCGTGGGCGCGGGCTTGGGCAGCCCGAGCGACGGCAGCGAGAGCCCGGCGGGCGGCTTCGGCTTCGGCGCCGGCGGCGCGGCGGTCGCGGCCTTGGCGTCGGCGTCGAGCTTGGCCTTGGCGGCGGCGGCGGCGGCGGCCTCGGCCGCGCGCGCGGCGGCGGCGGCCTGGGCCTCGGCGGCCCGGGCGGCCTCGGCCTTCTGGAGTTCGGCGGCCGCCGCCGCGCGCGCCGCCGCGGCCTCGCGCCGCTTCGCGAGCGTCGCCTCGGCCGCCGCCGCGGCGTCGGCCGCGAGCCGGAGCTCGCGCTCGATGAGCGACTCCGCCTGCGCGGCCGCCGCCTTCTTCTCCGCGGCGGCGGCGGCCTTGTCGGCGGCGGCCCCCTCCGCGGCCGCGCGCTCCGCGATCGCCTTGAGCGACTTCTTCTGCTCCTCGATGTAGTCGCCCTTCGCCGGCGCCGCGGCCGGCGGCGGCGGCGGCACGGGGTTCTGCTTCTTCGCGGCCGGCGCGGGCTTCGGCGCGGGCGCCGGCGCGGGCGCCGCGGCCGCGACGGGCTTCGCGACGGGCGCGGGCGCGGGCTTCGGCGCGGGCGCCGCGGCGACGGGCGCCTCCCCGACGCGCAGGCCGAAGTCGTGGAACGAGACGACGCCGGTCTCGTCGCACGCGGCGCGCCACGCCGCGACGGACGGCGCGTCGCCGGCCTCGACCGCGATGGGCACCGTCGCCGCCGCTTTGTCGGCGACCGACTTCAAGGCTGCGCACGGCGCCTTCCGCGGACCCTGCGGGAGGAACGCCGACGTCGTCGCGACGACCGCCAGCGCGATGAGGCGATGCAAAGTCCGAGCCATCGCAGCGAGGATCGAGACTCAACCTGAGACGTACTTCACTGTAAGGTCAACGAGCGCTGTTGCTGCGGCGCTCTGCGGGCTTAACTTTAGGCCTCACACGAAGGCGTCGGAGTCGGAGTCGGAGCTGT
>NW_008705562.1:196681-205535 GCF_000186865.1 Aureococcus anophagefferens
CTGCGTCGCGTCTCCACCAGGTCCTCGGCCTTCACGACCGTCGCGCCGCTCCCGGCCGCGTTGAGGAGCCCCCGCGCGACGTCGGGCTTCCCCTCGCGGCGCGTCCGCTTCTCGTCCTCGTCCGTCTCCTCGCCGTCGGACTTGTCGTCGTCGGGTCGCGTTCCCGCGGCGCGGAGCTCGAGCTCGGCGGCGCGCGCGTTGCTCGCGGCGAGCCTGCGCGCGAACTCGGCGAGCAGCTCCTCCTGCTTGGCGTCGACGTCGGCGTGGTGCGCCGCGCCCGTCGCCTCGAGGTCCGCCGCCCGCCGCTCGAGCGCGTTGACCCGCGCCGCGAGCGCGGACCGCTCGGCCCGCGCGGACCGCGCGGCGGCCGCGGCGGCGTCGAGCACCGCCGCGCGCGCCTCGGCGCGCGCGGCGCCGACGACGAGCTTGAGAGAGACCGTCTTTTTTTGTCCTTCGCCGAGGACGACCTTCGATCGTACCCCTTTCTTCAGGACCTTGAGCTGCAGGTCGGCGGCGCCGACGTCCGCGGCGCAGGTGTAGTCGGCGCCGACGCCCGCGACGGCGGCGACGGCGGCGCGGGCGGCCGTCGAGCCGGCGCTTCTCGCTTCGTCCCGGAGCCACTCTTTCACGTGTGCCTCGGCGCCGTCGAGGCGCCAGCAGCGCTCGGCGCCGCAGCACTCCGTGGCCACCAGCGAAAGCTGGTTACCACACACGAGCGCCGCGAGGCGCACGCCGACGACGTCATTCTTGTCCGCAATGCGGGCCAACGCGCAGTCCTCCATCCGATGCGGTTCGGCGCCGGAGAGCGCGCGCCGCCGACCGGGATCGGTCGGGGTCCGGCGTCTCGTTTTGCCCGATCGGCCGAGCCAAGCGACTCGCCGGCCGCGACGACCGCCGGGCCGCGCCGCCGTGTCGCCGTCGCCCGCGCCGCCCCGGCCGCCGCCGCCCGCTCTGTGCGCCGCATAGTAGCGGTTCGCCGTCGCGGTACGCCGCCGCCATGGACCTGACCCAGATCACCCAGGTGGACAACGCGCTGCTCCAGGCGTGCCTCGAGGGCAGCGTCGAGGCTTTGAGCCACGCCGTGCAGCACGGCGCCGTCGCGACGCGCGCGCGCGACCCCATGGGCGCGACGTGCCTCCACATGGCGGCCATGGGCGGCCACCTCGACGTCGCGGCGTGGTGCGTCGAGCAGGGCGTGTCGCCGAAGACGGGCGACGCGCAGGGCGTGCTGCCCCTGCACGCGTGCTGCTTCAACGGCCACCTCGCGGTGGCCGGGTGGCTCGTCGACGGCCCCCTCGGCGAGCCGGGCGCCGGCGGCGCCAAGGAGGCCAAGGAGGCGCGGCGCGCGGCGGCGCTGAACTGCATCGACGCGCAGGGCGGCACGCCGCTGCACCACGCGGCCCTCGGTGGCCACCTGCCGCTCTGCCGCTGGCTCCTCTACCACGGCGCCGACGAGCGCGCGGCGACCGTCGACGGCCTCACGCCCGAGCGCGTCGCGCTCGAGGGCGGCGAGCGGAGCGCCAAGGTCGTCACGCTCCTGCGGTCCTTCGCGACGCACATGCGCCTCACGGAGCCGGACCGGCCCACGGAGCTCCAGCCGCCCGTGCGCGCGACGGCCGCCGAGGCCGCGCCGCCGCCGGCCGCCGCCGCGATCGCGGCGCCCGCGCCGGCCGCGGCGCCGCCCGCGGGCGCGGCGCCGCCGCCGCCGCGGCGCGGCGACGCGGCCGGCTCCGAGAGCAGCGACGGCGGCGCGTCGCGCGACCGGCGGAAGCGCAAGAAGGCGAGCCGCGGCCGCCGCCGCCGCGACGACTCGAGCGACTCCGACGGCTCGCGCGACCGCCGCCGCAAGTCCAAGCGCGGCTCGGGCCGCCGCCGCCGCGACGACAGCGACTCGCCGCCGCGCCGCGCGCGGGGCCCGCCGCCGCGGCCGCCCGTGCGCCGCGGGCCCTCGCCCGCGTCGCGGAGCGCCATGAAGCAGCTCGCCGAGGCCGCGAAGCAGGGCATCGTCCAGCCGGGCAAGGAGGCGGCGCCGGCGTCCCAGCTCTGGGGCGGCGCCATGGACATGTACCGCCGCGAGAACAAGTAGGGCGCGGCCCGCGCCCCCCGAACCGGGCGGGCCTCCGGCTCCTTACTACACGTGCGATGGGGATGTGGCGGCGTTCTCGCCCGGGGGCGGGGGTTCGGAGCGGCGCGGGGCCAGAAAATACGATTCGAAAGACGACGGTTGGGCCCTGGGCTGCGTGATCGCGGGCTCGGGCGGGCCGCGTCCGCCGGCCGCCTAGCACGAGCCGGCGCACGTGTCGGCGCAGGAGTCGCAGGCCGTGGACTTGTCCCAGCCCTTGACGCCGCAGCGGTTCGGCAGGTGCTTCGCGACCCAGGCGCAGTCCTTGTGGGGGCCGGAATTCCGGACGGCAACGTCGACGACACCGCCTACTTCAACCTTAACTTCAAATGCGCATGCGCTCAGGGGGCCTTGGGGCTGATCATCTCCGCGGGCTTGACCCACTCGGCGAACTGGTCGCCCGTGAAGAGCCCGAGCGCCTCCCCCGCCTCGATGAGGGACGTGCCCTCCTGGTGCGCCTTCTTCGCGACCTTGGCCGCGTTGTCGTAGCCGATGTGCGGGTTCAGCGCCGTGACGAGCATGAGCGACGACGCCATGAGGTCCGCGATGCGGCCCTCGTTCGCCGCCACGCCGACGACGCAGCGGTCGGCGAAGCTCGTGGACGCGTCCGCGAGGAGGCGCGTCGACTCGAGGAGCGCCGCGGCCATGACGGGCTTGAAGACGTTGAGCTCGAAGTGGCCCTGGGCGCCGCCGAAGGTCGCCGCGACGTGGTTGCCGACGACGCGCGCCGCGACCATGGTCACGGCCTCGCACTGCGTCGGGTTGACCTTGCCCGGCATGATCGAGCTGCCCGGCTCGTTCTCCGGGAGCTGGATCTCGCCGAGGCCGCTCCGCGGCCCGGAGCCGAGGAGCCGGAGGTCGTTGGCGACCTTGTTGAGCGCGCAGGCGGCCGTGTTCAGCGCGCCGGACGCCTCGACGATGGCGTCGTGGGCCGCGAGCGCCGCGAACTTGTTCGGCGCCGTCTCGAACGGCAGGCCCGTCTCGTCGGCGATGAGCTTCGCGATCGCGACGTCGTAGCCCTCGACGGTGTTGAGGCCCGTGCCGACGGCCGTGCCGCCGAGGGCGAGCTCGTGGAGCCGCGGCAGCGCGTCCCGGACGCGGGCCTCCGACGCCTCGACCTGCGCCGCGTAGCCCGAGAAGACCTGGCCCAGCGTGAGCGGCGTCGCGTCCATGCCTGTGTGGAAATCAACCACTGGTTTGGGGGGTCCCCACCAAACTTCAGAATTCTCTAGCTCGATCAAATCGAAGTCGATTCGGCTAATTTTTGGACGAATCGATCGCTCTCGTCGAGTTCTCGAAGCACAGCCGAAGAGTCCGGCGCAATCCGTTCGATTACGCTCACATTGAAGTCGGGTTGAAGATTTGATTTCCACACAGGTCCATGCAGTGCGTGCGGCCGATCTTGATGACGTGGTCGAACTCCACGGCCTTGGCCTCCAAGGCGCTCCGCAGGTGCGCCAGCGCCGGCAGCAGCCGCCCCGAGAGCTCCGACGCCGCCGCGATGTGCATGGCCGTCGGGAACGAGTCGTTCGAGCTCTGGCCCATGTTGCAGTGGTCGTTCGGGTGCACGGGGTCCTTGGACCCGACCACGCCGCCGAGGAGCTCGATGGCCCGGTTCGCGACGACCTCGTTGACGTTCATGTTCGTCTGCGTGCCCGAGCCCGTCTGGTAGATGACGAGCGGGAAGTGGCCGTCCAAGTCGCCGGACGCGACCTCGCCCGCGGCGGCCGCGATCGCGTCCGCGACCTCGGGCGCCAGCTTGCCCTGGGCCTTGTTGTAGACCGCGGCGCACTTCTTCAGCACGCCGAAGGCCCACACGATGGGCAGCGGCATGCGCGCGCTCTCGTCGCCGATGGGGAAGTTCATCAGCGACCGCGCCGTCTGGGCGCCGTAGTAGCTCTCGCTCGGCACCTCCAGGGGGCCGAAGCTGTCCGTCTCCGTGCGCGTCGACAGCGGACGCAGCGCGGACCGCGGCGCCGCGCGGAGGAGGTTTCCGCGGAGGAGCGCCATTATATTCTCTGGTAGCAGCAGCAGCACTCGCTTGCTGAGAGCTCTCGGAGGTCGCATGCAGTGCTTGCGGCGGCCAAGGCACGCGCCATCAAGCTGAACCTTGAAGGCAACGAGCTGCAGGCCTAGCTTGCGCGGGCGCTGTGCGCACGGCTGTAGCTACGACACCCTCGCGCCGCGGGAGCGCGGTCGGAGACCGAGGTCGGAGACCGGAGAAAAAGACAAGATTAGCGAAATGCGCCGGCCGTCAGGGGAAGTACTTCGCCAGCAGCCTCGCGGACACCGCCGCGGCCGTCGCGTCCGACGACGCGCAGAGCGGGAACTCGACGCGCGCGTGGTCCGCCTGGAACGCGCGGGCGAGGTCGTCGACGCAGGCCGCGTAGCCGCCGGCGTCCCCGAAGTGGTCCTCGTAGCAGCGCACGCGGCCGCCGTAGTAGTGCGTCACCAAACCGCCCCAGGCCTTGTTCGCGTAGTCCTCGAGGGGCGGGCTCCGGGACGCGTTCGCGTGGCGCGAGCACGGCGCCGCGTCGCTCTCGCCGCCGCAGGCCGGGAGCCACGTCGTCACCTGCGCGCGCGCGACGCGGTCGTAGAAGGCCGCGTCGCCGCCGTCGCCCGCGGCGAGCGCGGACGCGAGGTCGAAGTAGTCGGCCGCGCGGAGCGACGGCGACGCGCAGAGGAGCGCGTCCGCGTCGTCGTAGAGCGCCCGGAGCGCGGCGCCGGCCGTCCTCGCGGCCGCGGCCGTCGTCGCGGCGAAGAGCGGCGGCGCGAAGGTCGCGTCGGCGGCGCGCGACAGGGCCTCGCGCCCGACGTTCGCGACGTCGTAGTCGTAGGGCGCGCCCGAGAGGTTCGCGGCCGCGAGGCGCCGCCAGGCGTCCACGAGGGGCGCCGTCGCGTAGGCCGGCGCCGCGGGCGCGTCGGACGCGTCGTGGAGCCCCGGCGCGCTGAGCAGGCCGCCGCGCGCCTTCTCGCGCCAGAAGCCGTCGCCGCCGCCCGCGGGCTGCGCGTACGCGGACGCCGCCAACGCCGCCCAGGCCGCGGCCGCGTCGTCGTCCTCGACCCCGTAGCGCGCCGCCGCGTAGGCCGCCCACCAGGCGTCGAGCGGTCGCGTGCCGTTCCAGTTGGCGTCGAAGAAGTAGACCCAGTACGGCAGGTTCTGGTCGATGCCCTCGGGGAACGCGCCGACGCCGGCCGCGAGCGCGCCGCCCGCGGCGAGGCCCTCCGCGACGCCCGGCGGCGCCCCCGACAAATTCCCCGCGAGCTGGGCCACGGACATGCCCAGGTCCAGCGTGCCCCCGAAGTTCTGGAGCGCGCCGTAGAGGAACGGCGCGCCCGCGGCGACGAGCATGCTTCGGAGCGGCGCCCACTCGGACCACATGTCCGAGACGAGGAGCCGGCCCGCGGGCACGGCGCCGACGTAGGCCTCGACGACGGCGCCGTCGCCCATGTTCAGGATCCAGCCCTGGTAGTGCCAGCGCGCGTCCGGGTCCGTCCGCGCCATCGCGCCGTACGCGCCCAGAGCGTGCGCGCGCGCGTCGTCCGGCGACCCGTAGACCCCCGCGTTCGACGACGAGCCCCCCCGCCGCGCGGCGTACCAGGGCGGGTCGCCCGCGGCGAAGTAGCCGTCGGCCTCGTAGAAGTGCTCCGTCGCGTCGCCGACGCCGTCGCCGTCCGCGTCCGCGCCGAGCTCCGCGACGACCCTTTTGAGGAACGCGTCGCCGATTCGAGCGAAGAGCGGGTCCGTCGCGTCGAGCCTGGGCAGGAAAAGAGTGATTCAAGTTCACTTCAACGTGAGTGTTCCGCGCGCGCGCGTTCCCCAAAAAGCACCCATGCTTCGAGACCGTTCCGAGAGATGATCGCTCGTCCAAAAATCAGCCGAAACGAGTGGAAAACGGCCGAGATGGGAGCCTTTGAAGTTGGGAATTTCGCTCTCTTTTCCTGCCCTGCGTCGAGCCACGCGACGGCGCCGGACGTCCAGTGGGGCGCCTGG
Organism: Aureococcus anophagefferens; assembly: GCF_000186865.1. Classification (NCBI taxonomy): domain Eukaryota; class Pelagophyceae; order Pelagomonadales; family Pelagomonadaceae; genus Aureococcus; species Aureococcus anophagefferens. Next base: position 202,798 of record NW_008705562.1, read on the forward strand.
ACCGTGATGTTCGCCTCCGGGAACAGGTCCTTCAACGCCGGGGGCACGTTGCCCTGGAACGACGGCAGCACGGGCACGATGCCGAGGCCCCGCATGCGCGCCAAAATCCGCTTCGCGAGGGCGAGCTGCGCGTCGGCGAAGGTTCGGGGCAGGGGCCCGCCGACGCCGTGCGTCGACTGGCCCCGCGACCACGTGAGGTGCGCCGGGCCGTTGGACCAGTTCGCGAACGCCGCGTAGTCGACGCCGAGGTCCGCGTAGACGTCCGCGTAGAGCCGCTCCTGGCCCGTGTACGCGAGCGCCAGGTTGACGCCGTTGAGCGCGAGCCAGTCGAGGTGGCGGCTCCAGTCGTCCCAGGCCCACCAGGCCTGCGTGTAGGACGCCGTGCACACGTTCCACCCGTACGAGACGTCGCGTAGGCGCCGGTACGTCGTCGGCCCTTTGAGCGGCGGCCAGGCGGGCAGGCCGTTGGCGAGCCGCTGCGCGATGGCGACCTGGTCGCCGCCGGCGCGGTCCCAGCCGAAGGACATGCCGCAGCGCTCGCGGAGGTAGCGCGCGGCGCCGTAGGCGGCGTCGACCGCGGACGTCGCTCTGACGGCGACGACGGCCGCGGAGCCGTCGTCGTCGTTCGCCGCGTCCTCGAGGACGACGCAGAGCTTCGAGGCGTGGGCGTCGCCCGCGGCGCCGCAGTCGAGGCCCGCGTCGATGGTCACGGAGGCGAAGGGCAGCTCGTCGTAGGCGTCGAGCTTCAGGACGCGCAGGAAGAGGTCCAGCACCGCCGCGCCGTCGCCGCGGCCGGAGAAGTCGTAGTCGAGGCCCGCGGGGGCGGCCCGGGCGCCGGCGACGAGGGCGACGAGGGCGACGAGGGTGACGAGGCGGACCATTGCTGCCAGAAGCGCCGAAGGCGGCTGCGAGACCGAATGAGATGGTTGTGGATGTGCCTGTGGGGTTCGGCGAGTTCGGCGAGTTCGAGTGAAAACCAGAGGGGGCCGACCACCAGGCATACACCAGCCACGGCATACACCAGCATAGCAGCCGCATAGCGGACGCATAGCGGACGCATAGCGGACGCATAGCGGGCGCATAGCGGGCGCATAGCAGGCGCATAGCAGGCGCATAGCAGGCGCATAGCAGACGCATAGCAGGCGCATACCACCAGCATAGCAGGCGCATAAGACCAGCATAGCAGCCGCATACCACCAGCATAGCAGGCGCATAAGACCAGCATAGCAGCCCGGCGACCGCCGTCGATGACAACCCAGGCGACGACCGCCGGAGGTTACCGACGCTCGCCGCGGCGCGGAGCCCCTGCGAGCCACACGGAACCGGGATCCCCGGGCGCGCGACCCCGGGCCGCCTAGCTACCTGGACCGACGAGTCGGCGCCCGACGAGTCGGCGCCCTCGCACGGTTCGCGCGGTCGCGCGGGTCGAAGCGCGGCGCGAGTTCAAACCGCGCGCGGACGTTCGAGTCCGTCGACCGCGGGCGGCTCGCTCGGATCACGAACCGAAGTCGGCGGAGGAGCACGCCACGCAGGACGAGAGAGACTCGGACGAGCGCACGCCGATTGAAGTCGCGCGCCCTCGCGCGGTTCGCGCGGACCGTCGTGATTTCGAAGTCGCAGCCCCTGGGTATCAGCTACTGCAGGTGCACCGACGGACCGGTGCTCGCCGCGAACGGGGCTGTGGTCCATCGGTGGTTCTTTTTCGCGAGGAACCCGTGGGGGACGCGGTCGACGGCGGGCATCGCGCGGTCGCGCGCGTTTCGAAGCGCGGCGCGAGTTCAAACCGTGCGCGCTCGTCCGAGTCTCTGTGGTGTTCTCGAGGAGCGAGACGCACCGCTAAACGCGGAGGCTGCTACACTGTCGAACGCCAGCGACTGGACGAGCGCACGGGTTGTGAAGTCGCGCGGATTTTGAAGTCCGACAGCCCGCGCCGCCCTGTTGTGGGTCGCACGCGGGCCAGTCGCAGCCCGCAGCGCCATCGATCGTGACTCCGACCTTGATCGGCGGCTTCGCGGCGGCGCGGGCGGCCCGGGGCGCGGCGAGCCCAGGGCCGTGGGGTATTATGGGATGGCGGCGAGTCGGCGAGTCGCTGCGCCGCCGCAGCCCGAATGTGCCCATATCATTTAGATATGGGCAGATATAAAATCAACCTAGCAAGGCTTTAGGGCCGCGCGGACAAGGACACGCTCGGCGCCTACGACCTCGGCGAGGAGGCCTTCAACGCGGAGGCGCCGAGATACATCAAGGACAAGTGGGCCAAAAAGGCGATGAAGAACCTCCGCGATTCCTTCGTCAAGCAGCAGTAGGCTCCCGCATTACTCCCTAAGGAGGGCCGGCGCCATACTTCGCGTTGCTCGAGCTCGACAACGCGTTGCCCACGGGCCATTACAGCCTCGTCCGCCGCACGGACGAGGTCGAATACACGTAAATTCGCGGGTTCTGCGTGCTCAGCAACGACGTAGAACCCACGCAGACGTGCCTCGAGCAGGGCCGCGTCCGGCTACTTCGCGTTGCTCGAGCTCGACAACGCGTTGCCCACGGGCCATTACAGCCTCGTCCGCCGCACGGACGAGGTCGAATACACGTAAATTCGCGGGTTCTGCGTGCTCAGCAAAGACGTAGAACCCACGCAGACGTGCCTCGAGCAGGGCCGCGTCCGGCTACTAGAAGTTGAAGTAGGTATTTAGTTGGGAAGGCGGCGCGCCCGCCGCCCGGGAAGGCGCCCGGCCCCGGATCGG
>NW_008705562.1:207184-210767 GCF_000186865.1 Aureococcus anophagefferens
GGCCCGCGGCCGCGGCCGCGCGCGCCGCCGCGGACGGGTCGCCCGGCGCGCCGCGGACGCGGAAGGCGCCGCCGCCGCCGCCCTCGAAGGCGGCGCGCTCGCCGTCCGGGAAGGCGCCCTGGCCCATGAACGCGTCGCCGTCGCCGTCGCCGTCGCCGCGCTGGCCCGCGGCCGCGGCCGCGCGCGCCGTTGCGGACGGGTCGCCCGGCGCGCCGCGGACGCGGAACGCGCCGCCGCCGCCGCTCGCGAAGGCGGTGCGCCCGCCGCCCGCGGCGGCGCCCTGGCCCAGGATCGCGTCGCCGTCGTCGTCGAAGGCGCCGCGCTGGCCCGCGGCCGCGGCCGCGCGCGCCGTTGCGGACGGGTCGCCCGGCGCGCCGCGGACGCGGAACGCGCCGCCGCCGCCGCTCGCGAAGGCGGTGCGCCCGCCGCCCGCGGCGGCGCCCTGGCCCAGGATCGCGTCGCCGTCGTCGTCGAAGGCGCCGCGCTGGCCCGCGGCCGCGGCCGCGCGCGCCGCCGCGGACGGGTCGCCCGGCGCGCCGCGGACGCGGAACGCGCCGCCGCCGCCGCCCTCGAAGGCGGCGCGCTCGCCGTCCGGGAAGGCGCCCTGGCCCATGAACGCGTCGCCGTCGCCGTCGCCGTCGCCGCGCTGGCCCGCGGCCGCGGCCGCGCGCGCCGTTGCGGACGGGTCGCCCGGCGCGCCGCGGACGCGGAACGCGCCGCCGCCGCCGCTCGCGAAGGCGGTGCGCCCGCCGCCCGCGGCGGCGCCCGGGCCCAGGATCGCGTCGCCGTCGTCGTCGAAGGCGCCGCTCTGGCCCGCGGCCGCGGCCGCGCGCGCCGCCGCGGACGGGTCGCCCGGCACGTCGCGGACGCGGAACGCGCCGCCGCCGCCGCTCGCGAAGCGCTCGCCGCCCGCGGCGGCGTCCTGGCTCAGGTCCATGTTGGCGCGGCCGCGGAGCGCCGCGGCTTCGGCCGCGGGCGGCGCCGCGGCGTCGTCCGCGCCCGGCGCCAAGAGGCCGGCGCTCGGCGCGCCGCCGCCGTCGAGGGCGCCGCCCGCCAAAGCGGCGGCGCCGTCGTCGTCGACGTCGAGCAACAACGCCGCGACCTCCTCGAACGACGCCCGCCGCTCGCGCAGCAGGCGCACGAGCTGCGCGCGCTCGCGGCGCAGCACGTCCCGACTCCGGGGCATGTTCGCGCCGATCTGGAGCCGCGCGAGCTCGGCGATCGTCGCCGCGAGCTCCGCGTCGCCCGCGGCGCTGTCCTCGAAGCCCTCGCCGGAGTCGCGCTCGTCCTCGAGCATGTCCAACAGCGCCTCGGCGTCCGCGTCCAACGCCTCGGCGTCCTCGTCCTCGGCGTCCTCGTCCTCGGCGTCCTCGTCCTCATCCTCGTCGCTCTCAGCGCCGTCGTCCTCGGCGTCCTCGTCCTCGTCCTCGTCGCTCTCGGCGCCGTCGTCCTCGGCGTCCTCGTCCTCGGCGCCGTCGCTCTCGGCCGCCGCGAGCTCGCCGTCGTCGTCGGCGCAGATCTCGTCCTCGGAGCGCGTCACCTCCTCGACGGACTGGACCTCCCGGAAGGCGCGCTCGCCCCGGTCGCCCGCGAGCCGGACGATGTCCTCGCACCGCTGCGTGAGGTTCGCGCGCCCCGCCGCGCGCTGCTCGCTCCGCAGCCGCTCCGCCGCGCGCTTCTGCTTGCGCTCCGCCGCGCGCCGCTGCTTCTCCGGCCGCGCCGCCTTGCGCCGCTCCCGCTCCGCGACGCGCGCCGCGTACGCGGGGTCCTGGGCCATCCGCAGCGCGTGCTTCTTCGCCATCGTCTTCTTCCACGTCGCCACGCGCTTGAGGATGGCGGCGTAGAAGCAGCACCGCAGCTTGACCTTCTTGTCGTGGGGGTCGACGCCCTCGCCGCCGCACGTGTAGCCGCACGTCCGCTCCGTGTTGAGCACCTTCTTCTTCTTCTCCTTGACGAGCTTGTCGAGCGCGCGCTGCTCGTAGGGGAACTGGCCCAGGAGGAGGTGCGTCCGGCGCGAGTCGTCCTCGGCGCTGAAGATGATCGCGAAGGGCTCGAGCATCATCTCTGCGTCCGCGCCGCGCGCGCGGTAGAAGCTCTGGATCGGGATCGAGTGCCCTCCCTCGCGCAAGCTGCGCCGGTGCGCGCCCTGGCGGTCGTGCGCCATGAGCTTCGCGATCGTGCGGACCACGTCGACGTCGTCGTCCTCGATGGCCTTCTCGAGGCGCCCGCGCAGCTTGCCCCAGCGCTTGAGCTGGCACATCGTCGACCCGTCATACTCGGCTGTCGAGTCCCCGAACCGGTACAGCACCGAGCCGGCCGACCCGGCGCTGCGGTCCTCGCCGGACGCGGGCGCGGGCTGCGACGCGCGGACGACCGCCTCGAACCTGAGGGCAGCCCACGAGTCATCGAAAGGGGCAGGATGCAGGGAAGTTGAGTGAAACAAACTTCCCTCTCTCAGCCTCTCACGGCGCTGCGCGGCGCGCGATGCGCGACACGTGGCGCGCTTTGTGTCGGACGCGGGCGCGCGCGCGTCCTGGACGTCGCCGGCGAGCTCGCCGGAGCAGCTCCGCGGGTAGCGAATTCCAACAAGCCGGACCAGAGCCAGCCTGTCGACCTCAGGCTCCTGGTCGCCCAGCTCGCGTCGCAGCACGGCGACCGCGCTGTCGAGCGTCGCGCCGCTCTGGAGCGTCGCCGCGACGGCGACGAGGCGCCGGCCGGCGAACGCCGCCAGCGACGCGCCGTCCTTCAACTTCGAGGAGTTGTGGAGGAACGCGCCGCGGTGGTGGCGGTCGACCGTGCGCGGCGGCGCCTTGACGCCGTCGACGAGCTCGAGGTCGTCGCAGACGCTGCCGCCCGTGACGTCCGCCGCCGCCGCCGCGCAGAGCCGCGCGAGGTCCCACTCGCCGCGGACCGGGGTCGCCGCGACGACGAAGACGGGCCCGTCGCCGTCGTCGGAGAAACCGAACCGCGCTAACGCAGCGGCGGCGAAGCGGCCCGTGAAAACCCGCTGGCTTTCGACGTCGCCCGACCGCGCCTTCGCGAAGGCGATGGCCTCGACGCCGCAGGCCTCGAGCACATTGAACATGTAGGCGACCTCCGTCTCCTTGCACATCCGGAAATCGCAGCCGCCTTTCCCCTCGGTCCGGCCCGGCAATCCCCGTTCGCCGTTCCACGTAACGACGCGGCGCCCATTTTCGTTAGTGACGCGCACTTTGCGGTTCGGGTGGTCGAGGGGCAAGGCCGCCATCGCGACGTCCCTAGCACCCGCACTAGCGAGGCTCGAGCAACCTCAATAAGAGTGGGGGGGCCCCAAGTTTTGCGAAGCCCGCGCCGCAGGCGTGCCCACGGGCAACTTTACGACTGTCCGTCGGGGGAGAGCGGAACCGCAACGGCGCGATGCTACCCCTCGTTCGCGACGGTCCGTCACCCGTCCGGGGGTTCGCAACCTCAGGCTCGGAACCCCCGGCAACGGCCGCGCGTCTAGGGCCGCCCCGCGTTCGCGACGGTCCGTCTCCTCCCCTCGGAAGACGCCTGCCCGTCGATCGCCACGGTCCGTCTCGCCGCGCCGGGGGAGGGCGCTCCG